>NC_079293.1:87592916-87900000 GCF_023638135.1 Falco biarmicus
AAAGCAGCTGTGGGAAAGATGGGAGGACGTAACCACTGGCTGCTCGGTCATTCTGCTGTGATGCTGCAGGGCAGCCCTGCTGTGCTGAACCCGGGAACAGGCTCCTGGCCTTGCGGTTGGGTGGGGAAGTGGTGTCCTGGGGCGATGCTCATAGGCAGAGCAGGGCAGTGGCTCTCCCTCTGTCTTTTTGGTGTAGCTGAACCCTGTTCCTACGTCGTCACTGGCTTTGCTGCTGCCCAGACAAGGCTGTCCTAAGGTAATTGCTCTTCCCTTTTGTGCAGCTGGGTAGGTGGCTGTGCAGAAGTGACTCGCGCTCTGACCTGGTGGTCTCTGCACAGGTGAGGCTGCCCCTGCTGTGCTGAAAGCAGTGCTCCCTGTTGTTTTCCTCCAAGTGTTGTGGGGGTTAGAAATGCTGCTTTTGGGAGGTGTTTTGGCAGCAGAACTGAATGCATGTAGCAAACTCCCCTGCAGAACAGGAAACTGTCAATAAGCAACCACTAGGTTTCTCTGAACTGATATACCTAATAATGGCAAATAACTTACTTTAAGGCATGCTGAAAGGCTGTTAAAATCAGAATTGATTTTCCCCTGCAAAAGACTGATTAGAAACAGAATACATTGTTATCACAGTTCATAGTAGTTAGACCTGTCTTCTGTAGTTAAACCAGAACTGTGTGGGGATGAGACAGGCCTGAGAACAGAAACAGCGGCTGTTACATTAAAACCCAAAATAGTCCCCACCTTCACCCTCCCCACCCCCCCCACCCCCACCCCCCCGAAACGCCAGGTCTCTTCAGATTTGAGTTGAGCAAGGACCCTGTGTCAATTGGCTACTGTGACCACTGGATGTAGCTATTGCTTCACAGAAATCTGGCCAAGTAGACATCTTTCTGCCTCTTTTTTGAGATTACTTGACAGAGGTAACATTTTACATGTAATTTCTGTCACTGGTCTCTTTTCTGTCTCCCCCACCCCCCCTGCTGTCTGGGTATACTTTTAATTTCCCCCTCCAGCACCCCCCAGAATATGAGCATGTTATGTTGTTATTCCTTTCCTTCATGGATGTTCTGCTTATCAGCAATGAAGAGGACATGAGACTACAGTGAATACTCTAACAATGCACTAGTTACCTGCTTGTAACTGCACTCACCTCTTGAGTAAAAATGGAGATGTTCCAAACTATCTATAAGAAGTGCCAGTGTTACAGAAGAACAAACTCATCAAATGCAGGCAGTGTCCAAAAGATCTGGAAATGAAAATATGCTGGCTCTTTTTGTCTGACAAAAACATCAAGCCAGGTTAGATATTACAACCTTTATTTAGCTGTTTATATTTAAAAGCTCCTTATCTTCTCCAGGATTTAACGTGAGTACCATGTTTCAGAGGTAACGTGGGAGAATATATGTATTTTGTAGGTATTCTGTGGAGAGGCAAGAGATCTAGGAGCACTGGAAACAGGTTGAATTGTAAAGGAGAAAACCACCACACCCCCAAGCAGATTATTTAAAAAAAACAACAAACAGGTGAAAACTAATGATATCAAAGGGCACTGTGAAAATTTCCATCTGTATGTAAAAATACAAAACTCAGGTATTCCTGAGCCAGCTAAAATTACCAAATGATTCCCTTGGCATTGTTACTAGGAAAACCATGAGGCAAGTTTCAAATGCAGGAGACTGGAAGTGTTCAGAGCTATATACTTACCTGTACAAGTGGTTTGCAAATACTTCAAAGTTTCCTACTTTTATTTGGCAGGAAGCAAAAGTGATTACAAAAATAAAAAAACCCAAACACCCCAAACCACCACCAAAACCCTCATATTCAGCAATCAGGCAGGAACACCAACTCACTGTTACAGTGGATACATCTGATGCATTTAGCTTGCATGTGGTCACACCATCTTAATAGCAGTCAAAGGAACTTTTGCTGATTTGTGAGTATGGTCAGAGTTGCTAGAATTTTTCTTCCCACACAATGATAAGTGCTACCAGCTAGGTTTAGGGTCTCTAGCTTTTATCATTTGTTCTTACGCCCTTTGTTATAGCTATAGTTTGAATTTACAGGTAGTGACAAATACTCTTTGTGAAGGAAATCTTCCAAGGGCAACACCATTTTTCTTACTGTCTTACTGCAGACTTGCGGGGGCCTGAAATGTGAAATTGGGGACGGGTATCACCACCCAGTGCTGCTCAGATCTAAGCAGCCCAGTGCAGTTCACAACCTGCGTGTCTCCTGCCTGTTGTGGGATCAAGGCTCATCTGGGCATCCAGGTCAGAATCTGTAGAATAAATTTCTTGCCTCTGTGCTGCTAAATTTTTCTACCTGTAAAGAATTTACAAGCCTGCCCATGTAGACAGTTCAGCTTTATTTTTCAGTTTTACCTAGCTTACTTGTGTTAGTACAGCAAGGAGTATCATTGAACCCTAGCAAATGGGGCTAGAAAGGACAGTAAGTTATTTAGCCTTCTCTCTTTCCCCAAGGCAGGATCAACTAGATCTAACCCTCCTTGACAGATAATAGCAAACCTGTTCTTAAAAACCTCCCGTAACAGAAATTCAACACCCTTCCTCAGGCAATCTTTGCCAAAGCAGAACTCTTCTTACTGTTAGAAAGCCTTTTCTAAGGACAAGCCTGGATCTCCCTTGTTGTAACTTAACCCCTTGATTTCTTGCCTTATCCTCAGAGGAGACAGGAAAGAGTTTATTTTCTTCTTTGCAGCAGGCTTTGGCGTATTTCAGGGCAGCCAATGCCTCTCCCTGTGGTCTCCTGTGGACCATGCATTCCAAATCTTTTAATGTCCCCCCTTCTCTGGTCCACTCCCCCCAGCCCAAGACCATGTATTCTGGGTCTCTGATTGCTCTCACTGCTCTCCTGTGGGCTCTCTCAGGCTGGTATATTGTGGAACAGCTGCTTCTCCCCCCTGCTTCCCCCCCCCCTCCCTTTTCTCTCCCTTGTGCTGGAATGCCCATAGTTGTCTCTCAGCCAAGGCACACTCGACTTTCAGCAGCTAAACCATAATTTTAGTTTAGAAGGCTTTAGGGAGACAATGCATAAATAGTGTCTTGCTACCACTGTATACTCACTGAAAGGGGAAAATGTTGGAGAGTTGCCTGGCTGGGTTTTAGGCAAACAGGATTGCTTGGGTGTTTGCTTCCATGGTAGACAATAGCAAATAAAGCTCTGCAATAGGAGAAGAGGGGAGCTATATGAGTAGTGTATTGTGCCCACATGTGAACTTAGGCCCTCCGGTGCTAAACATGCAAGAGGCATCTCCAAACAGTGCAGTGTTTGAGCCAGAGCACAAGTATAAAATTCCTGGCATCCTAGCGGCCAAGCTCCTCCATTCAGCTCGCTTGCTTTAGCAAAGGCAAATACCAAAAACTTCCAAGAAACACGACCAGAAGAACTCAAATACAGTGGCTCTCTAAGCAGCTTCTTTCTAATACAGCTTTATTTTTATATGACTGTTAGTGTGAATATGAGAAGGATCTTGCTCCCCCCCACCCCCACCTGCCCTCCCCTTTACCACAGTGCATTTTAAATCAAGCTGTCCTCTGTAGCTCTGCGGCAAATCTGCACATTTCTGGTTTTGCTCTTTCAGAGGATAATTTCTCCTGTTTAATGAGATCTGAGAATGAAGTCAGGCATGAGTTGGAGAAAGGTCACAGCATGTGCTCAAAGGTATATTAACTACTGTTGGAGCTGGCATCCGTCGACTTCCATGAGGACAAAATTAAGCAGCAAACAGTAAATACTTCCACTAGCACTTTATTACAAGCAGGACCATTTACAATGAATAAGAATTTGAGAAGCTTCAAGGATGAAATGGGGATGCTCACAAATAAAAAGAAAAATCTTACTACTTAGACTTAGAATGTGATTCCAGTCAAGGTTAATGGGGAAACAGTTAATGAGGGGTACAGAATCCAAGGGCTGCATTGATGCCATATTGTGTCTTACACAGGTAATTAATGCTACTGACTACTGCTAAATGGCTCTACCTGAGCACATTTTCTCTAACAGGAACTCTAAATCCCCCACACTGTATACAGGAGCACTCTCCTGATGCTTTACGACTCCCACTAATGCTGAACAGGCTAAATCAGAACCAATTTCTTCCACTTGTTTCCAGGATGGTGATTTGCATCCATCACCACCACAATACATCCATCATTTAGGGCCCAGTGGTGCAATGGCAAGTTTGGCATCAGCTTCACAGGGGGCAGGATCAGCCCTTGAATGCATGTAGTGAGAGAAGAATGACATTTTGCCACTTAAGCAGCATTTCCACAGCTCCATCTTGGCGAGGCTCTTCTCTATTGTCATCTTCCTCTCATAATTTTTTGTAATGTATTTTTTTGGCAAAGTCACTTTTCTACAAGGCCCAGGCAAATATTGCCGCTCAGTGGCCAGCACAGTGAAAAATTAAAAGCAGCTGAAGGCAGAGGTGGCCCATGAGCCATCCTGTGCCCAGGCAGAGAATAAGGATGCAAAACCCACAGAGTCAGCTAAAACCAGCTTCCTCCATTCACATCAGCTCCTGGAAGCTGGACTGTGCTGAGTGCCCAGCATGGGAAGAGGAAGAGTGAGATGAGATACACAGGGCTTACTGTGTGGTGCTGTTGTTGTTTAAAAGTATTTTGCTCTCTCTTCGTTGCACAGAGGCTGTAAAGTAGGGCATTTGTATACACTGTTCTTTCCACCCAGTGCTCATTGTATTGACAGGAATCACTTCAGCTGAACAGTTTCATCAATGTGCTCAAGCCTGTTTGTAGGTGGCATCCGGAGGGCAGATTCCACTCATATCCAAGACCTAGGCCTATTCCATTACTGTCTTTAAGATGTCTCTCAGGTGCACTTAGGCTTTGCTTTTCTTCCCAATCCCCTCTTCCCCCTTCTTTCTGCTTCTGCCGTTCTGAATAAAATGGTTTGGAAAGCCCAGGCCAACTCCTCAGTTTCTTTTGGGTGAGGAGTAACAGCTTTACAGGGTTAGTCTCTAGGTTCCACCTGCCCTTGATGTAATAAGGGTATGAAAACTCACGGGGCGGGGGGGGGGGGGGGGGGGGGGGGGGGGGATACGACAGTTGCTTCAGTGCCATGTAACCACATAGCACCGGCAGCTGCACAATTGCACCTATTGATCGTGGTGTAAGAGAGAGCGTGTTTCATCAGCCTTTAATTGGGCTGATTCCTAAACAGAATGGGGTCACAGCGGGTTGTGCTGCTGAGTCTAAACAGCCTTGCCAAGTAGAGGTAAATGTCTCATAAACAGGTCACAATTTATACCCTTTTTGAATTCCTCGGGATCTGGGATTTACAGCCATCCTGGAAATCTTGTGCTCCAGCTTAGAGGAACAGGAAAACTGATGCAGGGTTTGTGCACAACTCTAGCATGTGTACCTTCCCCTGCCTTTACATGCTATTTCACTTGTTTTGACTTAGGATCTTTGTGGTGGGTTGACCTTGGGGGGACGCCAGGTGCCCACCAAGCTTCTCTACGCTCCCCTTATCAGCGGGACTTGGGGGGAGGAAATAAGATGGAAAAAACCCTTGTGGGTCAGGATAAAGGCAGTTTAATAAAGCACAAGGTGTGCATGGAAGCAAAGGAAAACAAAATATTTCTTCTCTGCTTCCCATCACCAGACAATGCCCCACCACTTGTCAAGAAGTAGGGCTTCAGCACGCATAGCAGTTGCTCTGAAAGGCAAAGGTAATAATGAATGCCCCCTCCCCCTTTTCTGTTAGCTTTTATTGCTGAGCAGATGACCTATGAGACAGAATATCCCTTTGGTCAGTGTGGGTCAGCTGCCCTGGCTGTGTCCCCTCCCAAGAACTTGCCCACCCCCACCTACTGGTGAGGGGGTGATGCTGGAGAGGCAGCCTCGATGCTGTGCCAGCACCGCTCAGCAGCAGCCAGAACCCTGGGGTGTTATCAGCACCTTCCTGGCTCCCAGTGCACAGCACAGCACTGTGGGGGCTGCTGCGGGGAAAATTAACTCCGTCTCAGCCAGACCCAGTCAGATCATGCCTTTCAGAGTGCCCATCTGTGTCCCCACATACCCACACCAAGCCAGCAGCTTTTCATGTGCCATCCTAGTAAGTTTGACCCTAGACGAGCTTCCCTGATGGATTCTCCTCTTTATGGGATCGTCCTCAGCACAACTTCTGCTTGCTACAAAGCAGCAGCACAACTGGAGTCAAACCAACCTGCATGACCTGAAGATTTGTCTTCTAGTGAGGGAGGGGGAAAAACTGCTTTCTTTTGAGTGTCCTGTTCTTGTTCAGCTCTCTAGCACTTGTGAAGATTGGAGTTCGGTTAATAAATTCCTCTCATTGCATTCAGGAGAGGCTCATAGAGTGACTCAATGAATCAGAATTAGCTGATGATGGACTTTTTCTCTTCCCTCCCTTCTCTCTAAGTGCTGAACTTCAAATATCTTAGATTGAGTTTGTATTACTTCAGATGCATCATTGTTTTCAGTGAGCATACTTGCATTTTGCAAGAAATGGAGTGGTTTTTCAAATTGGAGAATCAGGTGTGAATTACAGGTTCATTGAATTCCTTTTCTAATGTGTTTTCAGGGGTTTTGGTGGTGTGTGTGTTCGTTTGGTTGTTATTTTTTTTTTTTAACATAACCTTTACTCATCTACTAGTTGCGTAGTACTGGGGGTAGAAGAGTCAGGTAAGGTGATAATAAGCAGAATAAACTTGGATATTCTGGAAACTTCACATGAAATGAAACTTAGTTATGCTAATCCTCTTGGCCAGCTTTGGACCCTGTTAAGTTTATAAATGAAGGAGACCTGTGTATTGCCTGCTGTAGCCTAACCTTCCTAGTGTTTTTCCTGACAGATTATTTTTTTTTTTAAATATTCAACCTGTTTTCAGTAGTATTTAGAAGCTGTTTCAACTTCAACTGTATGAACTAAAGTCCTTGGAGGATTTAATTAATCAACAGAGCATAGGATTTGGCCCTCTGTTCTAAATGCTGATGATAACAATCGTATTCTGGCTAAATTGAGATGATGTTGAAGTTAATGTGAAGGTAAATAAATACATAAAAAGCAACATCCATCCCCACGCCCCCAACTTGTCTGGCAAGTGTGGGAGAGTGGCTGGTCTGTGAGCAGGAATGCTTATGAACCTGTTTGTAGGCTGGCTAACATGAAAACCTTTCTAATCCTGGTGATTTTAACTTGCTTACATTCCTTTGAAGGTCTCCCTTCTTGGTGAGTATTGAGGCTCTATTGCCATGATGCATTTTTAGACTGCATTCCCCAGGAGTTAGCACTCGCCACGGAGACCTGCACTTTGTCTTTTAAGCAGATAAAAAGCGAGGTCAGTCAGATGTAATTCCCCAACTCCTCGTATAAACAATTTAACCGCTGCAGCAACATACTTGCTTGGAATTACTCCCTCAGATTCAATTCCCTTTTCCTGCTCCACTTGTAAAAATGGTTAGTGTCCTCTATAAACTGCTGCTCAGCCAGGTCCAAGGCTTGCTGTGGAGTTGTAGAATAAATGTTAATCTAATACAGGTTACTGGGTCAAATGCAATCACAGGCTTGTGGGAAAAGCTTAATACTGTTCTGCTTCTTCTAACACAGTAAACCTGGATATTATATGATAGGTTAAATACCACTGAACCATGGCAAGAATTTTCTTGAAAGTAGGATTTAGTACAAAGGAAACTACACTGGAAGAGTGACCTAGGATTGACTTTGCTCTCTGAGAGCATTCTAAGAAGCTGAGGTATGCTGTAAAAATTATCTCCCCGAAAACGCTAGGTACAAAAATCCCTGGGTCAGGGGATGGCCAGCCACAGCAAGGATGATTCAGCTAATAAAAGGCTGCATGTGTTTTTTTTATACTGCCGCCTTCTCTCCGTAGGAAAGAGTATTTTGCCTTTTTTCCCCTTGCAGTGACTGTGAAGCCAGCATGATGTGGCTAGCTCCAACTTCTGATATCTGAGATTGTGTAAATATACACTTAAAAATATATATCTTTATCACGCGTATGTGAGTGCTGACAGTTGCTTATTTCCTACAGGCTGGCTTGTGTTATCCCTTGCTGTCATGTACCCCTCTGTCCCGCAGTGATGTCAGTTTGGCACAATATTTCACCGTCTTTAGTGCGGGTTTTGTTTGTACTCAGCACTGCTGAGGTCAGAGACTGAGCGAAGTCATTAAGTGGAGGTCTGAGGACCCGATCCTGCACACAGACCTGTCTCAGTATGTGCTAATCTGTACCAGCTGACAGCGTGGGCCAACCTCTTTCCACAGTGTGTGTTGTTTGCTTCTCCTTGTTTAAGTAGTCATTTATAGTCCTGGTGTTTGATTACAGAATGAGGGAGAAGGGGCACAAAGACAAGGCGTGCTGGAGCCTCCATTTTATATTTGTTACTTTAACCAACTGAAGTGATAAACTGACTCAGCAGGAGGACTCTGGATGATGCACAGGGAGAGAGGGCACTACAGCATTGCCAGGGCTGTGAGAGCAGTTGAGCACAGACATCACTTGGATCTGTCCGAGCTGTTAACAGGAATGAAGCAGTTACACTGGCATAGAGCATGGCTCATGAACGTACAACTTTGCTAGTCAGTAAAAAAACCCAATAAACCCCCGCTGCATCATGGCACTGAACTGCCAGAACGCTGCCCCAGCAAGGATGCTTATATTCGCAGAGCAGTGTTAAACTGTTACTAAGTTAAAAAGTTATTTTACATGTGGGTGCTCTCAGCCAGGGTCAAACCAGCCTATGGCAGAGGCAGAAACACGGCCAAGTTTTCTGAGGTTGGTTGGTTTTGTTTGGTTTTAGTTTTGTTGTGATGTTTTCTGCTGAAGACAAACCTCCTGCACGAGACTGTATGGAGTGCCATGTGCAGCAAGGAGTACATACCTTGGCATGTCTCAAACGTTGCTTTTCAAATTTTAATTCAGAAATGTGACTCAAATCACTTTAGTCTTTGCACACAAGGTGCATATGAAGTGTGCAGAGAGTATCTAAAAATGGGTTTGCTACAGGCTCAAGAACTTATCTCCATTTCAGAAAAAAATACAGGTCAACTCTAGCCACCCACGGAGGTGTGCTGGCCCTGTATGGTAGCCAGTTGGATGCTTCCAGCTGTGTCCCCCGGATTTACTAAAGCCAGTACAGCCTGGGCTGCTGAAATGCCAGGAGTCAACTTTCACTGCCATCATCTGAGCAAGAGCTGGAAGATGGTCCCCGCATGTTAGAGACGGACAGGACTGTGCTCCCAGAGACCAGGAAAAAGGAGGGACCACTTCATGTGGTTGGTCTGCAGGGAAATGAAGGAGGAAAGATCTTGAGGAGGTTGAGGTTCAGGAGATCTTTAGAGCATTTCAATCAGAGGGTTTGAGCTTTCATCAAATGATGTCAGAGCTTTAACACAAATATGCTTTTATGATTATTTTTTTTTTTACAAGTGGAATGACTGCAGATTTTAGCTCGTCTGGGGAAGCATAGGAGTCTACTGATCAAACCTGTGCTGAACAAGAGAAAATGCTTTGTCTGTGCTATTTCTTTGTGTTAGCCATGAAACCCTGTTAACATCTGGTCCCCAGGCTCTCTCCTTCATTTCATCTTCTGTAACCCCTTTGGCCAACATTTTGATACGTCAGACAATCTCCATCTGAATAGCCAGGCCCTCTCTTCTCCCAGGGTTACTTTTTTTGTTTTTCCTTCCCCCCCCTGTTCTATTCTTCATGGAAGTGTATGCTTTTTCCCTCCTGTGTATTCTTCATCTAATCACATTTCTGCCTTCTGCCTATTTCTCATGTCCCTTACGCAGGTGTCAACACCTTTTTCATTACTCCGGCTCCCTTGTCCTGATGTCTGATGCATCTAGCAGACGTCCCTCCTCTGTGCTCCCAAGGGCTGCTCAGGACACACCTGCCTCTGCGCAGCTGAAAAGCTGAGGGGAGGAGGATGATGTCTGAAGTCACTGATCAGTCATCCTTCCTCCCCCATCTCCTCTCTAGAGCCAACTTTATATAACCTGATTTTATTCATTGGCCAGTCAATGAAGAAATATCGGCTGATTCATGGGGTTAAGAGAAGAAGTCCTGTTCCTACTGAAAGCAAATTCTTGCTGAATTTCACCTCTGCTTTCTCACTTCTGTCATACTGTGTGGCACTGCTGTGCACTTTTAAAAAAATATGTTTATGACCTCTTCTTCTTTGGGAGAAATGTCTCAGTTACCAGATACTCACTGTGTAGAGCTTCTGTGTTGTGTTTTTTAAAAATCCTGTTTCCTTCCCCAATCCTCCCAGCCGCTCAGTAGCCCAGACCTTGGTGCGCTAAAAGGTATTGTAATGTAAACTGAAAGTGCTGACTCATGTGTAAGCGAAAAGTAAGTATCTGGTGGTTGTTCTACCTACACACACCCCCCCAATATTGGGGTGTATGGCAGTTCTGATCAAGCTTTTATAGCTGGTGGATCGGTTCTGTCCATTAAGATTTCTTCATGCTTCACCACAGGAGATGCTCTTGCCATAGCAAGTGCTCCGTGTCTGGGTGAAGGTTCACAGTGTCTCACCAGCAGCCGTGTGATGTATGCAGCTGTGTCCCTTGTCAGGTCCTGAAGCTGAAGCATGAAAGGCAGAAAGGAGGCCCCCCAAAGCGAGGACACTGATACAAATGTTCTAGGTGCCTGCAGGGGTGTTTCTTTTCCCTTTAAGGAATAATTAAAAAAAAAATTGTGACATTTTAGAAGGCCATTTGCTAAGCTCTGCATGTTCTGTGTATTTTAGTGTGTGAACAAATTAGATTATGAAAGGTAATGTATTAGTGATTTGACAGTAATGTGGAATCTTGGAAGCATTAATCGCTAATGCGCGTTTCATAATTTCAGCTAAATGATCTCAGTTGAAATGCAAGAGAGGCAATTGAAAAATTCCTCAAGATTGCAGCAAAACCTGGTACTAAAATGCAGATTACTTTGATTTACAGCAAAATACTGCAAGGCAATAGGAAATTCACAGCAGCTGTGTTTAATAGTTACAGTAGAGTTGTGTGGTGAAATGGTAAATTCATATATGTATCCTGTAAAATATAAGTCTCATTCTTCATCTTCATGTTACATATTTTGAAAAAACAAAACTATAGGTTACAATATACGATTCTTCTCATTTATTATTTGTATTACAAAAATATATAGAGACCCTAACTGAGAACTGGGCCCTGGGAATCCTGTGGCTGTACAAATACCTAAGAAAAGACAGTGCTTACCCTGAAGAGGAGAATTGAAGACGTTAAGCACACCCAGGTATCCGTGACCCTAGCCGTTAGTCCCGTGGCCTCAGATCATTGCTGCAGGACTGGTGACTAAGAGAAGGGCGATAGCTGCATTTGACAGGATGGAAACCTCCCAAGATCAAAGCTGATGTCCTGGACATGACCTGTAGTCAGCTGGCAGATAGCACACTGTCTGTGGGAGAAATACCTCAAAACAAGCAGGCAGACGCTTCTTGCTCTGGCTGCGGTGGGGTGGAACCACAAACTGGTGCACTCGCCGGGGCAGCAGGCTGACCTCTGTGTGGCAAGAACACGGATAACAGAGTAAGAAATACCTCTGCTCCTGGGTGATTTCGTCTAGTAGATGGAAGCGGAGGGGTGGTGTGTTTGGGCGTTCAGGTTACATCTCCTTGAATAGGAGCAGTGTATTCATTTTTATCAAGGGTGTTGCTTTTGTATTTTCGTGTAAACACTAACCTGCTGAAAGCCAGGATGGCAGCTATATTCTGCAAAGTTTTGCTCTGTCTTAGTGCCATAACAATCTGCCTGGGATGGCAGGTTGTGCAGATCTTCATGTGTTTTCTTCCCTGCAGGACTCAGTTGGCAATGAGAGTTGATGACGGTGGCATAGTTAGAGCTAGTTTCAGAGCTAACAGACCAGCAAAATTAATTCACACGTCCTTCGCAACTCCCCACAGACTCCACACCTCTCCTGGGGGTCCATCCTTTCTGTAAAGTTAGTCATGGATGTTCTTAAACTACATGTTGGTCTTTGCAGTTGAGGGACTGAAAAACTTTATTTCATTTGAAGTGAAAGCTAAAATTTTTTTTTTAGGTCTTGCATCTTAGCGACTGTGCGGAAAGACACCTGCTTACTGAGTCATTGCCAGGCTGTGGTGTTCACCTTCAATGTGAAACGTCATCAGCTTTCAGCTGATGAATCTCACATTGTGCGTGGATTAAATATCTCTTAAAGCCCATTCTGTTGGTAACTGACTCCACTGTTAGTTAAGAACTGATGCTTCCACAGTGCAGCATTTCTTCAGGTAATCCTCCTTCTGCTGAGTAATCCTGGTGACCTCGAGGAGAAATTATTCCTGCCTCTTCTGCCTAATGTCTAATGTATGAAGTAAGGTTTATGCAGGAGAGTAAAGGTGGGAGGACTGGGCTGTGTTCCATTGGCCACAATATTGGCTGTGAAGTGTTAAGATGCTGCCTGACTCCTCTTTCATCAGAAACAACAGAGTACAGCTGTTTAATGCATACTAAATAGTGGAGAAGCACAAAAAAGAAATTTCCCCGTTGAAATGACTACTCAGTGTGAGGAAAAAGAAGGCTAGCCCTCATAAAACCAGAATTCTCTTCAAAGCAAGAAAACAGTGCACATCATATTAAAACTAGCATGCTTACCGTGTCACACGTGTAGCTCACTGAACTCCCTGGAGAGCCTGTGTTTCCCAAGTCAATTACAAAAGCCCAATAAATAAATGGACAGCTACTGTTTATAAAGAAATTTCAGCCGAAGCAGTGTGGACTCTAATTTCACTACAATGCTAGAAAACTGATGAGTTTCTTTGTGTAAAACCTTTAAAAGGACTCGGTGGGCTCTTTACATCTGCCCAAAAAGAGCTTTTTAAGTCTGCCTATGAAATTATGACGATCCCAGTGACTTCCATAAATGTGTCTCTGTATCGCTGTCTCTTTTGACTAGTGCTGCTGAGTCTTCAAGAAATGGCAGAATCTCTCTCATTCTGCTTTTTAGAGTGGATGTTTTTTCAAAGAAAAAGGATGTCTGCATTTGAGCTGACTTGCACAGAGACTTCTCCGAGTCTGGATGCAAAGAGAGAGCAGAGATTTGTCTTCTAGTGCAGCATTTTCAACACCTTTTATATGATTCATTCGTTATTATACTTGATTGGTTTTATGGAGCTCAAGGAAGCACCTGGTGCTTTTCAAAGCATGTAGAAGGCATCTTCTTTGCTTTGAGGACTTCTCATTTTCCCACTGGGTGTGTCCGTACTGGGTAATGGAAAGCAGCTTGGACTTCTGAGCTAGCAGATCCCTCCAAAGCAAAAGCAATATTGCTATGAAGGACCGTGAATGTGGCGGTTAGTTTTGTTGAGGCATAAGGCCAAGTCCTGGCCAGGTGCCACCCAAGCATGGCCCTACTACTTCTGAGCTACAAGTGAGTAGCTCCAGTAACTCTGCGCAGGGTGGATGTCATTGTTCACTTGGCAGTGATGTGGGCAGCTGGCTGTGCTCTTTCTTGCTGGATGTAGATGGACTGACATCTACCCAGATGCAAAGTTTTACTGGATCAGAAGAGGCAGCCCCTTCCTGCAGTGAAAACAAACCCCTCGCTTGTTCCCACTGCTGTTGAAACTTGTTTATTTTTGTGTTTAAGTATTACCATTTCTAGCTGGAAAAATAGGCTTTTAGAAGTGCTTAAAAATATTTGAAGTGTTTTTGGCATTAGAAATCAACTTTTAAGAGTGCAATAATATATTTGTTTTTGTGAGAAGATGTCATTTCAAAATGAAAGTACAGAATGTAATGTAATTTTTGTGGCTTTTGTGAAGAATAACAGTTGGAGGAGAGACAGGTATCATAAAGTTACTTGCATCCTGAAAAAAACCAATCCAAATGCCAAACCTAAAAACCCACCTAAACTGGAATAACACGGCATCCTGTCTTTTTGCATAGTGGGTTGAGTTCACCTGTTGCCCCTGTGCTGAAGGTTTCTCTCCTGAAACTTAAACCCCATGGGATATGGATGTCAGATATCATATCATGGCAGATGTGTTATAACAATGCAGCAAAATTACTTAAACAGTATTACAGGGCTTGTGAATATGATCAGAAACATTTGCTGATGTTGAAAATAGGCTTAAGGTTATTTTTCAAGGCTGTCTGTATAGTTTATTTACACAAAATTAAAAGAGCAGCCAGGTTTTTGAACAGCTGCAACAAAAACAAGACTTTTGAAAAAAATGCAAACTGAATATAACATTTAATGAAAAGTTTTCACTGTAAACAAGTAACAAGCAATACCAGAAAATAAAATTGAAGCAAACCTCAATTCTGCTGGAGGAAACAAATACACTGAAAAACCTGGAAATGAACTTGAAAAAAGCATGTGTATAAATGAAAAATGAATGTGATTATTTTCTGTATTATGCAGCCTAATGCAGAAAGGACAAGAGGAGCAATGATAAGAAAAGCATTATATAGTTTTATTCAGATCTCGGTGTTCTTGGACTTAAGTGTTAGAAAGATGAGCGCATTTTCACTAGTGTCATGGTTTAAACCTAGCCAGCTAAGCATCACACACCCGCTTGCTCGCTCCCCCTGTGTCTGGATGGGGGAGAGAATGGGAAGAACAAAAGTGAGAAAACTCTTGGGTTGGGCTAAAAACAGTTTAATAGGTAAAGCAAAAGCTGTGCACACAAGCAAAGCAAAACAAAGAATCCCTTCAGCACTTCCCACCAGCAGGCAGGTGTTCAGCCATTTCCAGGAAAGCAGGGCTCCATCATGTGTTATGGTTCCTTGCAAAGACAAAATGCCATAACTCTGAATATCTACCACCTTCCTTCTTCTTCCCCCAGCTTTTTATACTAAGCGTGACGTTCTATGGTATGGAGCATCCCTTTGGCCAGTTGGGGTCAGCTGTCCCGGCTGTGTCCCCTCCCAGCTTCTTGCATACCCGCTCACTGGCAGGGCCTGGGAAACTGGAAAGTCCTTGATTTATCAACATTATTCTCACACCAAACCTGAAACACAGACCTGTACCAGCTACTAGGAAGGAAATTAACCATCTCAGCTGAAACCAGGACAACCAGTATCTTAATTGGCCACTTCCCTGCACCTGAAAGTGCGGTATGGATGTGGGATTTAGCCTTTCCCATAGAAAGCTGGGCTTTTGGCTGAAGGTGTCAGGTTAGGACATGAAAGACTATTTGAAAAGGTCCTGGGAGCTGTGGAGACATCTTCAGAGCAAATGAAAATATATCTTATGGACAGATTGTGGCTAAGCTCGCAAATGTCACTTGAGAGTCAGTTCAACCCAAAGTAGAGACCTCAACTTTCTAACCTCTCATTTCCTCCTCTTATTTGAGCAGATGCTCTGGAGCCTGTACCCTGCTCTCCCCGCTGCCAACGTCTAAGCAGGCTGCAAGAGCTTTCCTGAAAACTGGCTGGAGCCAGCCACTGACTGACAGATTTGCTTCTTCAGGTTGGAAGCCTTGTAAGCATGGTTCTACCAGAAGGGTTGCATGTGTAACCCGATGAATCTACCACCTGTTTGCCTCCATAAATGGTGAAAAGATATTGGCACCCCCCCTGAGAGAAACCCAATACCCGAGCAGCTCCCAAGTGCCTAGGTACAGCGACAAACATCTGGATTTTTATATTCAGACTGTGGGCAGAAGGACGATTGTAAATGCTTTGCTATTCTTTGTTTCCCTCTCCTTGTATGTTGAGAAGTCTGATGTTTGGCACTTTGTGTGCCAGCTTGCCCCGGTCCCACTCCTGCAATACCTGAAGTGTACTCAGGAATGCAGAGGTTGCTCAGCTGGCATAAGCCTGTGTGCACCATCAGCTTCATCACAATTGCACCAGAGAATTTTGCATGACGTTTCAGGATGCTGTCTCCTGGTGACAAGTCAAAGGGCACAAAGCATGAAGCGTGCTCTTTGTGAAAGGGTGAAGCACAAGTAAATTATATTTACAATGGTGAATTTTTTTAGTCAAACCTGTAAAAGATGCAGTGTAGGAGGGAGGGTAGACAGGCTATGTGCTGTGATGCTATCCTGAGTCTTTTGGGTTCTGTCTATTTCACCTCAGCTACCTTTTCATCAGGCAACAGAAATGTTTCTATTTGTTCCATGGAAAAGCAATTCAGCAGCTTTGTTTGTTGTGTTGTAATGTGTCAGGCAGAACGCGAGGCCTAAACTGCTTCAAGGGAGAGTTTAGCAGTTTACACACACCTACACAGGAGAAAACTTTTAAGATGCTTTGGTTTTATTTTCCAAAAAAAGTCATTGATTTAGGAGAAAACAGCACAGCAAGGTCCACTTGTTGGATGTATAAAACAGATAAATTTAGGCTAAAGAAAAGATGCACAGGTTTCACAGTAAAGCAAAATCATTGGGAAGAATTTCCCAAGAGATGTGATAGATTGAATATTTAAATGAAGACTTTCTGAATTAAAGTCCCTGAGGTGGATTCTTTGGTCTAGATTATAAAGAAGGTCAAACGATTATCTATAAGGTAAAAGGTCCCGCCTAGCCTTAAAATTCATGTATGTATTAAAAATAAACAAAACCCAAACAGATTTACAACCTCATTTTCCCTAGTACTTTAGCAAAGCCAGCACCATGATACGTATATTCTCTCGGCACAGGAAAGGAGCAGGGCTGCCCTTGCCCCTCAGACAGCAGGGTTTGTGGGTGTGTATGTGCAAAGACCTAGCCAAAGGTGAGGCCTTTATTAGGGAGCTATTTAATAAATAAAAAAGATTATTGCTGAGTGGTTTGGTTTTTTTTTTAGGCTGTCAGTTTTAGAGGTGGAACTATCTCAGTTACTTTACCAGTGGTTTACTGGCAATGCAGATGATTTTTTTTAAAAAAATATTTTATATGTATATGTATTTTTATATATCTGTATAAAACAAATCGGTGATAATTTTGGCTACTTAAAGCTCTAGTTTAATGGATTTCCTTGTGTGAGATTGCTTATGTGATGTATAATGAAATTCTGAAAACTTTACAATATTCTAAGCTGAAACAAGTAAACAGACACCTGACATGACTGACTACACTTAAAAATGTGGGCACCACCTTTAAGCAGAATCATAGCATCAAGCAGACGCTGTTATGTCACCCTCATGGGGATAGCATCCCAGGAATCCAGTCCGTGGTCTGTTTGATGTAGGGAGAATACAGGGCCGGCTGAGGCTGCTGAAAACCCATAAATAGCACTGGGATCTGAAACATATTTCCAGACAAAACTTGTTCTGCCTCCCAGTAAGCAGTAATTTTCTACCACCAGATTTGTGTTAGAGCAATCTGTACAAGATCCAGGTGTAGACAAATTCAAAGTTAAATGGTCATCTCACTCGGGCTTGGTTTTAAATGAAGTGAAGAATAATGCATTAGCTCATCCAGATAACGTACCTTATAAATTGAAAACATTGCTGAGAGAATCTTTTAGGGTGAGTTTTTTAACTCTTTAGCACTTAATTCCATGAAAGTGTCAGGTAGCTGCAAACCATTCAGGTTTTGATGGTTTCAAAGTGGACTGTTTTTTTGGTTGCCTAATTTGCTGCGTTAAGTTATTAATGCTTTATTCGGTCTTACCTTCACACAATTTCAGTGAGGGCTGCTGCATTTCAAATAATGTACAATGACATAAATGAGTTCATTCCTAGGTGACAATATCATATGATGTGGTGATACTTTTTTTATAATAAACGCTATTTTTTCCTTGGAGAGGGAAGGGATGGTGAAGGTGTTTGCCTTCTTTCTTCTTGTCTCCTGAAAGTACTGTTAAGCTGTGACAGAATGTATCATGCTTCTATTTTAATTTGGAGAAAGGATTTTTTTTTCTATGCATTAATGATCTTTCTCACCTAAGAACTGGCTATTTGAAGACCCATTCCAACATCCGTTGTTGAAAATGGAAAGCCTCCTCCAACTGTAAATACAGCTGGATTGCCATTTGCCTGTATTTGACAAGATTTGCTCATCAATGGAATGAATCCAGGGGTTGGCTCACAGTCATGCTCAACATGGTAATTGTCTTCTTTTTTGCTCTTACTGTGTCAGTTTTTGAGTATCTCCCTTTTAAAAGGATGTTTAAGACTTTAGTTTATTTACAGAATGAGTGTCAGACTTGAATCAAATTCTCAGATCTTCACTGCTCAGAAGTCTGTATCAGAAATAGTAACAAAACCACCTGAAGCATCCATTCATATATTTAGAAATAGTTTATGAGGACACTGAAAGACACTGATGTTATCTTTTTAATATTGTAAGGAATAATCCTATTAAAGAAGAAACAAGGAAAACTGTTATGCCCACAAGGCAGAATTATCCAAAGTTGATTGGAGCAGCTCAGGTTACTCTACAAAGCCCAGGCTGTGTGCTGGCCTATCTTTCCATCAGGGCTTGGTGAGTGAGCAATCATTTGTGGATTCTGCTCATCTCTCTTTGCGAACTTTGTTCAGTGGAATTAGATACAACTTTGACAAATTAGAAGTGCCCCTTAGTCCCACTGTCCCTGCCACAGCACAGTCTTCCAATTGTGCCTCGTTTTCTGAAGTTCGGCCGCATCAGAGCTGTCAGTGGCAGGCCTTCCAGAAGGATACACTTTTTAATAAGGGAATCTGTCAGCACTGGCTTCCCCAGGTCTTGCAGCCTTCTCTTAATCCGCAGTGCAAACCGCCCTTCCCTTTGCCTTCCCTCTGTTGCAACGTACTTGGACTCTGAAATAAATATCCCCTTTGTTTACAATGTGCCCGCAACAAAATTAACCTTTGGGATTAACTGCAACACAGAATGGGCTGTGTTTCATCTTTCTTCATAGCACAGGTTAGGGATTAAAAAAACATCAGCCACCTGCCTAACCAATGTCTGTTGCTTTTGTCACCGCATCCCTGGTTTTGCTCATAGTTTCTTAAAAGATGGTGCTGGTTACTGAGCTCTTCTGTTTTCCAGAAAAGTTAATGGAAGTTTCAAACGGTGACCTTTGAGACCAATACGTCTGCAGATGACTTGGGGTGGAGGGAGAGCAGGATTGAGCAATGTGTCTCCCAGCTCTACATGAAAACCTGTAAGCAGAACTGGACCAAGAGGTTTGTGGTTCAGCTCAGGAAACGGGCATCACTGAAAAGGGTAGGTACTACCACTGATTTCAGCAGTGTCAAGGGGAAAGGTCTGGCCCAGGGTTTTCTTATCTGTACCTTGCCTAATTTATTTATTTATTTGTTTCCCTCTTTGTTAAGAGTATTCAATAAAACTATCATACTGGTGGGATTGGAAATCAGCAGTATGTGCTTTGTCATGGAACTGAAAAACACAAGTACTTTGCTCTGCCCTGCCACTTCTTGTGCTCTGTGCCCTCACCCCACCTCAACGTGAAGGAGCTTTTGGCCCTAAAGGGACTGGGGAGTTACTTTATGGTCCTTGCCCGAACCTGTTGGCTAAGATGGGTTGTTCTAACTGGGCAAAGTAATGAAACTTCAGCACCTGTTTACTGGCCCTGTAGAGACTGACCTAAGACAGGTCCTTCAGTTCTGTATGGGCAACTGACCCCCCTGCTTGGTTATCATCACAAATTTTTATCCATTGCCTTTGGCTCATGGTGTTTCTCCACAAACTGCCATCTGTATTCAGGTGTGATGTGCCTTGTTCACTCACTAGAGGTCAAAAGGTGAACTTGGTGCTCTTTTCACAAAACATCATCATTAGCTCCCCTCACTGCTACTGAGAGTAAATCTTCCTCGTATAGCCAACTGTTACCTTATAGCTTTGAAGGAAAATGAAGGTTATCTGCATTCTGTTTATATCTGTGCATATGTCCCCCTTATTTTATATAACAGTTTAGTGTTGCTCTTTCTTATATCCATGTTAAATAAGAGTTTTAAGCTCAAAGGTAACTAAGTTCCCCCAGTGTTGGGAAAATAAGAAACTGGATAGTGACGGGACACACTATCAGAGCCTTTATTAGAAACATGGTTTCAGCATGAGTTCACAGGTTATTTAACACCAGAGAATTGACACAGGAAGGAATCTCATAATACTCCTGGCTGCCAGAAAACCTTCAGACTCTTGCACTGTCTTAGGTGCAGAAGTCAACCAACCACAAGAACCAAGTAAGAAAAAAAACCCAGACTTCATTAGTTCCAATCCTCTTGGTACTATTTCTTTCATTTATAGTTGTCCTGGAAGCCGAGATGACTTCCCAGTGATGCATGTGCTCCACACCTCCATCACCTCAGGGTTAGTGCTCAATGCTTGGGGCTGCTCTTGCAAAGGGCTTGAGTGAATACAGCCTGTAGCAACCTCTCTCTTGAAGGTCACCTACTATTAGGCCATAAATCTTGAGCTTTGTGCTCTGTTCTGGCTACCTGTTTATTTCAGGATATAATTCAAGGTGTTGGTTATGATCTTATTAAGCCCTTAAAGGCCTGGGACAAGGTTAGCTGAGAAAATTGCTTCTCTCTCCCACCCCCACTTCATGCCCTATCATGGGAGTTATGATCTGTTGGGTTCCTGTAATTATTCTCCCTGCAGTGTTGCTGAAGCAAAGTGTGTGCCTCTGAAACATGTGTCTCTAGTGGCCCAATGTAGTCCAGGTTTGGTGAATGCATAGGAGGCAAACAACTTCAGTTAACATTTTGAAACTTCCTTGGCTTTTTTTCCTGCAGAAGGATCTGTGAGCTCTGTTCTTTGGTAGCATACATCATTGACTCTTAGTTGGCTGCCGCGTGCCCCACTGTTGCGGTGTATATTTTTGCAAAAGCAAAATGGGCAAAAGCTCATGCAAGTGTTAATAGTCATTGTTTTGCAATGAAACATGGCAGATAAGATCATGCCCTATGATTGCTCGTGCTGTAGCTTGGGGAACCTTGGAGCAGTGAAGCCTGATACCTGAGCTCTAGAGACAGCTGGGATGATACTGGAAAGGTCAATGGAGAGTGCAGGAGGATTGATGAGCTCCTCAGTAAGGTGGGAAAGGCCGAGAAAGGCATGATAAGAAATTAAAGCAGTGAGGCAGTGAGAGGAGGCAAGAAGTGGGTGCTGAGACTCCCTTGGAAGCCCCCTGGAGAACCTTGTTAAGTGAAAGTTCACTGCAAGTCTTAGTGGGGGGCTGGGGGGGAATACGCTTTTTCTTGATGGTGCAAACATTTCTTCATATGTTGAACATTCAAGGACCTTTGTGTCAGCTCTTGTACACTTCAAAAAAAGTGCATAAAGTAGCAGTACAAAGTCAGCTAAAAGATACAATACTTGTTAGCTTTTGCTTTTTAGTTTTTTTCTACACATCTTTACCTCCTCACTGCTGATCTTATTGCATCAGTAGAGCCGCCTTCTGCAGCTGTTCTACAGTTAAGCTCTTTGTGCCGCACCTGTTTGATAAGCTTGTGTTGGGCTGCTATCAGAAAGGAAATGAGTAACAATATTTTACATTTTAAAAAAGAAAATGTTATATCCTTGCCACTCCTTTTGTGCATGATCTGATCTTAAAGGTCTTGCTGAAATCGGTGTTATAGATAAGATTTCACATCATTGAGTTGTCTTAACTTACACGCCACAAGTTTTGTAATACCTAGAGCTAGCAGTCAGAGTCAGCAGTGGATTTTCATTGTGGGGCCAGCCAGAGAATGACAGTGTTTGCAACAACTTGAGGTTTTAAAGTATTTTTCTTCATCATTAGAACAGAGGCAAGGTCTCCTGAGCATTTCACAGGAGGGAATTCTGTGAAAGAAGCCAGGTTTATGATTTCTTTCCTTCCCATTGACAGAGCGGTCTAGCCCAGGGCTCAGAGATCTTCCTTTGGAAAACTCTGAAATCGATATCACTGTGAAATGTTCTCACTTTAACAAAACCAGCATATTTTGATCAAAAAAATATTTTGTTAATAATTGTTCCAGGCAGCTCCCCTCTGAATGACTTTGATCACTGTAGTTAACTGTTTTAATTCAAGTCAGTTTTCCAGGGCAGCAAGCTGTCTGTAGCGCAGATTCAGCTTGTGCTGGCAGAGCAGCCTTTTCCTTCCTTCAGAGCGACATCAAGAGCTGTCCCTTATTACATTTACCGAGGGAAGCATTTACTGTTCCAGTATTCCATCAAGTTATATAAATGAAATAGTGGTGATAATTCTAGCTCATCAATAGCAATACGTTTACTCATTATCTATGCCAGACTGAAGGTATATAATTAAACTATACGAAGGACCTTGAAGTGATGTTAGCATTTTAATACAGAGAAGTAGAAAAATTCATGGAAGGCTGAATCTCGATTTGTAATTTTACTGAGGTCACTGCAGAGCCCGTGACCATGTGTGATATTAGCTACACTTACAGATACAATAATGAGCCACACTTACGTTCAGCTAAAACCATGTGAGATGCTGGCAATCAAACCTGCAGGCACTTGCAAAGAGGCTATTAACAACTCAAAAATGATTCGGTGCTTAAGCAAAAACTGTGGTGTTACTCTTTCTTTTCTAAGTACTCTACTGAAGCAGCTTTGACCCACTTTTGATGTTCGTGAGATCCGTTTCAAATAACCATGAGCACTGAAGTCACACCAAATTAGAAGTTCTATGTGGTATTTTAATGGGAAACTGGTGTGAAACTTGACTGTGTTGTCCAAAGATTGCTTGGAGAGTTGGGGCTTGTTCTGATAAGAAATGCAAAGTAGAAACTCAAAGGTTGCAAATCCTTGTGGATGGAGGAAGGCGTTCACACTGAGTTCAAACCAAGTTTCACATGACCATTGTGTTGGGTCTGGAGTTGGCTCTGCCGTAGGCTTTCTGGCTCCAGGGTTTTTCAAATCCCAAACTTTAATGGCCCTTAATAATTAAATGGTTGTTCAGCACAGTGAGCTGAAACTTTGTCTGGGAGAAGACAAGACTTGGAACAACCTATCAAGCTAACTTGTTCCAGCGCTAGGTTAATGCACTGCCTAAGCTGATTTTGAGGCTTATGAAGAAACTTGGTGACCAGCAGGCTTTGTGCTCAGTGCTAGTTGTGCACCGGCTCGGTGACGTATTTGAAACGGCCAACCAGCTGTGTTCCCCTCTGAAATAAATGGGAATTATGTTACTGACAACATTAAAAAAAACACAACAACAACCCCCCCCCCCCCCCAAACCAAAAAAAGTGGGGTTCTCTTGTATATCATCTTGTGTTGGCCTAAGTCTATATGCTGATTATGTGCAACAATAAGGATCAGTATTGTTTTATGCTCTAGATGCACTCTGTGGGAATTAAGCTTTCTTAATTTACACAATATGAGGGTGAGGGGATGCTTCTTCAGTGCCTTTCATGATGAGACCTTCAGACCATACTGACTAGGATCTCTGAAGAGATTTTGGCTCAGGTGCTGCTGTCCCTGCAAGTGTGACTCTATGCAGTATTTTCCTCGTAGTGATAACAGTTTAGATGGGTCCTGGGTTTTACTGTTGTTCTTATTTGCATGGTTATTTATAACCTGCTGAATTCTCTGGCCAGCTCTGTAACAGCTGTGTGGAAACAAGTTATCTCAAAGAAGTGCTGCTGCAAAAGATCACTGGACGTCCAGGCACTGCATTAACCACTGAAAGAAAGGCAATTTGCACCTAAGGAAATGCAGTCTGTGGTTACATGGTGAGGAATACTGCTGTTTCAGGTAGCCAAGGTGCTCCCAAACCTGCTGGCTTGTCTCTGCTCCATGCTGTCCCTTTCCACCACCCAGTGCCTTGTGCTGAATTGTCTCAGGAAACTGATACAGCCTTTAAAATCATCATTTTTTAAACTGGAGAATTTCTCATGAACCTACAGCATAAGGGGGAATGAACTTCTACTTGCAGTAGCTTGGAGGTGGGGAGGGAGAGCAATATAGCTCCTAGTTGTTGTGCTATGTCCTTTGTATGGCTGTTCATGTGCCCTTCTTGGGGTACAATTCTCAATCTACAATTTTTTTTACTCTTATTTCCTTCCATCTTGTATTTTGCAATTCAGGTAACCCACTGAAAATTATTCTTCTCTCCCTAAAACATGAATGAGTCCAGCAATCAGCAACATGCAGGGATTGTGTAAAACTGAGAGCTTAGGCTCCCCACAAGGGAGGAGGTGAGCATTTCCTCATGGAAGCAGTGTTCATCTCGCGATGGAGTCTCTGCGCTGTGACTGACTTGTGTGTTCAGTCTGTTCAGTCTTTGCCTTGTTCACACGGGTTTTTCTGGGTGGCAAAGTGAGCTGAGGGCCAGGTGGTGTGGGATGGGGCCGGCACAGGAGTGCTGGACATTGCTCCACAGAAAGGACTGATGAGTAGGGTTATGGTTTTGGGAGAAGTCAGGGAAATTTTCAGTACTAATCTCTCTGCCTTTGAACTTTTGATTATTCTTCAGCTAGGGAAAAAAAAATATTCTACTGTTCCATGTTTGGGGTTTTTTTGGGGGGTTTGGTTGGTCAGGTTTTTTTGGGGTGTGTGTGGTTATTTTTTGTAGCTGGCAATTCATATACTGAATATGCTGAGCTGGACATTATGAGAGCTGTGACAGTATACTATCTGAGGAGGTGGTCTCTTCTCCCAGTTTACAGTCTGTGTTTCTGAGGTCTCAGATTCCCCAGATTAGGAATACTACAGGTGAAATGTGTCACCTCTTCAGTCTCATCTGTACCATTTTTCAGTCTTTCTGTGCCAGTGAGCTTCTACCCCATCTGTAAATGCAGGTTTAGAAGCAGGAAGAACTGTGGTAGCTGGAAGAAATACTGATGACAGAACAGTGCATTTCTTGATTCACAGTTGCTTACAAATTACTGATTGCTTTGGAATATCTTTGCATGTTGAATTTTAAGAAACTTCTCACCATATGGGTGATATGAGTTGAACTGTCATGAGAAAACTCTGGTGAACATATTGGGGAAAATAGAAGCATTTAGTTTTTGAAGATTATTTTTTTGGGGGGACAAGTTTCATCTGGATCTACTGTAATTAATACTTTCCTTGTTCACCCTCTGTAGTTCTGCAGCCTTAGAACAAATATGCGATATTGCATTTCTGGCCAGGCACCACTGTTCAGATGTGATCTGAGGTGGCATATCTGCAGATACCTGCACTTCTGACTTCCCTACAGCTGTTCATCAGGTCAGAATACACCATATGCCACGGCAGAATTGTCTTATCTCTGTGATGGAGGTTCTAAGTCAATCACATAGTTTCTGTTGTGACTTTTGACGGGTGACAGACCTGTCTTGGGCAGAGTGTACCGTTCCTGGTACCTGAGTTGACATATTTAGAGTATGTTCTGATATCTCTATGTAGCACCACACTGTGCCACAAAAAAAGAACTTTAAAATATTAGTTTTGCAACATCTGGCTGTACAGTTGCCACTCTAAGTTATTTCCCCAGATGCAGAAAGTGGCAGCAGTCCAAGAAAGATCCAGTTTATTTTAACAGGCTTGTGAAATCCTTCTGTACTCTACTTTTCAACAGTCCCAGTGCATCTTTCAGTCATTTTTGAGTTTTAGCTTCAAAACACTCCTGTGAAGTACAGGCTCTGGTTGCTAAATGGAGAATTGAGGCATGGGGCAGAACAACATGAAACCTACAGGTAGGCACAGACATGTCTGGACTCTCTTTGTTCATGGTCCTGGTTAGCTGGTGAGTGTCTGTGCCTTGCCATGTAGCCAGGCTCTAAGAACACAGAGAATACAATAACATGACTCAAATCCCAGTGCCCAGGGCTTCTCTGCCAGACAATACTGCCTGGAGATCTTATGGCAAACATATCTTCCTTAAAATGTCATTATGAAGGTGTGCTGCTTCACCTTGATTTAAAGTCCTGCAATTTCTGCAGCTTTCCTTGCAGTCGTGTTTGTGTTCCGAAACCCCTGCAGAACATGGCTCAGGATTTCCCACCTTCCCAGCACTCCTGGACAGAGCTTTCCTTCCGCAGATGGGTTACAAGTGATCGCGGGTGTAGTAACTCATCCTTCTGAATTGCCTCGGTGACAGCAAGAACTGGCGATGACAGCCTGATTTAAAGTTGTCTGTAATATAATGAGCATAACCATAAGTAGAAGAGAATTAGCCAATTACTGTTGCTTAGGGATTGCCTTGTGAGGTTACTCCAAATTAATTGTTTGGGAGCTGAATTAGCATCAGATGCCACCAAGGGACAAGTGGTTAATTGTAATGACTTTTTGTATTATGCCACTCCCTAACAATAAGGCTGTTTTTAGGAGCAGGACACTTTATATGTCAGGAAAAGGTGTCCATTATAAATAGAGGTTGGAATAAACTCAAGCTCTGGTAGTTTATTATTAGAGGTAGGCTAGAGAGAGAACTGAAGACATTTCAATATATTTAACAGATGCTTATCAACTGCTACAATGGTTGTGAAAACTTTTATAGTAGGGAGATTGTCCTCCCCCCACCCCCCACCGTTTGAAGGCTCTGTGTGTGTGTACGTACATAAACCCAAAACATACAAATGTCCCAGTTGACGTGTTGTGTTGTGACAAGTCATCTCAGATTGTGTCAATCATATTGCCTTATGCTATATTAAGTGACATACTGTAATGTGATTGATACAACATGAAATGACACATCATTGTGCAAAATATCATCTGGAAAATTTAGGAAACTGCCAAGGAGCGGAAGCTGATCTTAGACTCTGGCCTTTCAAGTTTTGAGGAAGGAAATCTGAAGAAGTAAAAGAAACTCTCTGGATTCAGACCATTCTGCTGCTGCTGCCATTGAGAATAAGGTCAAGTGAGCTCCCTACCTGAATATTTTCATGGATAATTAGTGATCAGTTTTAAAAAAACGCCGTTTTTCCTTGAGGACTGACAAATATCTGTGGGTCTGAATTGAATTTCATTGAACCACTTGGCACATCATTAATCATTAGTGTATCTGCTCCATACAAACAGAGCTGCAAGCTAAATGCAACCAGTTTCAGTTCAGGGGAGAAAAAAACCCAACCAACCAACAACCACCCTTTCCAAACAAAACGAAAACAGACTTTACTCCCTTTCTCCATCTGGATTCTGCTTTCCTCCCATCCCCTCTCTTTCTTTTTCTTCTTTATATAGTGACTGAAATGGTGTCTCCAGACCCCATCACAAAGTCCAGTAGGGTCTGGAGTGTCCTATTGTGGCACCTCTGAAACTCAGCAGCATCAGTGGTGTCACCAGTAAGTGCTGTAGAGCAGCTGCTCCTCGCCAGCATGGTGCAGGTCTTCCGAACCTGTGGCGCTGCTGTGGGTGGGCACCCGGCTTGGAGCTGGTGGGTGAATGCAGGCTGAGAGCCTCCTCCACTGTGCCTCCATAGCATGGCCCCGGCTCTTGCCACCTGCAGGCACCTGACCAAGCACCCTTGGGAGCCTGTGTTGGTAGCATTGTGTTATCCGGACCACTGGAGCGGTTACTGAAGCAAAAACTGCCTGGAAGTGGGAATTTCTCTGAGATGAGAGCATTAAAGTGAAGAGGAACTTGTGAATTAGGTTGGCTTCACCAGTGGGTGCTTGCTAGTGGGATTCAGGGTTTGCTTTCTTACTCTTGCTGGGAAAAATAATCGAGGGACAGAAGTTTAAACCTAACTAGGTGCTGCTAGTGGGTAATAAAAGGTAGAATAAACCCAAGCATTTTGAATGTAAATACCATAGTCTAGTACTCTAGATTTCAACAAAAAGTCAATAGATATCTTTTTATCATACTAGAAAATACAATAAATAAATTGGATAGTAGTTAAGCACTTAAAGTCAGTTATTTGGTAAGTTTTTTTTTTTTTTTTTTTATTATTTTAATGGCCTTTCATCCCTTCCCTTTTAGTGATGGAGACTAAAGGCTTTTTCCCTGATGGGAAGATAATAGCGGTAAGTTGTCCTTTCCAGAGACAGGAGGGTTGCATGGGAGCTATCGTTGCTGCTGTCTCGTAGCCTAATTCCCCCTCCTGCCTTGTGGACAGGACAAGAAAAACAAAGCAAAAAAAGGACAATGAAGTTGGGGGAGTCACTTCTCTGTTTGTTCCTGAGTCTTACCTACAACTTCATGCTACGTGGAGACTCAGATGGACTGTGCTCTTTTTCCTGACCTATTTGTATCTGCTTTGGGCTGTTTAACATTGCTTAAGTGTTGTTTCCAGTACTCTTAGCAAGCCTAGCAAAGCTGCTCTTAAACCAAACAGAAAAGATTAGAAATTAACATTAAAAAAAAAAAATAATAAAAAGGAAGAAAGAATCAGAAGGAGGGCCATTCCTGGAGGTGCTTTCATTTGCCGTTACAGATGTCTAGGGTTTAGCCAGCGTCGGGGGAAGTGGTGAAACCATCTCTCTGCCACAAAGCAAGCCCAGCAGTGTCATGGGGAAATCCACCAGTTCTCAGTGTAGTTATTTGAAGAAATTGTGAAAATATTGATATTTGTTTTGCTTGTGTTTTATGTTAACTGGTAGATGCAACTTGAGTAAACAGGTCTAAATGAGTGTTGTTAATTCCAGTAATGTAGGATGTATCTGGCTGGCCCAGGCCAGATTTGTTTTGTGATCATATCATCCAGGCATGGAACCAGATGTGCAGAGTATGGGAGAGCAAGGCATTTAAGCTCAGCACTGCTTCAAATAGCCATCTCTACAGCTCCTGGCATGTCTGTAGCCAACTCTGAGCACAGAAGAGTAGATTTGGTCCTTCTGTACCATCACTATAGGCTTGTTGCAAAGAGGTACGATCTTTGGACGTAGGCGTATGGCCAAAATTAAATGTTAGTTGAGCCTGTTTGTAAGTTCGCAGGTTTCTCAGGCAAGTCACCAATATCACTTTTATTCCTCATGTGACTGCTTTTGGTCCAGGTCAGATGTGCCCGGAGGGTACAGGCTAGAGGTGTGGGTTGCAGAGCCATATGACTACCAGAAAAGCAGTGTGATGGTCTGAAAAATGCTAAATGTTTATCTAGAGCTTATAAAAAGCTTTTTTTAGCTTGTAGTCAGCCTAGAAACATTCATCAGGATAGTTCTGGGACAATCCTGCTGCTTCCTGGTTCAAATTGGATCAGAACTATGGCCTTTCCTAAGGTATGTATCACTAATGCTTTTCCTGCAAGGCAGAGAATGTTTACGTTAGTGCATAGTCAAGGGTTACAAGAATAACCAAAATCAGATTTGCTAACAGGTTTGTACACAGATCACTTTGGTTCCCTGCCAATGTTTTGCTTTGTCCAACACCAGGTACCATGTCGCTGAATACTGCTGAAAATATTTGCAAGTCCAAACAGTTTCACAGCCTTTAATTGGAACTTCATTACTAATTCAATACTGAACATTATCATTCCCCTGTTAAAAGCAAAAAAAAAAAAAAAAATAAAAAAAAATAATCAGTCATCTGGTGGAGTGGGAAATATGCTGCATAAGCAGTCCTATGACTGGAATTGTTACCAGCAATTAGGCAAAATGGAGCCTGGGAAAACTATGCAGATAATTTGTGAGCTTAGAGATTTAAATATACAGCCAGTTTAGTTAAATAAATCCAATTTCACCAGAGATAATAAACCCAAAGAAAATCCCAAAGCAGGATAATTTTTCCTTAACCCACACTTAAAGAAAGAGGAAGGAGGGGAAATAAAGAGGTGCCACATCCGTTTGAATTTGGAAGTGTAGTCTTTCGTATTTCATCCAAACTTCTTCTGAATTAATGGTTGCTATTCTGTAAACTGCAATGCCCTCATGGTCAAAGCACAGCAGAGTGCTTGCGTTGATGTGTCATGTGGTAACGCTGAATGTAGAAATTCATGTAATTCATAAGAAAAGACAAATGAGTGAAAGGATACAGGGCACCTTACAGAGTTTGAACTACAGTGCTACAGCCAATTTCTCAGCTGCTCTAAACTAGGAAACCCCAACAAGCTGTCATGGAGTATTTTAGGAATCTGGCCTTAGGTTTTTTGTTTTGTTCGTACAAGGTGTCTAGTTCTTTGTAGTAGCTATTCCTATTTGCTCAGTAATCAGATGCCCACATGAACTAATCTAATAAATGGATATAGTCTTTTGTGGGTTTTTTTTCCTTCTCTGCACGTTGGTGCTCTTTTTCTGAATGGAGTTCAATTATTATTATAGCATATATTACTTCGGATCATTTTACTGTGCAATCAATACACATATCTGTATAATAAATATTGACGTTACTTTAATGTTCTACAATGTTCAGTATGTCAAGACTATTTCAGCCAGAAGCCACCCATTACTGCTTGTTTCTAACATTTCCTGTCCATTCAATGTGAAAAAATTTGCTGCTCAAGCTTGTCTTCTGCCCTGGTTTCAAAAGATAAATGGAGGTCAGCACGGTGCCCTGGGATTAATGTGCTGGGCAGGATGGATCGGACTCCTTTCCTCTAACTCTTGCATGTGTCATTTGGTCTCATCTGTACTTTCTGTTTCTCCTTCCAATCATTTTTTATCTCATCTGTTAGAATTGGTAGGTACTTGGGACTGTCTCTTGAAGCATATTTCTACAGAACACAGCTCGAGGGCTCAGATTTTACTTATAACCCACCTAACGATGCTAATTCATGGGCTGCTGTGGAAGCAGTGATCAACACGTGTTAGAAGAAGCAACACCACGCGCAGGCCCATGAAAGGTGAGAACAGCACGGTTTTGTTACTTCTCTCCTGTAATGTCTTCAAGAGTAAAGGAACTAGGGGAGAGATGTACCATAAACCAGTTAGATGTTGCACTACCAGCAGCACAAACTATCAATTGTGAGAAAAATACAGCATCTTTTCCAGTAATCAGAGGCAGATTTTCTCTTGCGTTATTCCCATGCAACTGTAGGGATGTCAGTGGGTGCTGGTGGTGGTATCTGGCTCAGCGTGTTCAGTGAAACACATATGGCTAATTGTTCAAGTCTGAAAACACTGGATCACGATTCTGTCTGTGTTGTGAAAGACATGGCAAGAGTACTTGATGACTGCATTCAAGTTGAAAAAAAATTCCCACTTTTGGTGTTTCCCATCTGGAAGAATGTTGCCTTATTTGCCACCAAGTCGTCATAATGTCTGTCTGGCATATGTACCATGTTAACAAACACATACATGTATCTGCATATGTATAATGAATTATCTACATTCCACCTTCTCTATTGTATGGTATGGCAGCATGTCAGTAACAAATATGAAAAAGCATAATATGTTTATGTATAAACACACGTATATTTATGTCCATGAAAGGAAAAAGCCATACAGATTGCCTGATCTTCTAGGTTACTGGTTCCTGGCTCCCTCCGCAGCCTCTGAATTGACGTAATTGTGATGATGTAAGGGAAGCATTGACAGTAAGGGACTAAACCCAGCCCAGAGTCACCAAGCTGAAACTGGAGTTGAAAGACAAGTGTATTTAAAATTGCTAGGACATCACAGGCACCTTGGAAATACTGTTCCCAGGCGGTTGCTAGAGGAAATGCTGCAGTAACACGTTGGCACTGGAAGCTGAAGGGAGATCTCTTGCTGAGTTGAGGATTTTGGGGCTGGCAACCCTACCGGCATGGTTTCTCAAGTCTTTCCCATCCTGTGCCAATGCTTAAGGTGCAGTGTATCCTGGACAGTTGTTGTTTCACCACTGCTTCTAGTTGTTGGGTTTTTGTTGCTCATAGCTTTGAATTGTCACAGTTTTTTGTTTTGTTTTTTTTTTTTTTTTTATATGAAGCTGATGTCTGCACTGGAGTGAACAGTTTTGTATGGTTGTAGTTCATTTTCCATGTACTTCTCATGTGAAAAAAATACTAATTAATTGTTGCTATGATGGAAAAGATCACTAATAAATTTTATAGGGGGGGGAAAGGAGTTATTAGTCTATGTAGTAAGGCAAAAAAATTGGAGACAAAACCCCAAATGTTACACCAGTTTTTCAGAGCAGAAATCTCTCATTTCAATGTATTCTATTTACGATAACTTTAATTGAAACATTGCACTTGCAAGAACAGCTACCCAAACCAGTTCCAGTTAGATCTGATGAGTTCAAATGAACGTGCATTTGTATCTCTGTGTCCCTTATAAAACCCACGCTCTGTTCTTTTAATAAGGCTTGGATGAAAGACTACAAAGGTTGCTGGAGATTCCTGAGTTAACCAGGAAATGCCTCTTAAAGCACCTTGTTGATCTCATCCCTTGATCTGACATTCAGCTCACAGCATCTGTCTCTGGCCTCCACTCTTCTGCTTAGTTAACTTTATTTGGCATTTTGACTGCCCCCAGCTTTTGTGATATCTAGTTCAAAGGGTTCAAAACATTATTACAGCATTTATTGCTAAGGCCAGCAGTCCCTTTTGCCCAAGGAACAAGCTGATAGGGACCCTATTGAAGACAATGTCAGGAAGGCATTTATTCAGTGTGCCACAAAGAAGCCCCAAGTCCTTTTTTTTTTTTTTTTTTCTCCTTTTAATTTTATGATACTCCACTCCAAGGATGCTCAGGCTATTCTCTGCTCTCAGAGAGACATTTTGAACTCAGTCCTCTTGAGTTGCAGCATTACCTGGTTTGTATTTTTTTTTTTTAGGCAATGCTGGTCCAATACTTCCTTTTAACCAAACTTTGCTGACATTGGTGCTCAGAATCTGAGAAGGTATTTCCATTTTTCCAAGGCAAATGAAATTCTATGGACTATTTCTTCCTTCCTAAAAGCAAAGGCTGGCAGAGTTAATGTCGCTTCTCAGCACCAGAGAAAGTGCTGACCCAGCTAGGGGCACTGGGATTCAAAGCTGGGTCCTCAAGAGCAGATGGTTTAACAGGCTAGCCCATTAATCAACTCTGCTTCCCCAAGCAGTATGTTGTAGTCTTTCCCACCCCCCCACCCTTTTTTTTTTTTTTTTGGCGATCAAGTGCTGGGTAAGAGAAATGTACCTTTTTTTTCCAAGAGATGGCATCCAACATGCACATGCCATTATATTTCTGTTATTTACACTTACTGAGCTAAAATGCAACAGATGTTTTTAAGTGATTACAACTAAATTCTTCAGTAAATATGCCGAATGAATCCCATGCATCTTCAGTGCTTTGAATGCTTCTCAGTGTGAAAAGAGAATGTGTTTCAGGTGGACAGAATAATCCAGTCCTAGGATTTACTGGTAGTTACCAGAGGTAAAAAAAAAAAGTCAGCTAACAAAATCTTTAGCACAGTCAGACAGGTAGAGGAGTCCCAGAGCCTCTTAATACACATAACCTAAAATGAATTACTTTCATTTCTGGTTAAGCCCCTGAATACTTGTATAAATGCTTGAAAAGGAATGAAAAGATATTGAAGGAACAGAACATTTCTATTGCTCCCTGTGAAGGATCTTTAACTGAATGGGAATGCATTCCTGCCAGGCCGCCTGGCTGTAGAAGTAAGCTCTTGTGTGATAATTCCTTTACATTCACAGCCAATAGCCCACAGACCCAAGGGAAGAAATGATATTTTGATCTGACTTTGTTCTCTGTAACTCCTCCGCATACTAACGCTGCATTTGAATGCCTAAAAGCATGCTGTTCCAGGGCAAAGCAGGGTAGTGCTGGGGAAACTTGTGCAAGGAGCCCCATGTGAAACAGTGTTAAATAGTACTTTATTGTTATTACCATTATTAATATCATTATTTATTATTATTTTACATAAGTGTTTAGAGTTTGTGAAAGGCAGTGAATCAGTGGTGGGTTTTTTTGGAGCTGGTGAGTCTATCAGCTTCTCAACATATGCTGTCTGTCCAGCCCACCGCAGTTTCTTGCAGCAGGAATACATTTCCAAGAATGGGAAAAGCCTCAAGGATGTCCCCATCTTTGCCCCCTCTGCATAGACAATGTCATGTGGAGTATGAAGTGAAGACGTTCTAGTTCGTGCTATCTGCCTTCACCTGCTCAGGAGGAGCTACCTAAGCAAGTATCAGCATATTTTTATATGTATATGTAGACTATATTGGTCTCAGTGATTGTACAACCCTGTGCCACGTTTATAGTTTTAATCCACCCCTAGTGAAGCTTTTTTTCCATGCAGGACAGCATGCATTGTAGTGACGCGTATCACTGCTCACATACTCCGTCAAGATGCAAGTCCCCCATGTGTCAGATGATGCAAATAAACTTTGTTGGCATCTCCCCAGATTCCAGAGAGCTGTGATGTGGGCAAGAGAAAGAGCTGTGCCACAGCGGGGTTATATTTATTCCCCAATGTTAGGAATAAATAAAATTGCCTCTGCAGTTGAGGTAGAGAAGTAACTTTTTGCTAAAGGGCCACATTGACTACATCGGGAGCCTTGCCTGCCTTCATTGAGTGTGTGTGCATCCTCAGGTCCTGACTCTGATGCCTGATATTAGATAGTAACTCTTTTGAGTGTAAATTGCATACAGAGTCCTTGTTAGAGCCAGGTGCTGCGCTCAGGTCTCCGAGCCCCAGTGCATTAGTATCTGGCTGCTCTTTTATAACTAAGCTTAGACTGAGTTATCACCTGAACAGATAGCTGGAGTTAATTTTTCAGAGTAACTCTGTTTTGTGCAATATTTTTGGTCTGTTAGATTAAATGCCCAGGGCTTCATACATTGCTGTTCATGACTGACTGCTTTGGGTCACTTGAATATTCAAAGTAGATGAAAAGTAACTGCAGTTGTACACCGTTTCGTCATCAATGCAAGGCTGAGCTAAGGTACTCCAGGTTTCAGGTAGTAAGTTATCTTGGGCCGTATCATGAGCCAAACTCACCCTGAAGAGCAGTGAAAACCTGACTGACTACAATGAAGATGTACCCCCTCTATCAGATGTCAGTTTGACCCAGAATGTGTTTGGGGTTGTTTTGATCTCTCCTGTTTCATTTTGTTTCCATTTTTTTCCAGTTCCTCTGCATGGTTTTACAGAGCATAGATGAATTGTAAAAAGCTACTAAACCTGAGGTCTTCCAGGCGCTCAGCAAAAAAAAGAGATTAAGCAGATGGGGATTTTGGAAAGGTGGTGCGGTTAGGATGGGGGACAAGAAGTAGGAGAAAGTGTCTGGGATATGAATGCGACTTGAGGTGTGAGCACTTTGCTGCTGCTGGAGTTTTATCCCATCATTCATTGTTTAAGTGTTCCTTGACTTAGGGTTTTATCTAAATAAGTGAATAAAATAAAGATAATTTTATATGAGGGGATTGGGATGGAGGTTCATTCCTTAGCACATGGAGCACAAGAAGTACAAGTCATTTGAGACTCGGAAGTTCGGAGTGCAGAAGAAACACAGACCTCCTGAGAAGAAATATGTGAAGTAAATTGCGACCCTACCAAAGAGGTGTTCTAAGCAATGAGTGGCTTTGCATGGGACACCTCACCGCTTCGATCCTTGTAGGAGATTTCCTTTGTTGCTATGAAAATAAGTCCAAGCCTCCGTAAAATCATCTCAGCTAACCTGCTGAACACGAAGCGGGGCTGGTATGTGCAAGCTCTTCCTTGGAGATCCATTAGTAAGGCACCTTATGTGAATGCCAAAATGGCAATCCAGCTGACAGCAGGTGAGGACCTTAACCTGTACATCAGAAAGAAAATATAAAAAGAGATTCAAAAAGGCTATCTGCATAAGGCATTTTTTTAAAGCAGTGTTTAGTCTTGAAAGGCAAAGGGGAATTAATTCTCCGTTGACTCAGATGACAGCAGACTCTTGCTCTCAGTCTTCAGGTGGCTGGAAGCCTTTGCCAACAATGTCCTGAAATACCATTCTCGCTTCGTCATGGAGTGGGCTTTGCAGCATTGTCATGCCATGGTGGAGACTGCTTCCCCTCACAGCCCCTGGAAGCCAAGATTGTGAAGAAACTAGGCAGAAATCTCAATTTGGGTCAAATGACCTGTGTAATTTTAATATTTACAATAGATTGTAGAAAACCATATACTAATGACTTTATATTTCCTTGACTCAGAGACAGCCAAAGAGTATTTGTATTTGAAATATGGCATGAAATATTCCCAATAGCTGTCCTAAATAAACACAAGAGTGTTTGCATTACCTTTTCACCTGTAGCAGATTAAAGTGCTCCTTAGCCATTGGCTGTGATTGAAACCAAAATCAATCTCCATAATTCTACAAGCCATCATATAAATATGTTCTGACTGTTTTTATACATTAATCACAGAAGATTATGAGGCACATACCATATTGTGCATATTTCTTGCAAACAAAATAGAACTGTCTGCAGTTCTCATTGCAGAATTATGGAATGGACTGAATCATAAAAAAAGTATACAGGAAAATCTGCTATTTCAGGACAGCTGTTCAGTATTTTTGGACAGCTGACTTCTTTTTTTTTTTACAAAAATGAAGCACGAGTGTGGGTTGGTTTTTTTTTGGTTTTGTTTTTTTTTTTTTAACCCAGAAATAGTGATCCAAATTCATTAAGAGGATAATTTCAATTCACAAAATAGATCATTTCCTTTCTTCCCAAATCTTGCTGAGCAAACAACATTCCTTATTGCTATTCACCAGACTTTTTTTTTTTTTTCTTTAGTTTCCACATTCAGGCCCAGCAATAATATCCCGTTTTCAGACATAAATGGCAAGGAGGAAGAAAACAGCTTGCTACAGTTGTAACACCATGTGCTGTGACTCTCTGTGCTCCCTCAATCCATCACTTCAGACACCACCACAGCGGGTGGACAATGACCAGTGTGCTGAAGGAACTTGTGGTAGTACAAGCAAGTTGCGCGCCGTCATACAATGTGTGGAGAAGATCAGTAGTGGAGATCAGGAGTAAAAATCATTGTGGTTCAGGTTAGAATCTAGCTTCTAACAAGTGCATTTGAAAAAAGTCAATCTGTAAGAATGTATGCTGTTAGGATAGTTTCTTGAAGGAGTAATGTTGTGCTTAGTTAGATACGGTCTTGAGGGACTTATGTGCTCAGATCCAGTTTGAGTTTGTGTCACTGTTTTGGTGAAGGTATTGGGTGTGTTGACTTACCTGTTCTTCTCACATCCTCTGTTGTGTTTAGAGTTTTATCCATTCAGGCAAGGCAGGGGCTCCTTCTTCCTCTGTGCAAAAGAGAGGAGGGGATGGAAAATAATATTCCTGCGGATAGGTATGCTTAGAAACAGATTTTAGTAGTCTGAGGAGGAACATCAGTTAGGAGGGTCAAAACATATGCTTGCGGAGATCTTGTTGCCTTAGATCTGTAAGAAAGTGGCGTCGGCTTTCTGCTGTGTAATAGTACCTAAGGCCACAGGGGAACAAACTCTTAACCGAGATGTGAGGCCCTGTGAGGATACAAGTCATATTGTGGGAAAGAAGGCAAGGAAAGAGGAGGATGACATCGAAATGTAGGAGTGAAAGACCTGAGAACAAAGTCTCTGCCAGGAAGGCAACAAGGTATGGCAGTTTTCTTCCACTGGTGGGCAGCTTGTTCTCCCTCCCCCTCTCTGTCACATGCCACCAGATCATCACCTTAACCAGCAGACAGTTATGCTACATTGCACTACTGTACTGTCAACAGTATCTGGGCTATTAAGATTACCACAGTGCTTTTATGAATTAAATCTTGGAACCTGCAGTACATCTCCGTTACTGGAATGTGCCTTGCACAGCTTCTAACACAAGGCTTTCAGAATCAGATAATTAAGCAATATGGAAATGCATGTTTAAAGAGAAAAGCATATGCAAGGTTGTTTGCTCAGTGCCCAGTTCTGCAAGATAGTAAAGTTGTTTAAGTACCACCAGCTCCCTTCCGGTCATGGGAAGCTGAGGGTACTCAGGACCTTTGAGTATCTGGCTTCAGCAGTCTGAATACTACATTGCGTGATTTCTTCACACAGTCGTTCACAATGTTACCATGGGACTTGGATGCAGATGCTTGTACAGAAGTTCTTGACAGCTTTTTTCTTTTTTTTTTTTTTTTTTTTTTTTTCCTTAGAAAAGCACGTTGAAGTCCAGTTCTCATCATCTTTGCCCTTAGAAAAGCACATCTCAGTCCAGTTCTTTGCTTGCAGGCTGCTTCAGTGCCAAAAGAGCTTCTCTAGGTAGTTGAAAGATGATTCCTATGAAGTGCCTGTGATGATTTGGTTTGGCATTCAGTGTTATCATGAAACAGTCTTGGAAAACTGAGGACTTTTTTGGTCAGTGCTCTTTTGCATCCCATCAAAGGCCTCCCTGTTCTTTGAAGGTTTTGAGTACAAAGTAGGAGTATGGATAAGGGCTGAAGGAGAGGTCTTGCTGTTACTACTGATGGAGATCTACGGGCCAGAAGGTTTCAGTGTTATTGCCATAATAGAATAGAAAGCCTTGTCGTTTCATGGGTTCCAGACCAATAATATTCCTTTTGCACGATAAAGTTTCCTCTCTGTTAGTTAAGGAATGGCAAGCGTTGTGGGCTGTTGGAATCTAATCACTGCAGGAAAAAGGGTGGAAGCATCTTAAGCACAATAGAAGAAAGCTATGTCTGGTGTGTGCGATAAGGTTTGAGGAACAGAGGGGTTAGGATTGCATAGGAATTTGACTCTGTAAATCCTGCACAAAACAAGGATGAGGGGAAGGACGATAGAGGGATGACAATAACAGAGCAGTCACAGTGCACTCTTCAGGGCCTGGAAGAAAAATAAAAATAATCCTTGGTGCAAAGCAGCCTTTCCAGTAGAGAAGGTAGGTGCAGGGGCCTCTCTTCAACCTCTTGTTCTACCATTTATTGCTGTCTCCAAAGCAAAGCCACAGTATGGTGAAGTTGAATGTGGCTTTGCAGTCTTGGGATGACTTTCCTTGTTCGTGAGACTGTATCAAGCTCAGATGCAAACTAGAGCTACAGGAGAAAGAAACTGCATGAATATAACTAAGGTCTGGTGAGAATAATGGGTTTGCCTGGAGGGGTTTTGTGGTGTTGGCATTGGTCCTGGCCGTAACGTTGGATGATACTATAGTTTCCTTGCCTTTATACTAAGGTCCTATTTTTGTGTGGCTCAACAGATGCCGCAGGCATGTTGTAAGTATGTTTGAAAGGTGTCCAAACACATCTGCAGGAGGTGTCCAAGGTAACCTAGTGATGGGTAATTCATCTACTACCTATTAGAATGAATTTACCGTCTATCACAACACCGGTGAATCACAGTCCAAAGCCCTTATAAGCTATTTAGATATGAATTCTTAATAGTAACCAGAACAAAAAAGTAGTCTCTGATATTTGTTTTTTAAACTGTTTATTTTAAGTAACATTAGCTTCTTTTACAAACTATAATTCCCAGCCACTTGGTTTGGTTAAAGTACTTTGCTGGAGCATACCAGGAGGCTTTGCCTTAGAGGGATTTTATTAGAGGATGATGACTTTCTGGCATAGGTTAGATTCAGCATGCATTTAATGTCTGCCATATTCCCATCAGAAGGGTAGGAGGAGTGGAAGAAGCCCGTTAATCCATCTAAACTAATAATGCCTTTTTGGCCTTAAAATCTAATGATCTAATTCAGTCCTTTGTCCTTGTGATCTGAGCACTTCAGTGAAGACATTTTTCTCTTATAAAACCATTTTGCCCACCTGGATGTCCTTGGGAAAGGCTTTAAAGCCCAGGGCTGCCACGTCAGTCGAGAGCAGTGTATTGCATCATTGGCCTGTCCTGGATGCTTTTTGTGTCTGACTCTGACTTGTCCTGTGCAAGGCATCCATCATGTTGCAGAGGACTCCTGGCTTCAGCATGTCAGGTAGTGCCAGTTATAATTATAGCCACTAAGGTCCACACCAAAGGGGTTAAAAGGAGATGCTGTAAACTTGGACAACCTTGCTACTGTTTCTGAGGGCTAGATTTATTCTCTGGTCTACTTCAGTCTCCCTCTAGAGAGTTCATTGTGTAAGTCAGTATGACAGATTTATCCATGCTCACAGAGACGGAGGCTGTTTTCTCACTAGGCAGGTGGAAGGAGAAAGCAGCATAAAGACAGCTGCCAGCTGAGAGGTCACAGTTGAACTCATGCCATGGAACGGTCATAAATTATAAATCTTCCAAAGAGTTACAGCTTCTGCTCTTATTTCTGTCTTGTCCTAAATTTCTCAGCTGCACTTCTATTTATTTTAGGCATGTCATTATCGTCTGCAAAGGTCGCTGAAGTGATTGCCAGGCAGAGTTTCACCCGAAGAGTACAGAGCACAGCCCCTGGCCACTGTTCACTGAAGTTTCACACCGTGTATCTGAATTCTCCCCATTGCCCTCCCCACACCTGCACTGCGTATATCTGGCACATCCAATTGCACTTGGTATCAGCCCATTTTACTTTCGTGGCCTCAGTTTATGTGCTGATTGGGAGTGGTACCAAAGCCATTCCTAGAACACTAAAGCCAATTACTCAGTGGCAAGTGGGGGAAGTGCTGTAGATGATGAGACTGGATAAGCTCATTGAGAGTCTGTACCAACCCTTGGAGCTGTTCAAAGGTCTGCCTTTGATGTCAGTGGGATTAGGCCCTGTGCATATAATCTTGCATAGTGAAAAAATGTTCCTGCATGATGCAGAGCTCTGAAATCTCATTGCTAGGTAGGAAGGAAGCAGGTAGGGGCTGGATTTCAGCCGGTATAGATCAGTGTAGCTCCTCTGAGGAACTAGTACTCAGCACCTTGCCTGATTATTCTCTTCAATCAGAAATTATTTTTTTTTCCCTGGTAGCATCTGTGCATATCCTTCAGTATTTACCACCTTTGAATACTTGCACACTAAGTTTAGAATAACCATTCTAAACTTCTACGAATAGCAGCTGCCCCATTGCTGCTCCAAGTACTGTCTATTTTTAGTGTAGCCAAATTCCCCACAAATTCTTTTAGGGCCTGACTCTCTTTGCTTAAGTGCATGTCACTGACACCATCTTGCTCCAACATTAGGTCTTTTACTGCTCTGTTTGCTGTTTCCATTTGTATGATACACATGCTATAGACCCAGTTTAATTACTGCTTCTTCACTGGAGCAGTAGCACATGTACTCGGATGGATGGATGTTCATGTGCAGTTCTACTGGTGTCAATGGAATAGTTACGTGCTTAAAGCCGAGCTGGTGCATGCAGCGCCAAGTCCTTTAGGGTCAGTATCTTTTCCAGACTGAGGTCACTGATCATGCAGTTTAGTGTGGATTCCCCATTGTTTTCTAGAATTGTTTTAAACCTTCAGTTTAAAGGTAGAAATGCACATTGGGACCAAGTGCACAAACCACAGCAGGGGATTTGAGATACGTGGAGAAGCACGGTGGCCGCACAGCTCCTCCGGAATATTCCCTTGCAGGCACCCTTTCTGTCACAGGCTGACTTTGCAAAAAGCAGGTGGTGGAAAGGAAACCGGGCAAGCAAGAAGGAAGCAAAAACGACTGGCCTTTTTATTGCTAGTAAAATTTCCTTTACTGCCAAAAGGTCTTTGAAGCAAAAATACCAGCTTGCTGGGTGGCATCCACAACCTGAATTTAGCTTTAACCATATGGTAGCACAGTGTCAGATTTCTGCTGGCGCATACGGCTTCCCGCCAAGTGCTTTCCAGGTTCTAAGCCTCTCTGCAGTATTTCTTCCCCTTTGCCTTAGATTTTGGGATACATCACATTTGTTCCTGCGATTTTTTTCCCAACATTCCACTTTCTTGATCACCAGCACTGGTATGATCTTGATTTCCTTAAGCATTATTCTTTCCCCTCTGGGAAATTTATGTCTCTTTCTGGCAGGTGTCCCCTCTCCTCTCTGCACACTCAGGCAAAGAATTAATTTTTTTTTTTTTTTTTTCCCCTTAAACAATGCCCTTACTACTTGTGTCAATAAATTACCCTTGCCATTTTTAAGAGGTCCTTCTATCTCCTTCACTTCCCTCTCCTTCCATATGTACTTCAAAAATGTCCTATTTATCTTAACCCCTGCCGTGATCTTGTTCTGTTCAGTTCGCCATCTTTGCCTTTCTTACCACATTTTACACCAACTTTGGCCACTGATCTTTACACTCCACTGCTGGACCCCATATTTTATACAGAATTATGCTATTTTCTTAATTATAATTAATCCCATTGAACCATGTGATTCGCTGTAAGCACCTTCTTCACTACTACTGTAGTTATTTGAGAGTAACAGTGTCCATTTGTCTTTTTCTGGCTACCACTCTTCCTTTCTTTTGTCTTACTTGGTAAAACAAATGTTAAGAGCATCCACCTATTAGTTTCTTAGAAGTTTCCAGGTTTAGATTTTCTGCTTAGTCATTAATTGTAAACTTCATTACATTACAGATACTGTGTTTAGCAGCTTTTCCGTTCAGACTTGAATCTGCAAGTCATTTGAACAGTGCATTAATGTGCAAAGGAGAGTGTGGGATAATAATTTATCTTCTTCTGTGCCTCAGATATAAGACTGGAAATGTCGCTTTCTTTCTGTATACAGTTCCTGGAAGAGCAGGACTCTGACCCCTCAGGAAAGACTGAAGATACAACTGGATTGCAAGGAGTTACCGGGGATACCGTACTACAGTCTCATCCTCCACATAAGACAGTCAATAGCTTTAAAATTGAGTGCATATGATAATTCACCCTTATGATCTTATACTTTAAAAGGGCAGGGTTATCCCAGGGAGCAGAGAGAGACAGGAATAAAATGATCTGCCCAAGGTTGCTCAGATCTGGGACTGTAACAATAAGTCTGTGGAGAACCAGTTCAGTGACACAGGCCTTTTGACTGGGGCAGTAAAGGAGCTTCTGCAGCCAGTTTTCCAGTTCTCTCCGTAGCGAGGCTTTCCCTTTCTCCCTGCGTGCTAGTCAAGGATCACTGGCTATCTTTCACAAGTGGACCTACACTGTTTGCACAGGCTGCACATGCAGCGTTCCCCAAAGCCGATGTCACCTGCCTGCTGAGCCTTTGCAGGATGAGTATTGTGTTATCCTATGTGAGATCCTGGTGACGCACCTTTGCAGATGTCATTTTGATTGTGAGCATTGCCACAGAAGGCCTTGCTGCAGCAGGTGAAGCTATTCACAGGCTAGCTTCCATGGCTCCAAATGGATCTTGGTCACAGACTGAGAAGGTTGCAGTAATAAAGCGTGGGTGTCTCTAAAGACCTAGATTATTATATGTAGTTATCTTTTGCCCTTCTTCACAGACTCATTGTACCTTCTGCTCTCTGATTCATTTTTAAAACTGGGCTATACTTCTCTTCCTTAGAAGAGCACACAAGGTGCAAATGATTGAGAGGCTCAGATCCTGAGATAAGGCAAAAGTGGGTTAAAATGCTTTTCCCAAGTCTTCTCAAACTTTTCAAATGCTGTGTGAAATACCATTGTGGTGCATAACAGATCCAGTGGTTAGCCCTGATGGCAGGGGAATCCATGGGTATTTTATCATGTTTTAAGTTTGACAGTCCTTTTTTAAAGAGATTTATATATATTAAATCCCTTAATTTACAGACAGAAAAGAAATGGCATCCAGAACGAACACACATGTTTTTTGCCTTTTACATTTGAAGAAAACACGACAGTAGATTCTTTAGTCTAATTTTAACTAAACACTTGGTTTCAACATGGGTCTCCCTTGATGTCTCCCAGCCGTGAGTCCTTCCGTGATGTAATATCTGTTACGCTGCAGCCATGGAGTCCAGACCCAAAGCTAGACATAGAGGGATGGCTACACCCGGTAACAAGCAGCTGCTATTGCTGTCAAGAGCTATACCAGGCAGTTGAAAGCACTGTGGAACAGAAGAGGCTAAGAATAGTGGGGGTTTTTTTTGCAGATTTTTCTTCAATCTCTGCCTCATGTCTAAGAGAGACTTCTCATATATGTCTAATCAGGTGTAAACAATTTCAAAGTGCGATTGGGTCATTGTTGCTTTCTTGCTGAAGTTTAGGCGCACACCTTGATCTGACAGGTGTGCTGCTGTCTTGTATCTAAAAAGCTTTGAGGTTTGGTTTTTTTCCATCTTTACAATTTCTCTTTACAATTATGACCAGTAATCATGAGGGGAAACTTCCCACCCTTGTCCTGTGCAGCCTGTCTTAGGTTTGTTTTTTTTTTAACATCCCTTCAATTTCCATATGGTTGGAGAGATGCCAAAACTGAATTCAATCTCTCAGAAATCTTTTTTATCCTCTTTTTTTCATCTGCTTTGTGTTTCTCCCCAGCCCCTTTCCCACTCCTCCACATTAGGTAATTATAGAACAGACTCCATGGTGGGCATCCAGAGGACCATTTTAGATTAAATAAATCATTTCTTCCCTGCCCCCGCCCCAAGAGAGTTTCAAAAATACCAGACAGATAAAAATCTACGAAGGCCTTGGTTTCCTTCCCCAAAATATAATTATTTACCTCTTCAATTCACAATCAACAGGCTGATGTGGCTTTGCAGCTAAGCTGGAAGTAGCTGTAGTTGCTATTTTGTTGGAATAATATCAAATTTCCTTCTATGCTTTGCATAGCTGTCACCCAGTGATATGATAGGTCCATGATTTATTGACCTACTAAAAGCACTTTCACTGACTTGTCATAATAAACTTTACTTAAAACATTAAAACATAAAACATCAACCAGCAGCTCAAACAGAGATGCCATACAAATACTTTCTAATTTAGTTAAGCTCTGGTGCAAATCCTGAAAATGAAGACCCCAGCGTAACAGTTTTCTAGGATTTGTCATGCTAGGATCTGCTGTGTTAAGTAACAGGAATTATAAATACAAATGCCTTGAAGTATGAAGCGCTGACAAGAAGCTTGGCTCCATCTCAAACCCTCATCATTTTTGAAGGTCTTGCTGAGACTATGAAGCTGAACCCAGCTGTAGCAATCACGATAAATTTGAATTGCCAGAAGTTACCGGGACTTTTGCTCATACAAGATGGTCTTGGAAGACCCGGCTGTTAGCTCTGTCCCTGTGACCGTTCGGTTCATGATCTGTTTTTGTAAAACCAGGCAGGTTTGGAGGCAGGCTATGGCTGTGATGTAGAACATGGCCCAAGTCTTACATCAGTGTGAAGTGTTACCTGCTTGGGGATGAGTACCTTCAACTTCTTTTGCAGCAGCTGGATCCATTTCTGGTCTAGTCAGCTGGGGTTTTTAGTAAGTAATAGTTCATTTACTCTTAAGCAGGCATCTGTGATGGCCAAGAGGAATTATCTTTGTTACTGAATGCACATATTAGTGGTTTTCCAGGACCCCCTGAGGTCACATAGGAAGATCCATACTGATACCAGTTCTGTTCAGGGTCAAAGTCCCACGCAGCAGTAATGGGTGATACGCTGCATCACTGGTGTATGTGGTGGCTGGAGGGGTGGTGATATGCTAGAGTTCAGCGTGTTAGCTGGCTTCCTGTCGTGTGATGGGGGCTGCCCAAATCGGGCATTGCCGCTCAGCTTTCTCATCAGCTTCCCTGGGAGTCTCAAGCATCACTTGCCAAGCTGAAGAACTTAAAAGTTCTTATTTAGCAATTCTCTTTTGTTCCTAATTGGTGAGTAGTATTCCTAATTTTGAAAGCCATTAAATTGTGCTGAATTTCAAGACAGCTTTTCTCTAAGAACTACTTTCTTTACTATTCCCTCTGTATTGTGTTGGTAAATATCAAATAATGGAATGGCAAAGTGTTCTCCAACTTTGTTTCCTTGGCTCATCTTTATAATTGCTTTCTTTAATTTCTTTCTCAATAATTTAAGTTATATCATGTCACAACTGTCTCAAAGACTGAGTATGCAGCTTTATGGACAATCCAAAAGGTGCCTAGGGATTACTGTTTTGTGTGTAGTAGTCCGCAATTCAGCATATGTCAGGTTTACAGACCCTTTCATGTTATCTGATCCATGGAATCCCATGGAGGTTTCCTGAGACACTTTAGAACTGGTGAGAAAACGCTACTAGGAAAGTATGCAGGTAACAAATCAGGGATCCACAAATACTTTTGTCATCGTGAGACTGCTTGAGGCTGGTCATACACGTGTAAAACACTGGTGATGAAAAAAACACAGATGGATAGTTGCTAAGCTGGAAATATCAGGAAATAATAACCGCAGCTTTCTCTTCCAGGAGAAAGGGGTGTTAAAACTGGATGTTTTCCATAAAAGGAAAAAGAAAAATGCAGGAAAACTGTGTGTTTTCTCTCTCCCACATGGAAGTGCATAATGTAGCAGCAAGAATTATTCGTATCTGCGAATCTTTTGTACTAGTTAAATGGAAAATAGATGATTTGCTGAAAGTATGTTTGCAATGCTGCTGCTTAGGATAATATAAACCAAAGTAGTCATTTCTGGTTTAGTGTTATAAGACCATCATTCTCTTTCATCATTTACAGACAATGATGATCAACCACCTCTTGCATAGGGATGCTATGGCTAAAACCAATTTGCAACCCTGCATGAAATTAATGACATCTCCATTTTGGACAGATGTCCAAACAGATGCTGGGGAGAAGGTGATAGGGGTAAGTGTGTGCAAAGCCTGATGGCAGGGAATACTATGCAGGACCTGCTAAAAAGAGGTTTTATCCTTCAATCAGACATACACACACATTGCAGCGTATCCTTGGAAAGCAAGTCATGTGTGCTGCTGGTGGGCACCTACCTCAGGTACCCTGTCTAGCAGCCAAAGTTCTGTATTTTTTTCTGGAGGGAAAAGGGCTCTCCTGGAGATAAATTAAGGGCTTAACACCCTGTGGTTAGATACCCACAGCTAGGTGGTGCAACTCTCTAACCTCACCCTCCGTGGCCACTACACCTTCTTTGTTGCAGTCCGGCTTCAAACATCACAAGATCATCAGATACTCCCCAGCCTGAAACTAGCTCCTTAAATAAGGAGAGCCATCAGGATTCTTCTGCCTGCTCTCAGCTCTGTCTCTTCTCATTCAGCCTCTTTCACGGGGCTGAAGTCAGCAGTACTGTTTGATAAGAAAAGCATAATTTCATTCAGGGCAGGGAGCCTAATTAATTCCCACCTGGGAATTTACTGTATTGACAGCCTCATCCTTCAGGCTTTCCATGGGCATGGTGTGTCCTGACTTCTTTAGGGGTTTCACCTGGGGAAGGGGCCAAGATGGGAGGTTGAACGTGTTAAAGGTTGTTAATACTAAACAATTGAAGGTATTAATGGAATTTTGGAAACCTCTTAAATTCACTTTTGGTCAACTGAAAAGAATTTTCTGATGGGCAAATGATATGGTCAGTTTCTCCTTCTAGGCTTTTTGGGGCTCTAAATTGATATGGAAAGGTAAAAGATAGCTCGTATGTTATGTTACCTGGGCAGTCATAATCATACAACTTGATTTAATGTCATATGTTGCATTTGTAGTGCTGTCATGGGGCGGCAGGGGGGGAGGTTCAGCAGCTTAGATTCAGAAAAATGTTGATAGAATAATTACATTTTTATATCAGTGGGTGAAAATGGATTTACCTGTAAAGGGTGAGAAGAACAGCCAGGCAAAAGCTTGTCCTTTGGACTGAAGACTTTTACATGGTGCTACCCCCTTTGCCAAGATTTCAGGATCTTACACTTGCTGTGCTCCTCGTTTAGCTGTTTGGTGAAACTGTAACTGTCACATGCTAATTGAGAGAGGTATGTTGGTTCATTTCCTTCCTTTCCTGGTTTTTGTAGTAGGAGGATGCTTGATTTTATAAAATGTAATCACATTGACTGCTCTTGTTATCAGGATTGATTGTATTGACTTGAGTTACATGTTATGTTTTCACACTCTTGCTTTGAAATACAGTTTTTCTTTTGTGCTTTTTCCCTCCATTTTGAGATTATTTACAATATATTTTGAGTTAAGGTTCTTCTGCATTTGATTTATCAACTGCTAGAATTGCTCTGAAATGCCGTCAAAAGTATTCATAGTATCTACGTGACAGTAACTACTAGAAGCGATTGCTGTTGACCCCAGCCATGTCAACCATCATAACCTTCCCTCAGGTTAGGGGGTTAAAGCTGAGAAATACATTTCAGCTTCTTATTCCTGTGTGTCACGTCCTTACTGCAATCCATTTCAATTGTTCATTAGGGAATTGGGATGGTTGAGAATACCACAGTGAATAAATAATAACCACTAGATGTCTGTAGAGAATGACGCTAGCAGCAAAATGCAGGGACTGTGCCATTGAGCCCTTGAGGTGAAGGAAATGATGAAGATTTCCTTTTAGATGTGGTGGTGATGCATAAGTTATTTGTGGAAGCGTGTATTTACTTGGATACGCATGAGAAGTGTGTGTGGGGGTTAAGGCTGACATTTTTCAAACTTGGGCACTTAGAATTAGGTACTTAACCCTATATATAGGTACATCAATGTAAGTAGTCTGGTTTTAAGAGCTGATGAATACTGAAATTATTGAAGGCTGGAAGTACTCAGTATCTCTGAAAATTAGACCACTTCTGTTTAGATGTTCAAACATTGTTTTGGGATATGATTTTCAAAGACATTTTAGAGAATGTAAGAAAATGCCCGTAGCCTTTTTTGAAAACCTTTGCTTGAAGTGTCTGATTTTAGCTACTTAGGTGGAATTTGAAAAATTATGCACATTTTTGTAACTTTTCTCTTATTGAAATCAGTGGAAGAATTACCACTGATTTCTGTGGGAGCTGGATTAAGCTGATACATGCATAAAAACGTGACTTTGAAATTTGGTTTAAATCTTACAAGCCATATCGTCTCTTTGTGAACCCAGCTGATGCTGAGTTTAAGGAACATTTACCTAGATTTCTTGCAATAGGAATATATAAAAGCTACTTATTAAGCTTCCCAGCAAACAATGCGTTAGCGACAATAATTGAGAACTTTGCTTTTGTATAGTTCCTGGCTTTCCTTTCTTCACATTAACTTTTCACCCTTTCTCCCGCTTTGTGTTCTGTAGCATTTTGAATTCCTTCTCTAAGTTGATGTATTTGCAAAGACTTTGAGAAGAGATCTGAAATGCTTTGGAAGAAGCTGCTAATAGCCTCAAAGACCAGATTAGAGGACATACACATACCGTCTGTGTCGTATTAGGTCTCAAGTAAAGTCTTGTTTAAAGTAAAATACCAACTGTCTTTTGAAATGCCATCATTCCCCAAAGTCCTGTTACAGAGCCCTAAATCCCGAATACAGTATCTCTACATCTACAGGCAAAGGACAAAGGGTCAAAGACATAGTTTCTCCTTATTTAAGATTCCTCTTTCATTTTATTACAGGACCCTGGGGTAGACTCTCTCTTCAAGTCCAGTCTTCACCAATCACATGCTAATAACTTCAGCTGAAAGAGGGCTCTACCCTAATGTCATTATACTCCCAAGCAATGATTGATTGTGTTATAGTATGTTTTTGAAACCTAATTACTGTCTCAGTTTGTATTTGAGCTCATTAATCTTCTAGCCTGTAAATAAGTAAAATTGACTAAATAACTGAATTTCTTTAATGATGGGTTCAAGTTATCTTTATACCTACTGTTTTCTGTTAACCTTTTTATTGCCAGAAATTATTTTTTGCGTTGTTTGGTTTTTTGTTGTTGGTTTGTGGGGGTTTTTTTGTTCTTTTTTTTTTTGTTGTTGTTGTTAGCGTTTTCTCTAGTTCTCATAAGCTTGCATGGCTGGCAGTGCCTCTATTTCAAACACTTGGCTCACTGAGAGTATCGCCGATAGTGAACAGACAGACCCAGCCTGGCCTGCAGCCTCCTAGTCCTCTTCAAGACAGAGGGCTGCTTTTAAGGTCCTGTAAGAAGCAGTCCTCCCTACAGCTGTAGTCTGGCAAAAATTAACTGGGAATGCTGGTAGGAAGGTACAGAGCCAGCTCTCTATTTCCCTTAAGAATCAGATGAAAGAGTAATTCTTCAGAAAACTGTTTCTCCCATATTTCAAGCATGTACCTTTGGACTGATGAGCAATCTCCAGCTCTTCTGGGCACCCTCATGATGTTGGATGCCCATAGCTGTGACCAGTAAGGAGACAGTCAGTTCTAGGGCGAGACCGCAGCAGCCTGCTGGTTGAGCAGCAGTGACTAGTCTTTAAGTCTAGGACCTTAGCCATGCCTTCTGCCAAAAAGCATCATCAAGCAGCTCCTCAGCAGGCAGATTTCAGCCCAACACCTCCCCGGTGTGTTCAAGCCTTTGGTAGGTTGGTCCATAGTTACTTGGGAGGTCAGTGCTCCCTGCAGTCCTTTTTTCTTACAAAAGCCTCATCTGCTGGATCCCTGCCACTGCTGACAAATAAGTGAAGGCCCTGGCAATAGCTAGACTAAGCTTGTGGAAGAAATTTCCAGGAAAAACAAGCATAACCACTAGCTTCAGCACAAGCAGAAACATATGGCAACTTCACCTCCTCGTTTTGGTGTCCTCCAGTAAACTGATTTAATCTACAGATACACGCACCTACTTAAATCCTCTTTCTGCATGCCAGTCAGGAATCCAGGAAACTGCGATTGATTAGTTTCATTTATTGGGAAACACTCAGATAGTCTGGACGATGGGAACTTTATAAGCACCCGGGTGGACAGGACATCTCAAACGCTGTTGCGCTTGTCAGATGCGTTAGCTGTGACTCCAGGCCCTGATGAGAGACTTCAATTTGATCTGTGTCTTGCCAGAGCACTTAAGCATATGCTTATCTCTAGATATATGAATAGTCCCTTGAGAATGCCCATGTGCATTTAAGTGCTTTGCTGGAGCAGGCTCCTAAGTCTTTCTGGGGATAATTAAGTCATGCCGAAAGCTATTTTACTGCCACATTTTCTTTCTGGTTCACAGGATGGGAAAATCCATTCTCATCAAAATACCAAGTAGATAATTTTTAACCTGATTATTTGTTAAAGGATTCATGTCATTAAAGTGAACTTTTTTGCTCCTTCCTTCCATTCAGTGGGTGCCTATATTTTTAATATGTTCTCTTCTATTGCTCAGCAGTGAGCTATGCTGTAATTGAGCCAAACTCTACTTAAATACCTGGCAGTGCTAATGAAAGGTGGCGACCTTTGGCCACTCCTCCGGTAACGAACCGCTCTACAGTAAGACCAGATGGTGCTTTCACTTCCAAGGGTGCAATATTACTGAGGTTATGCAGGTGCAAGTGTATTTCTGGAAAGGTTTGCTGCCTGGGGCAGTGACGCAGTGGGCTTGGTAGCCAGAGGCAGAAAATAGCCTTTGGGGGATAAACGTAAAAGAAACATACTCAGAAAATGGAAAACGGTGTTTATGCAATGGGCATTATGCAGCATAGACTAGATGGTTATGGCCATAATGCTTCTGTGTGTGGCTGTAGGTAGGAACTCGTATACCTTTATGGTTCATGGGCAAATGAGTTTCATTTTCCGCTGCTTTGAAAGGTAAAAATAAAAATCTATACCCAGCCAGTATGGTCACACATATAATGCTTTGAGATTTTCTATGCAGCCCCAATTAAGGTAAGGATTAAAGGAAGAAATAGGGAAAACACTGGGCTGAGAATCTGCAAAGGAGCATTGGACCAGTCTTGGACTGAAGAACATGCTTTGCACAGATGTCACCAGAGGCGATGGAGTCAGTGCCCGGAGCATGGAGTGGGGTGAAGGGAGAAGGGGAGCCGCATGTCTCCCTGCGTCCTCGGGCACTCCTGGGTGGGGTGGTTCTGCCTCCAGCCTCCCAATAAAAACAAGTATGTTCCGCTTCGTTTCCTGTTTCGGAAAATGGGGGTTGAATGCTAAAAGGCTAATTGCACATTGTTTTTAAAAATTAGTTTGATAATTCATCATATTGTAATTAAACTAATTAGAACACTATTCATTTTCAACCACCTTAATTAGGCCTCAACTTGGCAGGGAGCCCATGAGACCAAAATGTTGCAATTTGTTAAACAATTGAAAGTCTTTGATAACAAATGAGTGTATTCAGCTACATTTTAGTTAATAAGATTTATATATTAATCTAGTTATACTTTGTTCCCTCAGAATTTGGCAGAGCTTGCCGGTCTTCTGATCCCCCTACGAAATTCCTTAAGTCTGAGTTAAAATAACTTGAAAAATTTCCCAATCTCCCAGAGACTCTCTTGAGTTTTGCACTGTCGCAGACGTTCATAAGGCTGTAATGCTTTTTTCTCTTTTATTTTTCCCCCACTTCTTCTAACCAGGTAAAGAGTTTTTCAGAGAGAATAGTTACTTTGTGGAGCAGAGGCCAGCGCAGGCCGTGGTGTCGGGGTGTCGTGGTGTCGGGGTCCGGCTGCGCTGGTTCTCACGCATGGCACAGGAGGCTCTGCGTGTACCGGTTTGGACCCACAGCCCTTGTCACATCACTGTGACAAATGCTTGGCGAAGGGCATGAGCTGACACCCTGGTCTCATGCAAGAGGTGGGAGGACTTGTGTGGCGGCGTTTGGTTCATCAGTGGTGAATTTCCCCACGTGCTCTCTTTGACAGCGTAATGAAGTGATAATTACCTAAATGAATAAATGTTGATGGCTGAGATAAATATCCACATTCCCTTAATCTATTTTCCTCTGAAATTGCTAAAGGAAATTTGGCTTTAATGGGGGGTATATGTCAATTTTTAGAAATGATTGTAAATCTGTTTAGAGAGAACTTAGATGAGTCAGTCTCGGTTTCAGCAGTAAAAGTTATTGATGTATGAAGGCATAAGATGGACCAAAAAAACCGAACAAGATATTGTAATAATTATGTTTCTCAGTGTCACTACCTTTTGCAACATCTGGTTTGTTTCTGTTCTTTCCACATCCTGCAGATGTTGCTGAACACATGAAAAACACTGACAGGAGAATATTTTAGCCAAGAAGCAATTCCAGTGAATAATATAAAAGGGTATCCTCTTAACTCTCCAGAAGTCGAGTAAGCAAAGACTTCTAGTTTCATTGCTAGTAAAGATCAGACCAATAAGAAAATGGGTCAGGGGCCCTCTAAAAGTGTCAGGAGTAATCTGTTGTGGATGAAATAGAAAAGTATCTGGAAAACAGTATGAAATAATAAATCCAGATTGAGTCTTATTCTGACACCCTCCCTGAGCCTTGTTCCTTGAATAGTCTTACTGATATTAGAGGTTTGTGTTCAAGCAGCCGATATGGGATTTCCTTCCTTGCACATCCTTGGTTCATATGGCAGAGGAAAGGAAGATAAGGGAAATGTGAAAAGCCTACGCACACGCTCTTTTTATACTGTGTTTCAAGGTTGTGTAGCATACTGATGGATTTTGAATTCTGTCTGCCCATCTACATCACTAGCATACATGCCAATCTGCTGGACAGTGGTTTGTCCAGACAACAGGGCACAGGACAGAATGTGTGATGGTTGTGTGATGCACGGTCTCCTGTTGCCACAGGGGTAGGAAGAGGAGCTGGTTCTGTGCTTTGCATTTACTGCAGCAAAGCTGTTTGCTGAAGCTGCCCTCAGCTCCTAAATCATCCTAAAATAGTCAGTTTGGCTGAGGCTGCTGCCTAGTTTTCCATCCTGATGACCTGCTGCATCACCTGGTTTCTCTGCTGGTGATTTTTCTGTGGGTCTAGTCACCTTTCTGAGCCCTGTGAATCTCCTGGCAAAGGCTTCTCCACCAGCTTTATGGGTGGAAGGCAGGGAAGTTGCAAATCAACAAGCAATGGCATGGCTTTTTGCCATGGGCTTGGTTAGAGCAGCTCCCAGGGTTCAAGAGACAGCAGTGCAACTGCTCTTCCTCTCTCCACCCATCATTTTGATGGGGTCTGCATGTTCTCCTGCCTTACCCTTGTTCTGCACAAATGCGACTGCGCAGAAGCCTAGCTTTTGTCCCAGAAGTAACTCATATCTGCTATGATTGATGTCAGAACTGGAACAGAACTTCTTCCTCTTGCTACCTCCTCAAAATATAGTTGGGAAAGGAGAAGTCTTGGGAGCATGCAAATTAATGGTAAATTCCCACTGGTTTGTCAATGGCTTGGGTTTCATCTCACACATTACATTCCAAAATGAGAAAGACTTAGGGTGATCAAGCGGGTGACTCTGAAGCAGTCCTTGTCTGAACACGTGCAGAAGCAAAGACCCTATCTGAAATGAATGAGAGGGGTCTGGAATCTGGGAAAGACTTAAGTAAGAAAAACACTATTATATGTTATAGCTCATTGTCAGGAGAAAATAGGACATTATGAAGGAAATACTAGAAAAGCTGTCCTGGAACTTAGCAAGCAATAGGACAGGAGTGCGCAGAAAATACATTTAGTGTGCCTCGGCCACTGGTTTAGTATCTCCAACTGGTTGCAGAGTCAGTCAGAGGTGAATTTGAAAGTGTGTACCAGGGACATGGTCTGAGTTCCTGAAATGGACACCAGCTGCCCTTGCTGCTGTTGAAAAACCTTCAAAGTCTTTTCTTTTTATGCAGATGAGCATGAATTAATGGTTGTTTTTCAGCAAAGAAACAGTGGTAGATGGGAAGGTGCATAAACAGGTGCATCGTTTCTCTCCTCCCCTCTTGAGCAGCTCATTTTAATATACACCAGTTATTGCTGTGCATAATAATGAACATCTGTCAAACGCTTTCCAGAGCGTGTGAAAATACACCTACAGAGCTACAAAGCCGGCGACTTGCATAGTAGCTGTGCTGCTCACCATATTGCCAGTGAAACTTCTCCAAGTTGAAATGTCTCCTATTCACACTCTACTTCAGACCTGTGTTTTCTAGTGAAGTAATGTTACTCCTCTGCACAAAACGTAAGGAGACGCCAGTGACCACTGGTGTCCCTGATGAAGTTCCACAGAAATCTCTGACTCCCCCGAGTGAGAGGCCCCACTCCTAAGGTGATGGGCTCCTGCCAGGAAAGACAGAGGTCCCTTGGGTCAAATTCCACCCCCCCCAGATAGAGCCACTGCAACCCTAATAAAGGAAATGAGGTTGCCAGGGTGTGGTTGGAGACAGAATTTGGCCATATTTGAAGTGTGTGGAGTGACTCCAGGATGAGATCAAGAATTGGCCTCTCCCCCCAGCCTCCCCTTTAAGATTAGCTCTTTATAAAGCTGCATACATTGCCTCACGCTTGCATTCCTGTAGCACAGGCTAGGTCCAAAGCCCTCTAAAGAAATTAAGAGTTTTCCTTTTGGAGGCTAGATCAGGTTACTAGAGAAGACACACTATCCAACTGCAATAAACTGGTTCCTTAGATGTACTTTTGTTCAGACAAATTTCAGACAATGCTTAGAGCTGAATTTGAAAACTCCCTTTTGCTTTTACTTTGCTCATCAAAAAGTAAAAAGGAGATGCAAAAAATATCCCCTCCAAAACCCCCAACACTCAGCTCTGTGAGCCTGTATTTGGTTGGTGATGCTTTGCAGAGGTCACAGGGATTAATGAAAAACACAATTAGAACAACATCAAGCTGGGGGCCCCAGTTTGGCACGGAAGGATCCATTTGGGTATATCATATTGCATTATGTGATGTAAGAATGTGGGCTAGTGTAATCAAAATGTAACTGCAATCCTTACCAAAAACACCTGTTTAACCTCAGCTAACCCAGGAAGAGAACTTTAGACTTTTTTTTTTTTTTTTTTTTTTAACTTCTGCATCTGAGGTGTACCAGTGAACACACAATAATGAAGCTTCTGTTCGTAGGTCCTGGAAATGGAAGTATTCAGAGCTTGTGGCCAGTCTTTCCCAAAGTCTTTTTTGTTTTTTAGCTATGTGCTTAGTTAGTTGTGTGCTTGGGTAGGCTGCTAAAGTGAGGGAAATGGAGGCTGAAGATCTAAATATTTCAGCCGTCATGTGATAAATTGTGGCTAGTGGCAGTATGACCATCTCCTACTCCGAGAACAGAGGACTGTGAGGTACCAAATGCCCCAACTTGTGGAGGCAGTGAGGCCTTTTGGCAGTTTTTGAGGAAAAACTGGTTTGAAAATGGAAAGTGAGTGATGAAAAATGATCAGCTCTCAGAACCCAGCTCTGAGTTGAAATTGCCAATTTTATTGCTTTGCCCACTGAACCCTTGGAATTGTTCCCTTGGTGATAAATGCTGAATAGATGCCAAGGCAGGGTGGCTCAGCAGCAAGGAAGAAATGTCCTGATGGTTCAAATATGAATGTGAGACTGGAGAAAAGAGATTCTTGTCTTCTGCTCGGCTACAAGCTTTTTTATTTTTTATTTTTTGTGAGAGTAGGTAAAACTATTTAGGGTGTGATTAACATCACCTAATTTTAGCTATCTAGGATTTAGTTTAGTTTTTAGTTCAAGTGAGTCACTGAAATTCCTTCTTTCTTCAGTGATTCATCCTGCTAATGCAGTCGCTTGAGTATGCAATGAATTACCTTCTGAAGACATTTCTTTCCAACAGTTGCAAATAAGCACGTACGTAACTATCTGAGCTGAGATGCTCAGCTTATAGTTAACTGAGGTGAGGTGAGATGACTCATATCTTTACTCCTGGCACTCCAGTTGACTGCTTCTGTGGAGCAAGGGCACTCGCCCTTGTTTCATCAGTGTGAGTACTTACAAGAATAAATATGTTACATTTTAAGAAACGCCTTTCTAAGAGTATGCTGTTTTCTTTAACTTATAACAGATCAAGTGTTTCAGGAGTTAGTGGGAAGCACTCACTTGGTTTTTCATGTTTCCCAAAGAAGATTAAAAATCCACCACAGATCCTTCAGAGATTTTTTTTTCCACCTCTGTCTTAGACTAAAGCTTTCCTTCACTTGCAGTGAGAACTTGGTGTTGAATTGCTGCTTGTACCTTGAGCATCCTTACCCCCTTTTACAATGTTGTGGTGATAAATTTGGGGTGCTCGCTGCCTTATATAAGATCTGGACTCCTCAAGGATGTTTCAGGTTTCAGGCCCTTGACCTAAGAGCTCCAGTGCAGGATGCAGGTGGCTCGGTGAAGACTCATGGACCTGCAGCTGAGGCTATGTCCTGAGCTAGCGATAGATCAGCAAGTTTTATTGACTCCAGCGGAGCTATTGCCTTGATTCCAGCCCAAAGTGTCTAGTGGATATATGGTATTTTTACACGTCCAAACAGAATCCTGAGTGAGGTGTCAAAACTTTTGCAAGTTAAAAAGGTGTAGTTTTGGAAAACTACTTAGTGATGGAAAGCCAAAAAGGGATTTCTGAGACAATGTCAGACAACTGGGAGATGTGGGCTATGTGTTTTAAAGATTCGGGGAAGCTGTTCTGGTGGAAGGGCTCAGAGCTGAAAGGCCACACACAAATCTCTCATGTGGGGCAGCAAACTCCAGTGTGCCCAAATGCCTGGTTTGCCGTACCCCAATTCTGATGGGTGACCTGTTGAGGCATTTTCTGCTTACATACATCATGAGACCTTGTACAGGGTAGGATAGGAAGCAAAAGCAGCATCAGCATAAACTGAATGAGCAGGTTACTGGTACCCCCACACCACCACCAGACCATACTGTAGGGTACTTCGTGTTACGTTCTGGCTTTGGCATGGCAGCGGTTACAGGGCCCATAATCATTGCATGGAGTCTGTGCGTTGCCTGTCTGTGCTGTGACTGATTTAACCAGCACTGTATGAAACACTCATTCCTTTAGGTGTTAAATTGCCAATATTTTTTTAAGCCCCTTACCAGTTGTATTTTTTACAAAAAATCAAAGCAAGGTGAAACAACTTCCCATGGTCTGCTGAAGTCTTGTTTCAGGGAATGGTTTTTCTGAGGCAGACGAGAGTGTATTGAGTTCTCCACAGGCTTGTCAAGGCAAATACTTGTCAATGGCCTAAATACTTTTGTGAATATTAGGGAATCATGAATATTAGGGAATAATCTTGTGAGAGGGATAAGAGCACAGGATTCAGCTGACCCCTCCCGCCCCTTTCCTCGGCCCACAAAACCTGGGGGGGATTAGTTGCATTTTGAAACAGATGCCCCTATAATTAGGGAGGAAGAAACATGACTGACTGACTGGAAAAGACACCTTTGGGTAGCATATCAGTGGACCCACAGATCCATTACGAAAGTGCAACCTGACAAAACAGCTTAAGGTCTCAACTTGCTGCTCCCCTTTCATGATGGCAGTTTATATCAATGAAGATGCTTCATAGTCCTTTAGCCTAGAAAGGTTCAGACATGGGAGGGCCTGTGGAAAAATTTACAGCAGCCAAAAAGCCCAGTACTGAAATTTCTTTAATCTGATCAGACTTGTTCTTCACCCTGAGACATAAATATCCAGCACATTACACCTTTGATTTACTATTATGCATGTATCGGAGCAACAGTGGTCCTTTTGAATTATGCATTCTCTTAACAGAACATTAAACCTTATGGGGAGATGGAGTGGCCCAACACATAACTATTATCCTGACAGAGGGGAGGGTGAGATCAAGAGTAATGCTCCCAAGCTACAGAAACTCCGAGGTTTTGTTGGATTGCTTGAATGAGCATTATAAATAGCACTTTGTTCTTTCTCGTTAATAAATAGTGTTTAGATTGCTCACAAGAAACCTGATAGATGGCTCATCAAGAGAAAGGGGAGGGATTATTATTTGACATAGAAGAATAACAACATCCCTGAGTCCTGAAACTTGCCCTGAAGCTGCTGAAAGTGTGCAGCAGAGCTCTGGCTGGACTTCTGAGAACAAAGCATACCTTTTAATAACTTGATAATCCATTTGTTATTGGTTCTTCATATCAAGTCATGACCAAAAGTTACTACAGTACTACAGGAAATCAAGTTTGATTTTGTAATATACTCAAACGAGTACTTTGGAGTGCCATGTCTAAGATCAATAAGGAAGCAGTAACTACATTTGCTGTCATATGATGATATTGATGTAAAAACATAATGGTCAAAATTATAAAATCAATTTCATAATTTAATCAGAAATGTTTATTGATACTATTAAAACTGAATTCAATAGCTCCTGGTATGCAGTTAATTTCTTACCTGTCAGAAAAACATATTGAAATGTTCTTTCTTTTAAATGCTTGGAGTCAATTTGGAGAAAAAAACCCAGCAGCGACTTGTGCCTGGAATGGGCAGGGGACCACTGTTAGATGGGGAGATGGGCGGAACTTTTCTAATGGTTTGTAGTGAAATGTTTTATGCTTTGCAGAGTGCTTGTGTTTTATCTGTGCTTACACACACATGTATAATGTAATTTTGGCAATAACAGTGCTAACTGTTAATAACTACAGTGTCACAGCATGAATCCTGACCCTGGTGAGGGGAGTGGAAACTTGGCTGTCAAATTCAGCAGAGCCAGGACTGGCTGTGGGATCAAGGCTCCAAGATTTTGCGCCTATTCCATGACTGCGCATGGGCAGGAGCTGCGTTGCCTTCTTGTACTTCTTATTCCTGGGACTGCGTAGCGACTCCTTTGCAGTAGGCACTGAGGACTGAAGTAAATGTGGATTTAAGGCAGAAAAAAAAAAAAAGAAAAAAAAAGAAATGGTTGGTTTTGCTCTTGCTCTTTCAGCCCAATCTAGCCTATGTTTGGTCTAAATCCTACAATGTGGTGTGCACTGCAGAAGCAGTGAAGCAGGCAGAGGTGGCTGCAGAGCAGGCCAGCCGTGTGTGTGGGGTCAGAATTCATGGGTGAGAGTAGCCTGTGCAGGTGGAAGAAAGGAGGAGGCAGAGGGGAGGTATGGTAGGTAGATGGTAGGTACCTACATGCTAGGTAGACATGATATCTATCATATGGCTATGAAATGTTTTGTTCTGGGCTGTTGTCTTCATGATGCTCCTGTGAATAAATCTCTCAGCATGCAGCGTAAAGTTACCACAGGGGTTAGGAAAGACACACACCCCCTGTAGAAATCAGGGGAATCACCACTGAGATAGATTGTTGGGAATAAGGGGGAAAAGGGAGTCTTCCAAAAAAAGTATAAATAAATAAAAATTGAGTTTGTTGTGTGATTGGAATTGACTGACCTAGAGAAGATTTCATGGACCATAAGTGGCAAAGAGCTGGAGAAAGGATAGTTAAGACTGCCTAATTCTCTGCATACTGTGTGTATAATAGAATAAATCCATTAATCTCAGGGAACAACACTGAATATGTACTTCATTAGTGAACAGAACCTGAGCTGTCCCACAGATTGGTTATTTTAATATTTTTTTTCTATATGGTACTTCTGGTATTTATATGCTTCATTTTAAAGGAGGCTGTCTGGTAAGAAACATTCTTTGTTATCAGAGTATTTTTGCACTCTAAAAGAAATGAGTTGCACTTGTACTCTGTGTAATAGGTAAACCATACTATCTATTTAGGTCCTATTTCTCTCTTTAGGTATGTGAGATCTTGCATGCGAGGATATATTTGAAATTGATCAATATAAATTATTGATACGGGGGTGGTCTGTTTGTTTGGGTTGGGCTTTTGGTTTGGTTTTTTTTTATATAGCTAGTCAAACCATTCCTTGAAGTGAACATGAGCGATGTGTATGTGTCTTGTACCAAGAACACATCTAGGTATGCACAGGTTCATTTGTACTGAGGTTGTGTTTCTCATTACTTTAAATCCTGTGTGAAGCTACTTTAACGGGCCAGGAACCAGCTCACCCCATGTCTGTGGGTCCACCAAAACCAAAACATGACTGCTAACCATGCTTCACTGCGGCTTTTAAGGCACTCTGCAAAGATGGAGACCATGTTTTGTAACTGGCATGACTAAACACTGAGAACTGAAACTATTTGTAGGAGGCAACGTTCTGGTGGAAAAAATGTAGCTCTAGCTACTCGTAAACCCAGGCTTAACACTCAGCTCTGCTACAAGCTCTGCAATGCCTAACCTGCAGGAGGTAGCTTCAACTGCCTGTTCGTCAGATAAGAACCTTACCGCAGATACTCTGCATAGTGGTTGTGAACTAGAGGGGCTTATCACACGTGTAAGGCTTTCTTTCTTTTATTTTATTTTTTTTTTCCCTTTTGTAAAGTAGCAGAGACTATTTTGGAAGCCTATGCTGTCGCCTTTTCTTTCATTATTTTTATCAGTAGGGAATCAAATAATCTTTTCTCCTTCCTACCCTAGACAGTGATAGGTGGAAACTTAAGAAGCCTACCTGTTTCAAGGTTTGTGGAGTAAGTTGTTTTTAATATGACAGGTGAGAAGATAGGTGAGGCATTTTTCAAAGTGGAAGTAAATTTAAGTCAGTAAATCACTTCCCCTCCTTTTTCAGACATTTCCAGAAATTCCTCAATATCCTTGAAATGGACCCTAAAATATAAGATTTTGAGCATTTTTTTTTCTCTGTAGAATTACGTGGAGGATTTATGTTCAGCTTGGTGAGTGAGACCATTTCTTAAGAATATAGGCTCGTTCTTGATTTGCACAGGCTTGTATTACTGGACTGGAGCCTTCAAAAATTGTGTGTCCAAGACTGCTCTGTGCTGGAAGTACCTATTCAGCCCCCAGATAATGGAGAAGAACTACCAGAAGATGCATTTCACATCTGACCACCTATTGTAGGAGGCATCCTCGGAAAACTCTTTTTCCGTTATGGAAAGAGCATGGAGAATGAGATTAGTCCCAATTCTGACTTTCATATGGTTGTACGAGAACCAAGTGACCATAGGTTTTGGAGGCATGCGAATCCAAAGGTGTGGCAAGCTGGCAATAAATGAACTACAAAGTTCAGCAGATTCTGATACCTATTAAAATGGGATTGTCTGCCTTAATGTTTAAGGTTTTCATATGAGATTTAACTGAGGGAGTGCACTAATTAGTTAAGGATTAGACTGTGGACTAAAGGGGCTAAGATCTTTTCCTTGCTCAGATGTTGTTTTTCTGAGTGCTAATTGCTTGTCTATATTTTAATTTTTCTTCAGCATAAATAACGATGATAATGTCTAAATCATAATGGTCTTCTGTAACTGAATTCAGGAAGGATAATAACTGCTATACCATTTTGGGTTGAACTGCAATTGAGAAATAGGAATGACAAGATTTGTTTGCGTAAGACAGGTAGCTGAGCCTTTGACATCTGATTTGGAATATTTGTCTATATAATACATATCAGTAAAGCAATTTGTACCCAGTTTGTATCTGAGAAGCTGGCATGTTTTATGACCGATATAATTGATTTGGAAACTGACTTAGCAGATTGTCCTACGTACAGTGGAGAGGAATGGGGCTGCTGTACGGTGCCAGGGCAGGGGAAGAATGGAGACATTTTCTTGGAAATGTTCTGACGGTTTGGAGAAGCATTTAGAGAAGCCACAGGAATGCCAGGATTAAGAGCCCAAATGCAGAGTATAAACTTAAAGGTGATGGATTGCTTAGTTCTTTTATTAAGACCCCATACTGTGCTCTGTGCCATATAAGTTACCATCATTTCCAAAAGATGCAGTTGTACCTGAGAAGGGACTGCTTGATGAAACTAGGTCTAAAAAGAATATGAAGACTGACTAAAAATTTTAAGTTTCCTAAAGGAATATTTTATGTGGCTCCACTAAGCTATATAAAATCTTAAATCATATACTCTAATCTACACTTCTATCATTGTGTCGTAAGGCCCATAATAAACATTTGGTTCTTTGTCTACCATGAAAATGCAGTGCTGATGCATTTTGCTGTGACATGTGGTAGACTGAGGTCATGGAGATATTATCAGATCTTTCATCACCATGCATCCAGGCAAATAAAATGCAAAAATCAGTTTTCAAAGCCTAAACCTCTAAAATGTCACAATAGTTTCTGAGTTTTAAAGCTTGAAATTGCAGCTCTTAGTGAAATGCCTTGTGCCACAGTGTTAACATTCCTTAGATGGCAGCAAAAAGGCTGCTTAGAGCAGTGACAAACTTTGTGGGTTTTTTCACCTTCCACTAGTCTATGACAAAGTAAAAAAATTGCCATTTTAACCATAACTACCTTATTAGATTTGTTGTCTCTTCCCACAGTTTATGTGGAATTCTGAATTCACAACGATGCCCATCTAGACAACAGTTCTTGGCCTAAACCAGGTGATAGAAACTCCCCAAAGGAAAGCGGGTATGTGGCTAGAAAGCACAAATATAGGACAGTGAGAAAATTGGTGGTGTCAAAACATCATACTGAATATGCTTTATGACCAAACAAGATAGACTGCAAAAAAACCCCAACCCAAAACCTTAAGCACCTCTGTTGGTTTGGGTTTTTGTTTGTTGGTTTTTTTTGTTTTGTTTTGTTTTGTTTTTTAAAAAAGTCACTTTATCATGGGGGAAAGCCAGGACACATCAATAGACAAAAGAATGTTTAGTGTCACAGTATGACTAAAGCTTAATCAGCCATATAGTTTGCAAACTTTCCCACAGCTAAATTGATAGCCAAGCCTAAAATAACTCAGGAGCTGAGCTGAGATAAATTTGCGGATACTTACGTGGCTTGTCTCTCCCTTCCTAAAAGTAGGAAACAAACAAGATGACATTTTGTCAGGAAAGTCCTGCAACTCTTTTGGAAGAGCTGATAAAAATTGCAGGAATGTTTTGGTAGGGTTCAGTTTCTGGACTTGTAACATAAGAAGGTCTAGCATAAGGAATGTTTAATGCAAGATTGGTTTGGCAGCTTTGATCCCAGAAGAAAAAAAGACGACATCTAATTCGAAATATTGGATTCAGTTTGGGGTTGACTTTTGAGTTTCTGGGGAGATTTTTCTCATCTAACATAAATTAAGTACCTAGGAATTATTTGTCTTTAACATAATGATTGAGGCTCTGTCTATAGCTGGTAGGAGAGAAATGATCACTTCATGGAATGATTAATCTGTATTGTTCTTGACATTATTTCAGGATGGGCTGAATCATACCCTGAAGATAGTTATCCCTCTCTGCTGGCTATAGGCAGCTTTGATGTGTAGCCTCGACTTACATACCTTAGATTTTTGATGGCTAATGTGGATGCAGTGTGTCCTCCCTCAGTGACTCTGTAAATCCATCTCTGATGCAAGACGTCTGCTTTTAATAATCCAAAGTAAAACAAACCCTCCCCTTCTTGAGTATTCATATTAATAGGTGTGAAAAATTACTTTTTGGATCAGTTCACTAGCGCTTCAAGATTGTTTAATGACCTAAAGCATATTAACCGAGATAGAGCAAGTGGGAAGAGGGAAACAGAAGTACCACTTTTTGAAGTATGAAAGAACAGGATGAAAATAGTTGCTTCTCTTTTGGTTTTAATATTTGCTTTTGTTCATCTCTTGAACTTGAAAATCTCATCAAACAATCTGTCAGCACCTGTACGGTGAACAGAGAGAGCCCTTCTGCAGGAACAGTAAAAGGAAGCCATCAGTAGTTGGTCCTGCTTGTAATTTTAAGCACATCATTCAATCCACTTACACCGGTAGGACTTCTCTTAACAGTCATTGAATGCCTGCATGTCTGTGAAAGGGCTTCTTCCTCCATAGTTAAGTGAATGTGAGTAACCCAGCGGAAAGTAGCCATGTGCAGGTGGCCTAAATGCCAGCTGTGTCCCCTTTACCTGGTCAGTGGAGAGACCTAGCTAGCCTTGAAAAACAACTTAGGTCTACATAGAGGTACTGAGCAGGGAGCTGCCTCGAGCTAATTAATGGGAAAGGCTAGGTAAATAGTGAATTAGAAGAGATTTCCAGCAGTAAGGACCAGTTCTGACCAGAAACAGGTTGAGAATAGTGTTTCAGAAATAAATTGGGGAAAAAAAACCCTGATATTGGAGTTGCTAGCCTGCACTCGGTATGCTCTCAGATCCTGCCAAAGGATAGATTTAGTCCTGATACTTAATTCAGAAGAGTGATACCAGCATCATGGTGTGGGGAATCAAATAGCCCATATGGCTGCCAGTACTTTCATTCACAAGTTACTGCAAATCTGTTTTGCAAACACTTTGTAAACCTCTGACGGTGTGGAGCTGTTCTGGTGAAGTACTTCCAGGTCAGCATTGCAGTAAATAATAGTAGTTTACAAACCAATTCAGTCACTCGTAGGGGAGGGAGGAAAAAAGATTGTGTAATGCTTCCTTCCCTGGTGTTTCCTGTGCCTGAATATCATAAATCTTAACACATTTTAGCAAGATGGCCAAATGATTTTGCTTAACTTGAAGTTTGCTGAGCTTTTCTATTTGGTGGGGGAGTCCTCAAGATGACATTCTGTTTCTCTTGCTTGGCAATCTTACAGTGTTTGATTGCTTAAAGGGTATTAATAGTCTTCTGGTAATGCAGAACTCCTCTTGCTGTGAACCTAAAAGATGCTGATTTCCTGGAAAAGGGTTTACAGCTGTCACAGAACTGATTCCCAGGAGGTGCAGGCAAACCAAATGCTTTGATTCAACATGGGATTTAGGATCTTGGGGATAAAAGTCACCCAAATGACTAGATCATTTAATCCAGTCCTCTGCCCAGAGCAGGACTGATTTTATCTGTCTGGGTAGATGCTTGTTGAACTTGTTCTTACAAATCCCTAGCGCTGAAGACTTCATCATGTGCTGTTCTTTCCAGGCAATCTCATTTGATTCTGCACTCCTATGATCAGAAACTTGTTGCTAGTGTCCAACCTGAATCCCTGAGATGTGTTTTATTCCCATAACATCTAGTTTATCCAATCTGGACAAAAAACAGATTCTGCTTTTTTTTTTTTAAAAAAAAAAAATCCCTGAAAGCTCTCTGATTCACAAGGTGGTCTTAACTCTTTTTTTGCCTGTGACTACTTGACTCCTTTTTGTCCAAAGTCAGAGTAATTCAATATTAGATACTCAGTGTCAAGGATGTCAAATGTTCATCACTGGTTCTCATGCAATAAGACTGTTCCTGTCTCCTTATCTGTCTGGCACAGAGCGGTATCATGACCTGATTCTGCTTTTTGCTGGTAAGCAAATGCAGTACGTTTCTAGAGATCCAAAGAGAGATGTGGTGAGGGCTTTTTTCCTGCTAGAAGCCTGCCTGTCTATGGGTGAATCTCTGCCCAGCAGATTGAAGCATGAGGCTTCTGCTCATGAAAATGTGATCCTTTATGAGAAAGAAAAAACTGTGATCCAGTGTTCTGGTTTTGTGCTCTTTTTTTCAGTTCCTTTTGATTGGCAAGAAACGAGTACACACTTTAATTACATCTGGCCTTTTTACAACATGGCTAAGCTGTCCAACAGATGTCTGCTTTGGGTCCGAACGGTATGAACATATGACAGGGAGGCAAACAATAATCTCGGGGAGTTTCATCCCTCTTGTTTTTTCACACAGATTTGGTCACACTATATTGAACACCTGTGCAAGTTCTTTATTCTTTTGGAAAGTAACATTGCCAACAAGTAGCTTCTGAATCTGGTCTTCTCTTACAACTTGCGAAGAATAAAGCCCTCTCTGGGAAGATATCCTCAGATCGCATCTAATTGCCACTCATAACCTGATGATGTGCACAGGGATCGAAGCTTTATAGGCTACGCTCCAGCAGAAATCCTTGAGGAGGACTAGGAAATGGATACCATCAGGCTAGATTTGGAGGACTGGAAATAATTTAACCATAACTCTTGATTTAATCTATCTGTCTGTTCAAATTCATCTCTCATCTAATCAATCTGAACAAGAGGACTGAAATTCTGGAAATAGTCTGTTTATTAGTTTTTAAAAAAATAAATAATAAAAAAAAAGTTCTGGAAATGCGTGTTTTAACAAGTTGTTGAGTTAGCAATTCTTTCTTACTCTACAGCCTGGCTCTGCCACACATACTGTAACTTTCATCTCCAGCCAGAAAACATCAAAGTCCTTCTGAGGTCAAGGGCAGGGTGGCAACATGTATTAAATCAAGAGTTCCCAGATCAGCGTACGTTCTTGCATGTGGACATGGACTGCAATGTACAATGACATCGTAGAAACTAGACAAAGCTAGCCACTTGGAGAGATTAATGATTCAGCGTTGCACCAGCTTGCAGAGCTGACAGGCTTGGGTGTTTGGGCTTTTTTTGTTGTTTTAACTCCCGTGATTTAAAGAGCAGAAGGCACGTACGTGACCAGTATATTGTTCCGCAGCTTTCTTTATTAAACCTGCTCATTGGTGGAATTCATGTAATGGTGCTGCACAGCCCAAATGGTAAGCAACATCCTCTCAAAGCAGGGCAAGAAAACAGTCCTTTTCGAAATGTAGCTTTATCAGAAACATAATGAAACCCTGGTTTATAAGGTGAAACAGTCATCCGTAATAATAGTAAGCTTGCAGCGATGCGATGATTTGGTTGGTTTTGCTCCCAGTTCTAGTTTTTGTTCCGTTTCATATAATCTCATTTTCTGTTCACAGCCATCGTGTTCTTTCTGTCCCGAGAATGAAATCCAAGCCAGTCCTTGCCTGATGTGTTTCGGCTCAGAGCAGTGTAATGCAGGGGCTTAGCTTTATTAGCCAGCAATAATGGTTGTCACTTTTCCTTCATGTAGGTTGAAAAGAAACATAATGAAAAAATTACCTATTTTGCTACAGAAACAAAAAGCATTCTAGTAACTGGCAAGAGTTTACATATTATCAGATGAACTAATGTTCTGAAATTGTCTTCTTTAACCTTGGGATTACCAAAACTCATGGTGATAAGGAAGAGTTTTCGCAAAAATGGACCTGCATTTCAATCGACAAAATAATACATTCATAAAGCCTGCTTCCATCTCCTGAAAACACAAACACTTAAATAAGGTTTTAAATAAGATTTTCATTACTGCAGATTCCCTCTAGACTCAGTAGAGATAAACAGAGGGAGGGCAGCTTGGCTTTTGGGTGGATCAAATTGTTCTTTGGAATTGCCCATCTGATTTAGGTACTTCAGTGAAATGCAGGCAGTTCAGCATGGTGGGTTTAGCTAAAAAAGAGCACGACCATTATGTGCAGGTGGTGTGGAGTACCTGACTATCTGCTTTGAGTGTTCAACTACACACTTTTAATTTTTCATAAAATTGCAGAAAGGATAGGGAAGAAAAATCTTCATAATGTTTAGGTGAATTTGCATGCATTATGTTCCCAGTCTTCCTACAAATATTTTAAGGTGGTGTACCTGTATACCATACATATTTAATATTTTCTTTGAAAAGCTCTTTTTAAATCCCACTTTCAAATTCACTTAGAAATTGTGATTCTCAGGGTAAGCTTAGTTAACTAAAGAGAGAATAATAGAATTAATTCATGGAACCAGTAACTCCGCTGCAGTTTCAAATATCCAATCTAATTGCCCCAGACTGCCAGGTAACTAAGTTGGAATGTTGGTTTCTCAGAAAACCTCCTTCCAAATGAATCACCGTTGTTGCTTCAGGCAGAACTTTGCTGTTTTTCAAGTTTCCCATCCACCTCTTGGTTGCTCCTAATTTGGTATGGGTGCCAATCTGTCATAATTAAGAGTAGGAATATGAAAACACAATTCAAGGGAAATTAAATAATATTTCAGCTAAAGCATGGTTTAGGTTTTCAGCCTAGATACAGGTAGTTTCTATTTTTGCCAAACAAATTATCTCATTGCTGAATAAAATGGCTATCTTGCTTCATCAGCATTGCTCTGTGAAAAAAAGAAATTAATCAGATTTCCTGCCGTTCCATTAGCTATTTTTTTTGTTTCATTTAATATTTCAGCTGCCTCCAGAATGATTTTTCTAATACCAAAAGGGCTTAGTCAATTTTCAGGACTAACTACTTGCAAAATGTCAGTTTAATAAAGCAGGTTTATTGCTGGAACTTGGCACAAAAAGAAAAGCTGAAGCAATGTAAAAATGTATTTTGATGAACTTTAAAAAAAAGGTGGTGGGGGTGGGGGGTGGGGACAGTCCTCATTGTTTCTGAATGCCCTTGATTTCTGAACAACTGAGTCATTTGAGGCTACTCTGCATTTTTGGCGTTTGCATCCTTCATGTACAGAAATCAGGAGGAACACTGGGATACCTGAAATGATGGACCGAGCGGTCAGTCCTCATCCAGCCCATCAAAACAGTCCAGTCTCCAAAGCAGATTCTAACCACAGTGAGCTAAAAGGCCAGGACCACCACGGTCAGCAGGGGCATCTTTACAGCATTACCCAGCTCTGCTTTAAACTTACATGGTTTAAGTCCATCCATTGATGAAAGGTTTGGATATAAAGTCGGACACAGTTTTCTCACTTGTTTCTGTTGGTAGATGGCAGGCAACGGTTGTTATTCAGTTGGTTTATTTGCAGGGATGAGAAAAGTTTCAAAAGAACTAAAACTGTTCATACAAAAAATTACTGCAAAAGGCAGAATCTTTTAAATTTCTTTTTCTGAAATAAAGTTTCAAGTCCAACATACATCTAAATTAAGTATATTAAAGATTAAAAAGGCAAAATTAGAATCAAACCAAGAAAATCCCTCAAAAATCAGACATGGAGAGAAATGCTAATGTTTCAATTAGTTTTTTCAGTGGATTTTGCTTTTTTATTTTATGGAGAAAGCCCATTTCATTCTGGGTCAGCTCCAAAAGAGATTTCTTATCATCTGTTTGTGGACTGTCACGCTCAGGTACCCATCTGGTCTGTGTCGGCTACTGCTGGAGCACAGTGTAGAGTGGGAGTGTATCGATGCCAAGCCAAAGGGCAGGCAGCTCCTTCTCAGAGCTTTTTCCCTCTTTGCTTTTGCCCCACTGTAGCCAACCTGCTTGTGTAAGGTGAATGCTTAACTTTCCCCAAAAGCCTTGTCTTGGGCTTCTTTAAACTGCTAAATGAAGGAAATGAAGATGGAGAATTCAGTTTTGCGTGTGTGTTGGTTTGGCATGAAAAACTCTCTCACCTGCCATTCATCAGAAATAGTCACCAGCTGCTCCCAGGCTAACGTTACAGTGTCAATGGGAGGTCTTTAGCATGAGAGGGAGAAAAAGGTCTTTGCCAAGATGTTAAAAAATGGAGTACAGAGAAACTGGAAACTTCCCTTGATAGTGAGCACATTATCTAAGCATCTCATTACAAATTACTGAGAGCCCTTTTAGCAATTTTGTTTTATGTCTTAAGGGGATTTAACTAATTAGGCACAAAGTCTTATGCTTGGGATTTATTCAATCATATTTTTCTCTTAAGGTATGGCAAGTTGTCTGTTTTTTTTCATGTGCTGGTGGTCACTTGTGGACGAGGCAGATTTAGCTGAGAGGAACCCAGCTGTGGTTACTAGTAATGTTCAGTGGCGCTGACTCTCTGTGCTTGCTGCGCACAAAGTCCCGCTGGAGCCAGCTGAAGACCCACGTTCTTGCTCCTGTGCAGTTCTGTCCTTGCTGCTCAGATTGATGCTGTCACGTAGCATCGGTATAGTTTTAGGACTAGATTTTGAGCCTACAAGGATGGCAAGGTTGGGTCAGCAATGCTGATGTTGCTCACCTTGTTTGGAGAACAGGAGCCCCCCACCCACCGGACAGCACAGACTTGGTAGTCCTGAAAAGCTCCAGCTTGGAGTGGAGAAGAAGCAACAACTCAGGGACCTTGACAGGCAACAGGGAGATGCCTTTACAGAACAGCCTGGAGTATCTCTGTGGGGGATATTTAGGGATCTTTGCCTGGTGCTTAGATACTCGAAGTAGGCGGTGTGGGTAGCTCAGTCTGGAGTTGGATTGATACCTTTGTAGAACATATTGCCTTTCTTAGTAGTACTAAGACACGTGCATAAAAACAATGACTGGCCCTGGATTTCTGCATAGAGTCCACAAGTATCCTTAGAACATGTATTGACCTATGAAAGGTCACTAAAAATAGAAGACCTATTGTCTGTGGATTTAAATTACAAATTTTAATGTATAGAGCTCTGTGGACAGATTGAAAACCACTTTTAATCTGACAGTTCCTGCTGTTTTCATTGAGACCTTTGTGATCTCCCAAGCATTTCCACAGCAACTAGTAGTAAAGTCATAGAGATCTTTGTGTTTAAAGTAGGACCATACAGCCCGAGAGTGTAAAGGATATACTAGAGAGTCCTGTGTGCCTTCAGCCTCTTCGACCTGCAGTGGGCTGGGAGAAGCAGCTTTGCAGATTCATATCCAAAGTCACAAAGACTACTTTCCTTGCCCTGTAGAAATCAGCACTGTGTCTGCGTTGCAGAAATGCAGAAATATATTTGATGTTTGACATTGTTTCTTGGTAGAATTTGTTGCCTGTTTATTTTGCTGTTTAGGTGTTATTCAGCTTATAATGGCTTTTTGAGAAGCATTTGTCCTTAAAGAGTCAAAAATACATTGCTATACTTCCATTTCAGGGTTAGCTCATATAAATAACTTAGAAAATATATTATATATATATATATTATATAAAAATACATAAATAACTTAGAAAACTACTAATGGTGAAATCCTGAGGTTTTTCTAGAATCTTGAGGTGAAATTGACAATTGCTTTTTGATGGGGCATGGACTTCTTTATAGGAAAGTTTGAAAGTCTTCCTTTGGTTGCTGCCTGTTGGTTAACTCAGAAATCCAACCACATTTATCCAAATATAGTCTTACCTCCATTGAACGTGGCAGTGCACAGGCTTCTGCAGACCTTCACTTCATGTAAGGTATAGGGAGACATTGCTGGTACATGCATTTAACCCACACTTTTGGTTAATTTAATTTAGAAAACCAAGCTGCAAAAGCACTAAAATCTCACTACTCTTGACTTTTACTGAACATGTTGCATGATATCTCAAACAACCAGAATCATCTGGCACCAACTATGTTTGACTTAGTGTCGTACTAAAAGGTGTATAGGGAAAATCAATATCTGTTTTGTTTCACGGTAGAAGACCTCAGCATTTTTGCAGCCTAACATATATTTTAGTGGTTTCATTGCACCACTAAAGGTCAAGTACCATATCTGTGCCTGTGATTTCCTGTACTGCTTTAAAGCACATCCAGGGCCTGTAACTCTTTAAGCTCTTTAAGGGCACAATCCTGTTCCACTGAAGTGAGTGGAGGTATTTTTTGATGGCCAAAAATGAAATGTAAAACAATTTATGCAGTATTTTTGGAACTTTTCTTCAACATTTTCTCATTTTCATATGTAATATCTAGCAGTGATTCTATAAACGATGTGCTTATTTGTAAACTCATGGCTAAGACCGTACTATAGCTTAAGGGGTCAGGGACTTGGATAGCAGGGATGAGATCGGAATGGTAGCAGATTGTCTTGGTTTTACATATTTAATTATTATAAATGTTGCAGTGCTTTTTATGGAATTTCAGATCTTGTGTATTTTCTTAGCGTTGTTTCCTGACTTAATTTAGATTCCGTTGTGCAAGCTGCATTGTAGCTCTGGTTTGTAGTATTTGCATTTTCCACCTCTTCTATTTGTCTGTATAGCTGATATGTTGTATTTTCTTATTAGGAACTTATCTGGTGTAATATTTGACACCACAATATCCCATACAGCTAATTCTGGACAAATTTATAAAAATCAGATAAACCCCACACTTGTTTACTAACCACTTTTGCATTTTATTGACATTTCTCGTTCTGCCTGCTTTCATTCTTTATTTGCTGTGATGAAGGTTTTACGCTCCCTGATTTATTTGGTGTAGAGTACCATTATACATACGAAAGGTACAATATAAATCAATCAATTAATAATAATAAATATAACAAAGTTAACATTTCACTTTATTATTTTTCTAGGCATCAAAACACAAAGTCTCTGTTGACTTTCAGACATTAAATAAAGCACTACGCAAGCACAACCTTCACACACCTCTTGTTACTTACTTGATGCAATTAAACTCCAGGCTTAAGGGTGGCCTCACAAGAGTTTATGACATATCTTTTGTTGTCCTATCTTTTACTTTTAAGCTGTATCTTGTAAATCAATTTCTATTATAATTCTCATAAAAGAGTATTTTGTTCAATAAAGTTTATGCCATGGTGATATCACGTAACAGTACCTGGCTCCCCTCAGCTCATTTGAGCCGTGTAGGACATGCATATCTCATAAATTGCTCTCCCCGTTTGATGATGCATCTATGGCTGCCTGCAGGAAACTGTATTTTTGTTACGTTGAGAAGCCTGCAATTGTTAAAGTGATCCCTGAACCTTATTTAATGCTGCAAAACACTACAGGAAAGGGGGCTGAACTTTAATGTCTGCAAGGGGGAAAGTAATAACTTTCCCCATCTCTTCTGTAAGTGACTTGGGCTATGTGATGAATGCAGAACCTTCACTCACAAGGTTTTCCTGATATTATACACTTGTAGCAAATAAGGTTAGAACCTTTAAAATATAGCATTTAGTAATGTACTGGAAATAGCTTCTTCTCGATTCCTTTAAAGGTCACTGCATTTGCTTTTCAGTCGTAATTTTAGTTCAGGCCTCTACAGAGTAGAACTGAGAACACACTTGGCAATGTTCTCTCAATTTCCCCAAGACTGAAAATAAAACGGTATGGGATATTCATATATAGTGGACAAGTGTCTGTTTCATGTATGTGTGTGTGTTTGTATGTACACATGCAGAAAATATCCACCACCCAGCATCTCCAGCCTTCCCAGCCACAGAACAGGCCTGTTCCTGACCTTCTAATCACATTTTGCTTAATATGAAAAAGAAGGAGAGATGTGCATTTCTTTAACGATTTGGTTAAATCATCTACAATGAGGAAAGACATTGAAGAGTGGCTGTAAGATATTTTATTCCTGTTACACTTAGGAAATTCTCTGTGGCTAGGAGAGCAGTGTGTTTCGTAGTTGGCCTAAATTTGCCAGTAATATTAACGTTTATTAAGAATTGAAATTTACTCATTAAGGATAGGTAATGGGATGTTTGGCTAAATTTTTACATGTTAGAGTAGGGTTAGAAGATGGACGTTAGGAGGGTCAACAGAGTATGGGCTGGGGGAAATAGTGCTTCACCTGAAGTGGCACAGAAGAGAAGCAGTGAAGATGGGGTTGTGTGGGAAGGCTTCCGATTCTTTTTTCTGGCTGTGGAAAAGTCACACAGACTCAGATCCAATGAATGCTGAGGCTCCAAACTCATAATTTCAGTGCAAAGATTAGGAGCCATAGTAGCTGTCTGGAAAGGGGCTGTGATGCTAGAGGTCATTGTTTCAGTCCCTAATTTTAACAGATTCCTCTGAGCAGATGCTGTGACCCTGAGTTCATGTGCCTTTGCTCTTGGTATGGGGAACGGTTGGCAGCTGAGAAGAGGATGTAATTTTTTTGCTGAATTAGGTCCTGAGCCATAATATTTTTTACACATGAACTTGTATTTTAAGGCTCACCCTAGGCTTATAAAACAAATGCTTTTTTTAAAGCACATAAATCAAGTTGGATGCCAGCTGGATTTTCCCAGGAGAATATTCATATTCAAGGACTGAAGGGATTTATTCTCTGTTTACATTTATGAGATTTGGCAACAGTTAATGGAAGCAGAAAAGTCGGCTATCTTCCTTTATAGCAGGTAACTATATCTCTTTGGCTGATCAAGATTTACAAACATCTTCCCAGTTGATTTATTCATGTTAACATTACTACTGGTCTATTTTGAAACTCAGAAGAACGATGCCAGTTTTCATTTATGTAAATGAAGGGGGCGAATTGGTTTTGTCAGCTACCAGCTAATAACTCTCCAACGAGTATGTTTGGGGGGTTTCGCTGGACCATTTGGAAGATGTTTGGCCTGTTTTGTATTAACGGAAGGACTCAGAGCTGCATTTTCTAAAGTGACTGCTGAGAATACCTGATAGTTTGGGTATCCTGCTGAGACATCTGGTTTTCAGCTCTCAGGTGCTCACTGTGTGGAAATCTACCCTCGTCCGGGTGTCTCTGCTTGAGCTCCAAATGGAAATCGTCTGGTCATTTGTTATCCTTTCTATTAAATCCTTCTCTCCTCAGATATCCTCTTTGCCCTGAAAGCATCTGCGCTTGAAAGCCATGCTGGACACCCTGCAACAGGGTGCTTACTGTAGCTGAGGTCTTGGATGCAGTCCTTTAGCTGATGTGGATGGGAATAGCCTGGATCAGGTTGCGTTTCAAAACCACTTGATCCTAGCAGTGTGGTGTGCGACTGCAGGGGCTGAGGAGCAAACTGCACCTGAATGTTGTGGAGGGGAAGCCACACCCTGAAAGCTGTGGCACCCCATAAAAAAGCTTTTCTTTTTCTTGTGCTTGTGGCGATCCAGGAGGACGGTCATTCCCAACCACTTTAGATCAGTGTCGGATCCTCAGTGATCTTGTGGAGTGATATGCACTGCCATTTATGTGAAAACACTGTACATTTCGCTGTCTGACAGGTCTTTATGGACCCGCTGCAGAGTATTGAAGGAGGCCTTGTAGACAACAAGTGGCCCAGGACTGCGCTGTAAGAGACCACAATTTAAAACTGTTATGCTTTCCTGGCTGGCTTACTCTTTTAAGCTCTGTCTTGGTTTACGTGCTCTGCATTCAAACCTAACTTGTGAATATAGCTGATTAATTACCTCAGTGCATTTGCTGGGCAAGGCATTTCACAAATATGCTAAAGCTACAATTATGGCTGTAAAAAGACCCTAAACCATTGATCCTGCCCTTCTAAAAAACACTCCGTGCCACAGCCAGAGCACGAGCCACTTTGGAGATTGAAATACCATCATATAGTCTCCTTTGCATCTATAAAAGCTTTGCAACCTGAAGACAGATTCCTTTTCCAGCTTCTCAGCTGGAGGAGCTAACCCTGCTTACCATCCCTCACTGTGCAGAGTGCTGTCGGCCTCCCAGCACAGAGCGGCCAGCGAATATATTATTCCATTAACACTTGTCTGTGTTCTGTACTCTGCATATTAAAGCTACTGAGGAGATCAGTTACCTTCAGCTGGGGATACTAAGCCTTATTATGTCTTTTCTAAAATGTTTATCCAGAGTGCTGTGAACTTTCGTTCTCCAAAGGTAGCAATCAACAAAGATAAATTGAGTGGCAGACAGCAGTTACTTAACGAACCGCTTTCTCTGCTCGGTGCAGGGGTTTGAATTCGACAGAGGTGAGGCTCTAAAATGAAAGCTAAAGGAGGGGCTGGGAGGCAAAAACCAGCCAGTTGAGATCACAGAGAAAGAGATGTTAATGGCAAAGATCACACGCAACAAAACCAAACAAAATGAAGCAGCTAAAGACAGTGATTATATAGATCTGAGCAGACTGTTGACTATGTGGAATTGCAATTATCTCTCAGGCTCCTGGGACCTGGCTCAGGGAATCATTACTACAAAACTAAGAAGATTGTTCTCAGGTGCAGAATGTATTGATTTTGCTGTTCTCCAGCATCCTGCAAAGCAACTGACCATGTCATTTAAGTGTTCGTTAACCAAACACATCAATAAACATAAAACTTTCAAAAAAGTAAAAATCACCTCATAAATAATTATAAAGGAGTGAATTATTACCTAGAGGCAAGTGTAATTGATGTCATTATAAATAAACCACAAAATATATCCTGTCCCAAGCTTAAAAATGTGTGAAGGCATCCATCTACCTTGTTAAAAAATGATAGTTTATCTTGCCAAGAGGACAGCTTTCATAGCTGCCTGATTGGAAGAGGTGTGTGCAGAGAAGAGATTACATTGTAAATATTTTTTATTTGCTTTACTTTTCCTTTTTTTTTTTTATTTTTATGTGAATTCAAAGCTTATAAAGAGAAGGACAGATAACATTTGTTACAGCCAAGCTGCAGGGAGGGAATGCAGAGTTCCCCTGTGCGGTTCCCATCAGCCCTGACCTGCAGTGCTCCAAATATTGTAATCCTTGACCTTTGAAGAGCAGCTGTCAGTAACAACAGGCTTTTTTCCCCCTAGTTTTTATTTTTCTCTGACCCAAGGACTGCAGGGACAAGAAAATTCATTTTGAATGTGTGATGTGAGGTAATCTGTAATGGCAAAGCACTCGCATCCTCTGATTTCCAGTATTGCCCGTTCACCCATAACTGCAATTAACACTAGTGAGATATCAGTGCAGGAGGAAATGAGACCCTTGGCTCTGTGTTGACCGATGTCCCAATGTACCTCTTAATCAGGGGTCCCTTCTTCTCCAGATAGTGAGACAGAGACAAGCCCGTAGGGTAGGTCAAAGGGGTAAAGATGAAGGCTTTAGATTTTCCCTGACTAGTAAGTGAAAGGGACAGATGAATCCATTTGGTAATGGTGGTCTGTTACTGCATATTATTTCATACATGAAAGAAAATGGTTGAATACTTTCTTTGTGTGTATGCTCATTTAAATAAGCACAAAACTGGGGCTGACCAGCTCCCAGAGAAATCAGTTGGAGACTGGCACTTGGATGTGAGATACGGCTCACGTGTTCCTTTGCAGGAGAGGTTCTAATAAACTTGGAAACTTACACAACTTGTCATCTGAAGTGGATGGGGAGAGGCTTTTCATCCCCCTTCCCCTGGATCCTGCATGGATGCGTGCAGCAGCATGCCCCCACCAGAGCTGCCGGATTTGGGGATGCTGTTTATAAATTGTACATAAGCTAGAGACGTGACCGCATAGTGGGATTCTGTGAAATGTGATGTTTCTTATCTAGTGGGCTGGTGTATCACAAAACAGCATTTTTTGTTTTAAAAGTCTCAGGGAAAAATCTGAAGGAAAACTGATTTTGTTTTATTTTTGTATATGTCCAGTGAGGTTTCTTTTTAAGCCAGGTTAGTGCTAGCTTGTGGCTCTGCTTGAATGCTTGCACAACCTGAGAGATTTTGGAGTCAAAAGGGGCTGTTGGTCCTTGTGACTTCCCAGCAGTTGTTGCTTTCAGTTATTCATGTTTCTCTTCTCTCCTGCATTGCACCCCCCTGGTTTCTGTGAAGGTCTCTTTTTACAGCTGTATTTTCAGAAAGAGTCTTGAGGTTCTTGTTCACACAATAAAATCTGAGTTTTCTCCAAGAAGATATTTTGATTTGTTTCACCCTGGTTCATGACTAAAGCCAATGTCAAAACATCGGACTTTCACACAAGGATTTCAGCAGTCTTTGCTTCAAAAAGCCTTCCATTAATTCAGAGTCCCATTTTGCTGTCTGTTTTGGGCAAGCTTAGGGGCACATGGGCACAGTTTGGGAGAGATGAGAGTATGAAAAGAACAGAGATGGAGGCAGGGTAAGGGATTGATAAAGAAAGTCCCATGAAAACACTCCTCTGGTAACTCCTGGTAGTTTCCCTGCTAGAAGCTGGAGGAATGTAGAAGGGGAATGGGGGAAGAAAAATAAATCCGAAATGAATGGAGAGCAAGACTAGGGGAAGTTGGTGAGCTGCTTATTAAAAAGAGACTCTATTTTCTCTTATTAAAAAAGGGATATTACAGGTTGGCGTCACCAAGTTTATCCTGCCCGTGCTTTTGTGCCTTATTGTTTCCATGTCTGACACTGGATTCCTGGGTAATGCTGACCACTCAGTCTAGGGACACTTCTGGAGGAGCTACTGAGTTAAAAATAAATAAATAACAATAATAGCAAGAGTAATCCCCTTGGAGGACCCCTGATGGGTCATCCACTGATCTTGGACACGTAAATTTTTGTCTGAAAGAGCCTTTTCTGTCTGCATAGACTGTTCTAGTGCGAATTACTACCTCAGCTAGCTTTTAAGACAGCTCAGTTTTAGTATTTGAAGTCAAACCTTCTCTAAAAGTCATATTCTTTTCATAGAGGTCACAACCATGACAAGCTTTAAGTTTTCACTGCATGGCATCATATAGCTTAATTAATAGAGTTGGCTGATGCAAGGTCTCAGGGGTCTCACTCCTACTGGATTTGCATTATTGTAACAGTAATAATTTAAGCATATTTGCAATCTGCAGAGAGGAGGAGGGGATGGAGCACAGCTGTCAAAAAGTAAATTTGGTTCATTAAAAAAAAAAAGTGATCTGATCATTCGACTGATTTATCAGTTGACGTGAAACAAAAGACAGTGCGAGATTGCAGCTAACCTGACGCAGGAAGAAGGGTGAGTTCTGGCCTAACCAGCAGAGAAGCAGCTAGAGAACTGGACACGTTCATATTGCAAGCCTGAAGTTAAGCAGTAGATTATGCCATTGAAAAAACAGGGAGTTAACTTGGATCTGCAATGCTTCAGTTTTGAGTCTGGAGCTTTTTCCTTTGCTTTTCTAGACTGTCCAGCACTCCCTCCAGCTCCCACAACGTTTCCTGGCACTGTCTCCGTAACCCTGGTTGGAGGAGCTTATCTAAAGCTCTCCATTGGGGAATGGAAATAGAACATATAGTGCAAGTTCCTTGGCTCTTTTTTCACTCTGACAACAACCACAGCAACAACAAGAAGCTGGACTTATTTTTACTACTTGGCAGCAGAACAGCTTTGGGAAGAAAACATTTCTGAAATTACATTTTCATTAAAATTTGAGAAAACTTGAGGGGGAGTACAAGGAGGTATATTTAATGGTACATTAAGAGACCTATTTTCAGTTAAGCAGAGGCATGCTTGGGAATAACATTTGCCCCTGGACAAATCCACAATGCAGCAAACGAAAACTGAACCTGCAATTGAATTCCATATCCACAAAAGTTATTAGCAAATCAGGCCAACAAAGAGGGGAGGGCAGCCTTTGAAATATGAATCAGAATAAATTTCTATTTCAGCTATCACATGTCAGTAAATAAGTCATTGGTTTTTACCTTCTAGTCATGCAGAAATCTTTCCTATCAGTTTGTATCTTTTATGTGATAACGGGAGTTTCTGTGTTAAGGAGTGATACTGTGCTGACTCACAAGTGAGATATTTCTGACTGACTAATTATCTAGATGATAAGAATAGTTCCCACACTTTGGAATCATAAGAGAAAGGAGCAAATTTACATTTATTAAGTGTGTTTGAAAAATAATTGTTATTCGTCGCTTCTTGCAGTTAGCATGGTATTAATTATCTCTGCTTAGTTCATTTGCTCAGTTGCACCTAATGAAGACAGCAGCTTCTGGAAACAAAAACTGTCTATTGAGAAGATTAAAATTCTCAGAGGCAGTTTGAAATTCATTCATTTAAGTCTGCTGCCTGAACTTTTTCTGAAAAGACTTTGTTAAGCTACAGGATGAAATCCTTTTTCTCCAGTTTTTCAGAGCTTTAAATGAGAGCAGACTCTGATATGTAGGTTTGGGGGATTTCTTTTATGTGGTGGAACATCTTGGTTCTGCATAACCCGAAAGTTGGCTGGTTCCCACATTCCTAATGATGACGTGCAGGAAGGAGTTCAGCGTGTTGGCTGTTGATTTGTCAATAGCTTAATTCTCCATGACAACCTCCCCAGAGGAGTGAGAAAAGTCAATAGCACAAAGTTCACATCACCTTGGATAGCTGATGGGAGGCAAAACACAATAAAGAAGATAGAGGCCATAAACTGTGATAGGCAATGATTAACCCATCAGACTGGAGGAATATAAAGAATCATTAAAATGACAAAATACGATGAGTCATTTGGTGCTGATCTAATTAAATAATATTCCAGTGTAAATCAGTGAGTTATAATCTGAGAGCTGGGGGAAAAAGGCATTTGGCCTAACTAGTGATTTCTGAAAAGCCCCTATAATTATGTTCCTCTGCTTGATGTCTTTGTCATCTACCTATAGCTCATTTTGGTGAATTTGGTTTTGGTCAGGACAAGCTTGAATCCAAGCCAGGCAGAGGCAGTGGAAAGACTCTGACTCACTTCAGTATGATTTTTGGCACAGCCAAAAATTGGTTGGTGATCAATTTGGCACAATGGAATTTTTTTCTGGTTGGGCAGGAAGATTATTTTTTACCCGGAGTGTATGGTTAAGTCTCATTGCCATTTCAGGGTCGGCGTGTTCTTTATTTCTTAATGGCATTGCCGGTGGCTGTTGTAAGAATATGGATGTTCAGGTTTGGCTTTGGAAGAAACTGAGATGCGAAGAGCGATACGGTTTTCAGGTCTATTTTACCCAGGCCCTGGGGCTCTGGAATTCCTTTCTTTAGCAGGAAAATTGGGGATGATTTGTTTTTGCCAGGACTTCATTAGTAGTAATTTGGTTTCATAACATGAAACCGGGCTGGGTTGGTTCAGTTTTAAGTTCCTTTTTATCTGCATGACCCAAGTCTGAGGATGAAAGTTCTTGGGCATTTTAAAATTATATTTATTTTTAGTAAAAAATTAGTATTTATGACCTTATTTCGTTGGAAGAAGTTGAAAAGATGTGGATGATACAGACTTTCTATTTTTTCACTTTGTATTTGAACGTTGTTATTCTCGCTGGTGTGTGTCTTCCCATCACTGTTACTCCCTTACCTGTATCAACTCTGGTGCACGGGGCTGCCGTATTTGCTCCCTGCAAGTTTAACAGCTGATAAACAATGGTATGGAGGCATATTCTTCTAGTTTTATTTCATGCAGAGTGCTGGCATTTCTGATTTTACTGCTTTCATCATCTGTATTTAGGCCAGCTATCAGGTAGCCATGAAACGGGATCAAGAAGACTGATGACCAGCTCTTAAAGATCTTTTTTAAAATGTCCTGCTATAATGCAGCTGGCCATATTGTTCACAGTGTGTGGTATAGTTTCACATGAGTTCATGTCACTATGTTCTTCTCACCAATTTATTATTCATCTGCCATGGCTAAAATATTTATAGGCTGTAAGGTTTGTTTCTTCCCAAGCACCTGTAGTGTTTATGCACAACAGTAACTTGGGCATCTGTCACAGCAGGCATATTTGGTGGTTTTGGCTGCTCTTCCACCATCGATGACCCAAAAGGCTCCCTAAGTGACCTAATTATGAAATGATGCTGACCAATAGCACATTTACATTGCTCTGTTAACAGCGTTATTTTTAGTGTAACTCTTTCACTTACTATCCTTCTAATCAATTAACCATGCCAGCGTCTGCTATAATGAATGTCAGGTCCCCATCAAATAAACCTCTCTTATCCATTAGTAATTATTGGCCGTGGCCTTCACTGAAAAGAGCAAGCTGAAACTAAATGTTCAGATGGTATTATTTGACTAATGTACCACTTGAATCTGACCTCTTCTTCATTGTGCAGTATAGGCTGATCAGGAGTCTTTCAGAGACTTTGCTCTTTTCTAGTGAAACATAATCTCTTTCATTAAAGTCTGAGTTATTGAATCACATCCTTTTCAAGGAGGCCAGCTTTCCCTGCAGTCCAGGAAAAGACTGCCATTGTCAGGGGCAGCTTCAATCCCCACAAACCTTTGTTGGCTTTCTTCTTGGTTCAGTTTCCATACAAAGTGCTTGCAGTTTTATTTTTGTTATTTTCAAGCTAGTTTTCCATTCAGTAAAGCTTTCCCTCATTGCATCTTCCTTATATCTGTTAGCTGTTGTCACTCTTCCTTCTGCCTTTCTGGTGATGCTGAGTTTTGGTCTTGATAAGACAGGTGGGGGTTTTGCAGGCAGTTGAGGGAAATCACAAAAGTTCTGTTGTTCCATGGATGAACATGGCTTAAGGCCTCCTCTCTTCACAGGTACCAAGTCTCTTGCTGCACTTCTGTCTGTATACAGTAATTTTTATTTTAGAGCTAGGATTGTACGTGTTTGCTGGAAGATTAGGCTTTTGCTTTTATGTTGCTTGTAAAGGAACAAGTTTGCATTTAAAAAACTGAGAAGGTTCAAAAAGCTGCAAGTGGTCACAAGCTTTACCTAATATCACATATATTTTTAATTTCTAAATTGCTCTTTTTCTTCAAAGTGGTCTGTTTTCACTGAAAGCATCTAATTTCTAGTTGCAAAGTTCTTGATTTCTCCCCACCATCGCCCCCCTACCCCACCCTCCACCCTTCATTCTGTTTTTTTTTTTCCTTTAGGTATAGCTGGTTTGTACTTTTCAGTGACACTGGGAAACCTTCTGAATGTTTTCAGGAATGCAACTATTTTACAATACCTTCTTTTCTCTCCACCCCTGCTGCTGTTTCCTTGTAGAGATGTTTTTTCTATATACAGTTGCACATTAGTGAAAGAAAACCTCTTTCACTTGACACAGTGAAGTTAAATACCTTGCAGTTAACACTCCTTATTTTAAAATGTGTCATCTGAGCACGTGTAGGTGTTTACTGCAAACCTGACATGGTCGGTTACTATTCAGACAAACATGTTCTTCTCAGTAAGCAGGTAATTTAGAAGCTATATCTTCTAAAACACACTTCCCTAAGTGTGCAAGCTTGATCAGCTGGAAATTAGCTGAACTTAGGGCAAGTGAGTTGATATTGCTGTTTGATACTGGGAGGCCAAACTTACTGTTCATGGGTTTATTTCCAGCGGCTCTAATTCCTTAGAGGACCCTGCAGATCTCTCACTTTACTTCTTACCCGGTGCATTACACACAGAGAAAGACTCCAGCCTTTGTTGAGTCTCCCCTCCTTGAGAACATTGCTGCTAGTTGCTTATTTTGAAATATATCCCATTTTGCCTCCATCATAAGGGGAAAGGAGGGTCTGGAGTGTGATCACGGGCTCAAGCCAGCACAAGTATCTTAGGCATTGGTTCAGCAAAGCTCTTGAAGATGGGCTGAACATGAAAATTTGCAAGCAGTTTATATAAATATAAAAAGTTACAAGCAGGATGGTTTCCCATGCATCATCAGATCAGACGTCTGTTTTAGCGGCATTGCTAGGTGAAGACCTAAAGCCCTATGACCTTGCTTAGCAGGGGGTGAATGATTGTATGTGCGTCATACCTATGCCTGCCAATCAGGTCATACTGGATAAGAGCTCCACAAAAGACAGCCTTATTGTGAGCCTGAAATTGATTCCAAACCTTAAATCTGCAACGACCAGTATCAAAACTCTCAATTTTTCTTTTTTTCCCCCACTGGATGGTCACTAGTAAGACCAAAGGCTTTTTAGAGACCTGAAACCAGTAAAAATCTGTAGCAGCCGTTTCATGCAGCAGGGCTGCTTGTGCTGTGGTAGTATCTAATGCCAACCCAGACAATTTTCTTCTTGGTAATGGAGAGGAGTTGAGAAGCAGTGATTTAGGGCTAGTGGGAGGGACAGATGCAGGAGAGTAGCAGCTCTGGCTCTAACACTGCACAGCCTGTTGTGTAAGATTAATGACTGTGGACTACTCTATTTTTCTCTCTCTACAACTGTGAGCAATCACCTCCAGAATCAGCCTGCTGCTGGCTAGCCGGCAAATAGATAATAAGATCCCTGTGTGTTAAATATGCACAGCTGCACGTCTGACATTGCTGATCCATCTGCACTCCCAGATTCCACGTGCCAGCTGCCCTGCTCAGGGTGAACGAGGAAGGGATCCTTTAGAGAAAGTCCAGCACTCGGCACTCCCTGCCTCGCCGTTCCTGTGCTCTGTTTTCCTGGGTTCCTGGAGTCTGTGTCCTCTCCCCATCCTTCTTTTGGCAACAGAGGTTTGAAAGCACCAGACACTTTTACTTTACTATTTAAAAAGCAAGCTGGGTTGCCAGGTGGGTTTTCCCTGAGCTCCTGCAGTGCTAATTTTCACCTCCCCAAGGTGGTGATTCAGAGGAGCTTGGCCAGTCAAGTGAGTCACAGTGGTTTCCTACATCCCTCTTTTGCTGCCTGACACTTTCATTCAGTATGAAATCCGGACAGCCTTTTCCTTGACTTCTTTCTGTCTATATCTCCCGCTCTCCATCCTCTGCCCCTCCAAGCAGCTTTGTTTCTGGCTCTCATTTTGGCACTTAGGAGAGAGGAAAACCAGCATATTCCTGATACTCTGTGTGCTGATGGCTGCACTGGCCATAGGGGTCTGATAGCAGCTCACTGAAGGAAGGGGCATTGGCTCTAGCCAAGAGTTTCAAAATCAGCAGCCTTCAGCATTGCTCTTGGGTTGGTGTTCAGACACCAGACAGCGTGGGCTGTTCTCGCTCTATGCTTCTTTTAAAATCAAACTGCTTTGATGTTGGTGCCAAGGTAGAGAAAAGTGCCTTCCTGTGGCTCTGTTGCCTTCCTCTTGCTCCCCAGGGCTGCAAATCTCAGCCATCGAAGGAAGGAGAGAGCACAGGGGGGAAGAACAACTCCAAAACCTGTATGGAAGCCACTGACCTGCACTAAGGAGTGTGTTGCGGTGCTTACAGGCCCAGCACCCTGGTAAACACTGGTCTGTGGTTGCTGTTTCTGGGTGAACTAGCTCACATTTAGCCGTGCTGGATGACAAGAACACAACACTCATGTCTGCATTCAGAAGGCCATGTAGAAGACGGGTTCCCAGCAAAGTGCCCTTCAGGATCCTTTCTAGAGAAGGGAACAGGGCATGGAATAAAACATGTCTACATGTTATCTGTCTACAGGGGCTCTTATTTGGCCTTATCCTCAATCTTTTACTCACAGCCAAAGCTGTGTACCACGCTTGTAAATGAGGAATGTCATCACTGCTTTACTGACAGATGTATAAATCCTTTAAACCATGATTTTATTATGTAAACTTTCTTGCCACTGGCATCCTGTCAGTACTCTAGTGGGAGGGCTTTCCTCCCCAGGTGTAACTGTGCAAACATTATGGTTATGGCACAAAGTCCAACTTGGTTAGATTCTGTCACATAAATATACATTGAGTTAAATCAAACACAGCTTGCGTCCTGTTCGAAAAACCCATTCATAAGCAGTTGTTTGAGATCCATAAGATAACCCAGTATGTAAAGATAGCCAGTTCCTCCAAAGCATTGCTCCTGGGAAAATATGCAGGTGGTGAAGATCAGTAATTAAACTTAAAGCTAATAGGTGACCAATACACTTGGATTTTATATGTCTGGATTTCCAACAACATGCAGTTTTTTTATGTTTTCTTCTTTGTGGTAAGAAACAGTTCTTTAAGTGAAGGAATACCCAGAATCGGGGAGGGAGCCCTTCCAAAACTGTTACAGACAGTCACTGTCTGGGAAAAAAGGAAATTATCATACTTTGGAACATAATGACATTTTGTATATAAAATAATGGAATTGGCAAAAGTATCATACAAGTGCACATGCTTCGGTTTATTGCTAAGTGAATGTGGGAATGAATCCCCCCCTCCCAGTCGCTCCTATGTTTTAAAGTGCAAAAGCATTAGCAATATCTAAACCCCAACTGGTACAGAAAAGTTTAGCAGAGTAAGCTAAAATGGACATAAACAATTGCTGGGGAAATGAAGTTTCTCACAGTCTTTTGGAGAATTGGGTTTGCTATGACTACACACAGGATACTGCCCAAAAATACAAAAAACAAACACAATACCCCATTCGTGCTTGAAATATTGTGGAATCTGTGGTGAGCAAGACATTTGTGTTCCCCTGATAATAAAGACAGCCAAATAATGTATCAAATATACTTGCAAGGATGTATCATCATTGTTAACATTTTTCTTCATGCTTTTCAATTTATTTTGTTAGATAAGTGTACTGGGCCTGTTCCTTATCTCAGCCAGATTTTAAATGGCATGAGTGTATCAGCTGCTGATTAGCATCTCTGTAAGTGAGAACGGAGCCAAGGCAGTACCTAGGAGCGAGTTTGAACCCAACTTTGGCATCCATGTGATTAATTTTCATTTTTTTTTAAAGACCCCTTTGTAAAGCAGCACCGGCTTTCTGAGCAGAGCAAGACCCTGGATGTGAATGGACTTGAACATATTTAGGGCTATGTTTCTAAAAGAGAGCTGATGAAGCAGTAGGTGTCTCAAATCCTTGCACATATGTAGGCATCAGTATCTCAATAAATTACATTTGACAGTTGGTATGTGTAGATTCATCCCCTCCCACTTTTTGCAGTTAAAAGGTGTGCCTAAATCTCCGGCACCTCTATAATGGGAATAGAAAGGGGGTCTCAATTAGAATAAATCACCCTCACAGAAAAAGCCGTGACTCTTCATTGATTGTAAAGGCCATTTAAGGTGATTTAGGCTTCTGAAGTGGGCGCTGTGGTTAACTACCCAAGGTTAGGCGGATCGATGACCTTTTCTGAGGCATTTGCAGTCCCTGGTCTGCCTGGTTCCGACCCTATCTTCTGTGCCTAGCAACTCTTATTGGAGCCAAGAGCCTGCCTTGGGCAGGAACGCTTGGCCCCTGCTTGCGCACAACAGCGGGAGATGCAGTTTAGAGTGAAAATCAGGATTATTATAATTTTCTGTATCAAGTTTTGTCATCTATCTATATACACAAAGTACTGAGGTTGTTGAACGCAAATGGGGCTGAATAGGTATCGCCCGGGTTATCTGACAGGCATAACCCCGGGCTGATTTGTGCCTGTAGTCATTGTAATGGAATGTGCAGTAGTTGGCAGGCCAGAAAAGTTGGAGAGTTTCTTTTTGACTTCAGTCGAATTTAGGCTAAGCCCCCTGTAAGTAGTGCATTTCTTCTGCATTCCCAATGGAAAAGGCTTGACGTCCCTCTTCCTTACTAGAATTTCCATTAAGATAAAGATGAAGAGGATATAAGGTATCTCTGCCTTCAGTGCTAAGGAAAATGGAAGCACTGGAAAACAGGAAAATACCTTTCAGAGTTATGAAACCATAAAATGTTTGCAAAAAGCCAGAGAACATATGAAAGTAGTCTGGTCCGGGGGTTTTGTTAAAAAAATTGAGACTTGGCCAAGATTCATTCAAACATTTACAGGGTGAACAAGGCAACTTGCAAAAGTGAAGTGCAATTATCTGCCAGGCTTTTTCGCTTGTCTGTGGTACTTGTTCTCCTAAGACTTTCAGATATGTTCTGAAATCCAAATAGTAAACATATCTGCGTCCCTCGTGAACCCAGAAGCCAGATCACAATCCAGATTTCACTACAGCTCTAAACATCTCCCTTTTTGGCAGATCTGCTCTTCTTTGCTGGGCCCATTACTAGCTGAAATCAAGGAGCAGGCTGTGTTCTTGCTTCAGTCTATGTAGATCTAAAGTAATGTCTTTTGACACAGTGAAATTACGCTGGGATAAATGAAATTTGAACCTGGCCTTAGAAGCGGTGTGTTCTGGAAAGCCATGAGAAAGGTTAAATCGACATGTTGATGTGCCAATATACCACAGGAAAAACTGTTCTTCTTGATATATTTCTATATGGCCTGAAATTCTCATCAGAGTTCTTGTCTGGTTTTATAGGCTTGTGAAGGCAGATCATAAAAGTTTCAAATTAGTGGGACACCTCAGAGGTAGTTGGCTGCATATTTGAAACATATTTTAAGAGGTGTGTCCCATCATTGGTAATGACAAAATCAGCTCAGTGTATCTTGGTACATAAATGAAAATATGCATCCCAATGAAAACCGCTGTAGGGTTTTTTTTCATCTTCTTGTTTATGCATTTATAGAAGTCTTTCACACATACAGAGATCATTCCTCCTATATGTTTACAGCATTACCAAAAAAAAAAAAGAAAAAAAAAAAAGAAAGAAAGCAAGAAGGCAGCCACTAAAATTAGCAAGTTGATGAAATAGTGTAAATCCCGTCTGCTTTCTGCTTGTGGGAGAAATCTACTTTCAAATCTTCTGTAATGAATGATGACATTTTGCATTCAGGGAACAAATGTGCCTTTTCCTGCTGGCCAACACTCTTGCTTTCTCTTTCTTCTCTTTGGGTGCACATAACAGAAGCTCGCTAAGGAGGAAAACAGTCTTAAATGAATTGCAAAGCCCTAGATCTATTTTTAGAAATGTTGTAACTGCCTAACGTTGTTGTCGTGAATTAAAAGGTGAAATAAAATAGGGAGCTGAACAGTAGAGTCGCCTCCCTCTGTGCAGTGGGGGGCAACAGCTGGGAGTCCTTGGAGCTGCAGCTGTGCAGGGAGGCACTGAAAAACCAGGACTAACAGCGACTTTTTTAGTCTTTCACATTATTCCTGGTAATCACCTGAAATAAAAGATCTGCAGGTAGAGTGGTTTGCATGACATGGAGAAGATCTTGCTGAGTATGCCTGCAGGATGGGGCTTGGGGCAAGGGTTTCAACGTGCCTGAGTCTTCTTGCGGGATTGATCACCAGAGTATCTGTACCTTCTCCCCGCTCCTCTCGCATGTGAGGTGTCCCTTTGGCTCTGGTGACAGCGCTAGCTGTGCAGGGCTTGGAGAAGGGGCCTTTGCTTGCTTTGCCAAGTCAGAGGAGGTAGCTGAAGGGGTGTCCTGCCATTCACTCCTTCCATCCTGCTTTCCACCAGGGGTCTGTGCAGACTCGAAGCAATGTCTTCATGTATGGCTGGAAAATGCTTTTTCGTCTTTGGTTTTAATGGGAGACAGAGGCCCTGGGACTCCACACCTCTAAAATGTCAGAGTTCTCACTGCTTCTAAAGTGGGAATGCAAAAATAAAAAGTGACATATTTTAATTATGAAGTGGGGTGGGAGTGGGAAGGAAGAAATAAAAAGCAATCCAACAAAGCCAAGATTTAGGGTGACATCACTTTCTATATAATTGCAATGCCAGCAGACACTCAATAAACATATCAGCATTGTTAAAATGATTTATGACCTGAATAGTTGAATATAAAATATTATCAATAGATGTGTCATCATTGATCTTTCCTGGGGCTAGCAGCTGAAGGATGGAAGAGGGAGATGATTTTAACAAACAATCCTTGACAGGAATCCAAAGGAAACAATGTGCAGGGACAGACAGCTGACAAATTCAGTATGGGGCCATTAAAACATGTGATGAATTTGCTGGGAAAGTATATATTTGTGGAAGAGGTGAGCTCATATCTACCATAAATTTGTCAGCCGTGACACAGTGTTCTCAGGCCTGGCATGAATAATGCCTAGCTATTTACAGGCTTTGTCTGGCAAAAGCTCTATCAGTCACTCCAGGGTTATTTACAAAGAAAAGTGTCTATCAGTTACAAGGACATGACTTTGCCACTAAAAGATAACAAAAGAGGAAGTCAGCCAGTGGCCTCTCCGTGCAAGATGCATCTTCTCCAGAGAAGCTCTGGGCTGGAATGAATCAGATGGACTGCAGTAGGACCTCCTGGCAGAGTGCCTGGCATAGGCTGCAACAGTACATTTATCCACACTGATTAGATTAGAATTATTAATAGGGGTCTATGGAGTGGAGCAAAGGGTCATTTAGAGTTTAATTCTGTTCTCAGATAACTTCATTTCAGCTGATGGGATTGTTATTGTAGGGGTTTTATATGTTTATAGGAAACAATATACTCAATAATGAAGTCATGCATCCTTCTGTAAGATTAGGAGAGCTATTGTGTAGCTGGAGTGAAGTCTTCACAATTGTGTTAATTAAGTAATAGTGATTTGACTTTGTCTCCTCATAAAATGCATTTAAGAAGTGACTAAAAGCTGCTGAGAAAGTGTTCCCTCAATAGAAATATATAGCAAAACAAGCAAGAAATGAAAGCAGCCTGGGATTGAGTAAACAGAATTGCTGATGCGATGCTTTTACTTAAGACAGACAACGACTTGGTCTGGAGTTTCAGCTTCCTGCTATGTTAATATAAATGTGTATCAATTTAGTATTGAGTTTACTAGCATCTTTTTTCCTTGTCTTCAGTCCCCATGAAAGTGGAAGGCAAGATTATAGACTAGTATTTATGGCATGTTTACATTTGTCAGTCATTTGTTTCAAGCTTCAGACCATGAAGTTTGAGATTACGTCCAGCTTCTTCAAAGCAGGCACCCAAAGTTAGGCACTGAAACCTGCGTTTAAGATGATAGATTGAACTGGCCCAATGCGGAAAGGTAACACGTAGGGCTGGTGGAAAATTGCAGGGCAGGATTTGCAAGTGTTCATGAGAGGTGCCAATTAAGATACTTCCTCTTTCTGAAGGAAAACCAGGAGTCAATCTCATCTCAAATATTACACACCCTAAGATGTTGACCCGTGTTGTTTTCTGAAATGCTGTTGTCCACATTTCACACAGTGTGTCACGCTGTTCCTGCTAACACAGTTACGGTTTTGTCACTAGGTACGTTATCTTCAAGGGCTTAGAATGGGGTGATAAATTTTTTTCTGAGAAATTTAATTTTGTCTGTTTTTCAGTGGCAGGGAGCCAGCTCCTTACATGGTGTAAATTGGACTCTTTCCATTCACTTCAGTGGAACCGTAGTAACATACACCATTTGAAATCAAATTAAGCAGTAAGCATGGAATGTGAAAAAGCGGCATATTAATGTTTCAGGATAAGATTTCAACTGCAAGTGAAGGAAGTCTTTCGTTCATGACCCCAGGATGTGACCACAGAATAAATAATAAATCCTGACAACAGAAAACACTTCCTTATCCCTCTAGAGGTAGTATTCTCTGTTAAAAGTGATCCCATCTCAGTTTCTCAGGCAGAATGGAGCAGCTAGAAGTCCATCAAGCAGATGCTGAACAGGATGGTAATTAGTGAGGATAAAGAAAGTTACAGCATTTCCAAAATGGCCACGAGTTTGCGCAGTGAAGGACTTTTAAAACACAGGTGTTTATCTTACAGGCTTTGCAAGTGTGTGTGACAACCCCGTTGGCGTGATAAACTGTAAGTGCTCCAAAGGAGCTATCATGGTCAATTGTGTCATTGATACATTGGCTCTGAGTGATTTACTGTGCATTGTATATAAAATAACTCAAAGGAGTTGCTATGGGCTGTTGATCAAATCTATACTGAAAGAACCCCAGGAAAGCAGCTAGACCTTTTGCTCTAAAGCCAATCTAGGTACAACAGGTTTTGCTACCAACATTGTGAAAACTGCTTTCTGTGACTTGAAGCAATATGTTTTCATATTTTTAAGTAGACGTTTAAGTGGATTGCTCATACTTTTATCCATTTTCTCTTTAAGTTTATTGTGTCACTGCGAAATCAAAAGCAAATGTTAAAAGACTTGTCGTTCATAATCCACCAGCCCTGGAAAGGGGTTGGAAAATGAAGCAGATAACGCCTGCCACCATGCTTCTCCGCCTCTTTTCAGGAATGGAAGATGCACTTATTAAAGACTAACTGTACTTGAAGGGAATCTTGTTCTGCGTAGGTCTGGTATTCGTTTTCACTGGGACATGAATGCTCTGGGAGTTTGGGAACTTCTGTTGTGAGGGCTTGCGCCATCCGCTCGCTCTAGGAGCGAGAAGGCTGGAGATCTGGTTTGGCTCTGTCCCGAGTCTGCTGGGAGTGTTTTGACAACTCTGGTAGCCGTTGGAATTTGGGCCACTCTATGTGTCCAAGGATTTATGCCTTTTCCTGGCTGTGTGTCCCATGACCTCAGGAATTTGCCAGCCAGCGTGAAGATTATTTTAATGAAAATCTCTTTCAAAATTTGATTTCCACTGTAGGGGCCCTACCTCCAGCCCTGTTGATTCCCATTGATTCTAGCAGGAGTCAGAGGGAATAGTACTTTGAAGAGACAGCTTTCACAAACAAATCAAAGCCCATAAAGACAAATAACAAATTATCTTCCTTCAATGAACTTTACGTCACATTTTCAGAATGGTGTAATCCTGCATATTGTCTTGGTAGGAAAATCTTCCTTTGCTGGCCTGGAAACTTTGCATATACCTCATTTTTATTGGACTGATATCCAGCCAGCTGTTCCATTGAGTTTCTTCTGAGGACCTTGTTGGCTGTGTTTTATTAGATTTTATCTAGGCTTTTGTATTTATGAAGGTAATGGTAATACAGTGACGGACTTCAGAGCCTTCAGGTGGAATTTCAGGGCGCTTCATTTCCTTTGGAAATGTCCGTGCCAGGCTGCAGATCTCAAGGCACTTGCATGCAGTCCAGAGCCTTCGTTCCTGCATTGCAGGTAGGAAACTAAACTGCACGGGGCAAAATGTTTGGCTTGGGAAGCGGGACAAATTCCCACCCAGCCAGCCTAGTGCTGAACCCATGGGTGCTGTGGGGAGGCTTGCAGGCACCTGGTAGACACTGGCAGGGGAGAAGTGAATGTGGGCTGGCCAGGTTTGCCTCTGACCCATGGCAGCCATGGCCACAGGGAGCTCATGGACCTGTTTGTGCAGCCCAGCTGGCCGGAGCGGGAGACAGAGGATGGCACTGGCAGGTGTGGGGACAGGTCTGCCCGCGCTGCCGCCCAGCCTGGGGATGGGAAGCCTGGGCCGGGCTGTCCTGGCAGCTCACAGGGCAGGCTTGCATTTTGAAACCTGCTCGGTGTTGCGGTTTCTTGCTTTTTTGACTAAATATAATTTGACTACAAAAAAGCAAACCCTTAAAAGCTCCGAAGTGGCCAGAAGGATTCATTCCTCTGACAAGTAACTTTAAAAACATGGCTTCAATTGAGTCCATGTGTCCGCTTTCAGACAATTTCTACTGGAAATGCCTTCACAAGTAGAGGCATTGCTGTAAATAATCAGATTTCAAATGCTACAACTCCTAGTCATTTTGAATATAGTCCTGGAGCTGGAATAACAAACATAAAACTGGCTGCCCTAATACAGAAAAAGGAACTGTAAGGCCATCAGCAAAATCCAAACCAGGAAGCGCTGCCAACTTAAGGCAAAGTAAACTGAGAGCAGTAAATCAAACTGAAACACATATTTTGTTGTGGACTGAACAATACGGGGCCTGACGTTTCCACAGGCAAGACACAAATATCTTTTTACTATCAAAACCAAAAGCCTTTAAAGCTTCAAAAGGAGCTGCAGGCAAAGGAGCAAATAATAAATGACAGGCAAAGCTGGTCTGCTGGGGCTTTGCGGGTTGTGTTACAGAGGTCTTAGAAGATTCACAGATGTCAGCTCACCCTCCAAGCATCACTGCTGACCATGTCATCCCCAGCTGCTAACACTTGCAGCAATTTTGGGCAGGTGGGCTAAAACAGCTTAACAAGTTCAGCTGAGCTGCTGTGAGCGTCTGTGCACGCACCGGTGGCACACCTCTACTGCAAGGCAAAAATCTATCAGCTTGTATTTCTTTTGCTAAAGATGCTAAAACCAACCTTCTGAAAAAGATTTAAGCCAACATTTTGAGCTTGCAGTGGGGACTGCTGGCAGGGACAGCTCAGATGGGAGGAGGTACCTCCTCAAGCTCTTCTGGCTTGGTTGCAGTTAATCCATGAGCTCGTGCCCAGGCTGTCACTGTGAGCCCTAATTCTGCAGCCACTTGTAAAAGTAAGCGCGCCACTGAACCCAGCAGATGATGTTGGATTTTGCTTTCTAACTTAATTTTACTTTGTCATTCAGCATGTCAGTTCTTGGAGCAACTATCCCTTGACTGCTGCGGAACCAGAGTTTTCCCAACCAAAGGCAGGCAGCTTTTCAGAAATGGGAAAAAAGATCTAGCTGCTATCCTCTTCCGTGCGGCGGAAAACAGAGAGGGCATTACAGCATGTTATGTACACATCTGAGCAGCCTTGGGTACCTTGTTATCATTTTGAAGCACACTTCTGAGCGCTTCGTGGTGGTACTCACGTCTTACCAGTTCTTTTTGCATCCCAGTTGGCAAAGCGACTGCATGCTGGAGCTGGGAAGGCGAGTGCAGCCGGCGGAGGCCTGCGGCTGCCTTTCCTGTGCCTCGTCTCTGTAGGGCTCGTCCGCAGACTGCTGTGGGTGACATTTGGCCCACACAGGAAGATAAGAATTAAGACTGAAAGGAACTTCCTAAGTCATCAAGTCCTGTCCCCTGCTGCTGAAGGCAACCACATCATATGATGTCTTTCAAACACTTATCTAGTTCCATCTTGAAACCATTTAGGTTTCTTGCCCTCACTACTCCTACTGAGAGGCTGTCTTTCTTCTCGTGGTTATAAACCTTCTTCTCATTTCCAGCCTAAATATGTCCAGGGCAGTTTAGGCTGTGTTTAATAGATACTGAGAAAATAAATTAGTCACCAACTTGCTTTTATTTATGTGCATCAAGCTTTTGATACCCATGTATAAGGCCCCTTTGCTGCCGTATGTATTTTGTGCTCATGGGAAGAAGCCCGGGTGGGGGGAAGGGGGCCAGCCCTGCGGGGGCCTGCTGCGTGCCCCGGTTCAGGGAGGAGAGGGTGACCTGGGCAGTCAAGGGGAAACAGGGAGCAAAAAGGAGCCACCAGAGAAGGGAAGTGAGGAATGGGAAAGAGGAGGACAGCTGTGCCAGGGCAAGGGTCAGTTACAAGGTGTTAGAGGCAATAAGGACTGATAACAAACAGCGGAGAAGTTTTGAAACAGAACGTGAAGGGGAAGGCATTTCTAAGAAAAATAAATAGTAATGCAGGTAAAACAGAAGAAAAAAATAGTATTTAGGCAACAAGCAAGCAAATGAGAGGGGATGTGAGGTAAAAGGGGAGGATTCACAAAGAAATTAGAGCAGGGAAAAAACACCATTCAGAGATGAAAACCAAAACTGTTCTGAGCGTGGGAGTATCCCACTTGTTGGGGCAGACTGCAGTTCTGCGGCACAAGCTGGCTGGGGCTAAGCTCTTCTCCCAGCTGCAGGCCCCAAGAATGAGAAGTACAGGCTTATTCTTAAAGAAAAAAAAACTGTAGAGAGGCAAACCTGTGTTTTCTGAGAATATTTTAATATTATTTCTGTGGAGGGTGGGAACTTGAAGAGGGAATGAAGGATACAAAGTTATTAGCTGGTGTTGGCTGGTGCTCAACAAAGCTCCTCGCTCCACTGGTCTGTGAGAAATTATCATCGTTAATATGGCAAATATGAATACTAAAGGAGAAGCCATCCCTCTTCGTCAAAACACATTTCGGATAGAGAAAGACAATTCCTTATGAAGTGGATAATTTTAAAGAAGGATGGGGCTTTTCCTGCTCCCCAAGCCTAGCACTCTGTGCCACCACTACGTGTAAAATCCACAGATGAAGTGAGAAAAATGTGGGTTGATAGGTGTACACATAGGCAATAACATAGACCTTTGTACTGAGCTAGCCTGAAAAATCCTGCAAAGAGGAGTATTTACTCATAGTTCATGTCAAACATTATATTCCAGGTTAGAAGAAGGCTGTGTCTGGCGGATGAGGGAGGTAGCTGTACGATGCTGGGCTGCTGCACTGTAGTGCTGTGTTGATGGCCATTAAGGATCCTGTTGTGTTGCAATTCCTTTATGCAGAGCGAGCGCTTGCACAGGAACCTGCGGGCTCCCACAGCTCGTACTGTGCAGGGATGGAGGCAGCATGGGCGGTGCAGGCATCAGCCACATCTGAGCCTCTAAACGTTTAAGTATTTGCTTTGCTTTGAGAAGTCCTGGGGACAGGACAGGTGCTTATGTGCAGCATATGTGTGGGTGGCTTTGCAGAGTGGAGGTCGCTGTGCATATCGTGCATGTGGGGCTGATGTGACGTTAAGTCATGGGAATACAGCCAGTGACCAGACTGAGGGTGGCACTGGCTTTGGACTTGCTGGTATTTATTATAAACAATAAATGGAAATGAAATTTCAGTCATCAGTGGGAGATCAGGTGGTCGTAACATTGGCTCTTCTTCCAGTTCTTCTCCTTTCCTTAAAATACAATTTTCAAGCTTCTTTTTCCTTACCTTAAGCTGGAACGCAGTGAGGAGGGACCTTTTCTGAGACCAGTTCCTGTATTTCAAAATCAAAACTTGAAGCGCACTCCTCTCAAGCTAAAGAGAAGCAAAGCCTTTATGTCTGAGATGAGACTGGTGTTTGTAAGTCCAGTCCAAATCTGCAAATTAGCCAGAATTAATTCCAGAGCATTAACCTTGCATTACTGTGGCTTTTTTAGAGGACTGTCAGTTCCTTTTTTTTTTTTTTTTTTTTTTTTTTTTTCTCCTGAGATGCACACATATGAAATAGATGTTTTCTGTCCTTACAGCAAGAGAGCTAGTTTCCATCAAGTCAATTAATGAATGGGAGGCGATGTTCAGTGTGTATACCAGGGGCTGCCGTCTGATCGGTGAGCTGGGGGCATTGCCTGCATCTTAGTACAAGTCATCAGGTGGCAAATTCACCAAGGAGTCTGCCAGCTGTTTAACTTCATTACAGTTTATCATTATGTCTGCCTCCTTTTTTTTTATTTCTACATTTAATCACCTAATATCATTTTTATCGGCTTGTCGGGGCGTGGGAGAGAGCAGTGGGGAATTCGTTACACTTCCTCATAGTACATGTCTATTTTGGTAAAATATTATGGCAAGTTTATGTCTGTCCTACTTTGAAAAATAAGATTCAAGTGAACTAATTAAGCCTGTGAGTACCAAAACATCTAATTAGTATTAACTCTTACCTGTAAAACCGTGACAGGTGACTCCTGGTACATTTCTGTATCATTTGAAATGCATAATGAGCCAATAACTGGTAGCCAGGCAGTTGCTTAAAGGCGGCGCCTTCCCAGCTCAAAATAGTCACTTTTGATTGAATTTTTTGTTTGATTTTGACTGATTGTTGCTGTCAGTATGACAAAACCTATCCCATACTGCCAGAGAGCTGATCACCAGTTCCAAAGGTGTCTTCATCTGCAGTTCGATGAGGAATCAAGCCAAACGGCTCTTCATGCCTTACAGCCTGGCCACTAAAAAAGGGGGACAACTTCCCCGTGTGCCATATGTGTATTTTGGATATGGAAGTGTGTTGCGATTTTGGTGGAGAGCTAACAGTTGGTTTACTCACACAAGATTTTAAGAGAGCAATTAATAGCAAGGTTGGAAATTGAAATTCTAGCTATTTCATATTTGCCGTATATGCCATGTCTGGTTTTAGATGCTGTTCTTGCAGTGGAAGTACATTCTTGCACAGACGTCGATCTAGAAATAGCTGTTTAAAAAAAACCCACAAAAAACAATCAAAAAAATCTTGTAGGCTTCCAAGGTATGCTTGCATCCAGATATACTGTAACATGACGAATCTAGGCTGATGCTGTGAATGTAGTGTTGTTCATCTTTTGATTCAGAAAATGGCTAGTTTGGCACACACCAAGGTGATACTAAACAGTCATCAGATCTCCTTGTTCAAAAAACTGCTTTGCAGCAGTGATCCAAGTTTCACTGGAGATTACCATTTACGAACAGACCATATAAATCACACTTTCCCCACTTCCTCCTCTGCCAGCTCTTCCGTCTAGTGGCTGCATTCAGAAAACTACCTCTATCCCAGAAGGTCAGGACAAGTGCTACCAGTGGTAAGATCCCCTTCTATGGCATCTCCAGTCCGGGTCCCTAGGGGACTGGAGCTCTGCTGGTTGTTCTCCAAATTGCTGCATTTCTCCAACAGGTTTTAGTGTCTCAAAAATTCACTCCATTCCTGACCTTCTCAGCTCTCTCGGCTGGCAGTTTTCCACAATGCCATCAAACTGGATGCTGTAACCTTTTAAAAAATGTTGTTAACGTAGGTTAAAATCACAGATGCATTTTAGGTTTGATTTCTCTTTTAGAAATTCCAAATTACACCGCATATTGGAAAGGCCTGGTTTGGCTCGGAGCCATTCTGATAGATGTCATATTGCTAAACAAGATGGGCTTAGAAATATGCCTAGATGTTTCCTTTTTTATTTCAAACAAATACAAGCAGTAGATTAACATTTGGCTGACCCTGGCAGCAATTGCTAAATGCAATGTTTAGAGCAATCTAACACTCTGATACTCTGCGGTCCTCCACAGTGGAACACTGTTTTCAAACAGCTTTCCAAGTTGTACAAATCGTGGGCATTTCTACAACAGGAGCCTAACCCACTGACCAGCAGACTGACAGCATCCAAACCACGCAGACAGCCAATGTTGTGGGTTTTTTTCTCGACCCGGTTGTGTGGGCAACAGCAAGGTGTTCCTGTAGCTGGCCATTTGCTTGCAAGAATTTGATTAAAAATCATACATTTGTATCATTTATAAAGTCTATGTGATATACTGCCCAGAAAAGCTTTCAATGAAGAGGGAAGACCACGCCAAAAAGCGTGTAAGCAAGCGATAGAGTCAAATCACGTGAGAGAAAATTAAATTTTCATGTCTCGTAAATGAAATATACATTAGGGACTCTCTCCAGCGACCTCCAGATTCTGTAATTTTTGGATCCGAGCTAAAGACCTAAATCATGTAGCCACAACAGCCTGTAACACGTATATGGTGGGTATTGCCTTGCTATGGGCCTGCGATGGTAAACAAATGGAACTAGTTTTGGAGAACTGCTATTGACAGTAAAATTCTAATTTTGCTCCAGCTCCCAGAACAGATGTACCTCAGAGTCCATAGACTGCAATACTTAACTGCAGCTACTCAGCTGTGACCTTCAGCCTCAGGCTCACTGCAATAAAATTTTCATGCAACCATATGGAAGAATATTTTAATAGAGATTTACTGTCAGTAACTGTCCCAAAGGAGCAAATAAGGAAGCTGTAACATATTGCGTACAGTAAATCAAGGGGACTTCAATGGAAAAACGAAACCTCCCTGAGGCAAGCATCTTTAAAATTACAGGCAACACTTTGTACAAATATGTGTACAAAGGACTAGATATGCACTCAGTTAAGCAACTCAAAATGGTTTTGATTTGAAGATATATTTGTTAGAATTTATTTATTGTATTCTGTAAGTGCTAATGGGGGAGGGGGTCATCTCGCTGGGCTCACCAGCAACTGCTGTGCAAGTTTGGCTTCATGGGACGTGATGCAGAACAGGCAGAAGTGGCGAGAGGGAGGGAGTGGGAGTGCCAAGTCAATGAGTTCACATGGCAAAATGCATCTCCCACCAAATCGAACTGCAACGGTGCTCTCGTAGCCTTTCTGACTATACTGGAAGATTTTAGTTCAGAACAATTAAACTTTGCAGTTGCTGGCCGCTTCCTGGAGCCTGGTGGAACTGGCAGGGAATGAAGCGGAAATTCCTGCTGGAGTGCTCATTAGGATGCGGGAAGCACAAATGCCAGAGCTTTGGAAGCATGTCAGAGCTGTTCCCTGTTGGTGGCCCTCTGGGAATCCTCGTGTGGGCAGACTGAATCAGAGAAGCAGAAATGGGCAGAGGTCTGTCCTCCTGGAGGTGTTTAGAGACTTAAGAATTCACCTTTTAGGGCTTCATTCTCTTACTTTTTCCTTTGACTGCCCTTTTTCAGGAACTTCTGCCACTCTCACACTGCACACACACTTGTTTCGTTCCTCTAATGGAGCTGATAACATGACAAGGCAATAAATCAGGAACAAGCAAATTAAACACTCACAGAAGTAAGACTGAGTTATCCTTGGTAGTATTCAGTACTAAGTGTCACGTAAAGAACAGCCTACCTGAAAATATACAGGTATATATTGAACACACCGAATCATGAAGTATGTGATGAAAGAAAGACATAGCAAATCCCAAGGAAAAAAAAGTAGCCAAGTAGCAGGATACAAATCTGCCTTTCTGAAAGAAAAGTGGAATATTGCATATGAGGGATACCATCAAGCCACGGCGACGAGACGATTGTCAGATGTGCTTAATGCAGCATGAGGATTTCCCTGGGTAGGTGCAGCAGCAGAGGTTGCCATGAAAACCAGGTAGTGCACATGTACACGTGCAAATGCACATGGGCGTACGTTACAAGCAACCAAAAAGCATCGTTTAAGTGGTTCCTTGGCTCCAACTGTGTGGTGAGCTCTGGTTATGAGGAGGCAATTGCAGCTGTCAAAGGCAAACAGAGCTCAGGATCCCTGGCTTCTGACTGCTGTTGCCTACAGCTCCTAGTTGCCTCTTTGTTGCTTCTGGATGTGCATGGGTGGATGAGATCACAACAGTGATCTGGAGCTAGAATTCAGGCAAAATTCGAGCTCCAAAACCTCATACCCTGAACTCTCCCTTCTCACACACATATTGTTGGACAGACATGGGTGCAAGTCTTAGTTTGAATTGCTCTACAGTAAAAAAACCCGAGGTACGTTATTCTGCACTTGGGTAAATCTCCAAAGGCAGAGGGCTTGAGGGGTGTCAGAGAGGCCGTGGGGACACATGGCTCTTGGTGCAGCAGGGCTCTCCACACAGGCGGTGCCGGGAAGCGTTAATGTCTGCTGCTTTGGGTGGGTGAGCAGGAGAAGTAGCAAGGGTATAGCTCAATGTAAAACTGTGAAGAAAGGAGTTACAGACATGCCATAAATCTGTGCAGCTTTGGTGGCCAGGCACGTGTTACAAGAGAGAATGAGGAAAAGTGAAACAATCGAGATAGTCTCCATTTTTGCAAACAAGTTGTGTAAAGGAAACTGCTCTTCACACCCGTGTTTTCTCAAAAGGAGGGCTCTGTGAGACCCTGCATTTTGACTAATTGCGTGGTCCAAAGTGGCCACTGGAAAGTAAAAACCACTTTAAAAAGGTTGTTTTAAGTATGGACTCTGAAAACATTGCTCCTCCATGCCTTGTGGGATGGCTCTGGAGGCTGCTGTTATACCTGCAAACTAGTTCCAGAAGAACTTTACAATTTCCAGTAGCTATTTCAAAGGAAGGACAGGTTTTAACTTCTCATGCCTACTCTGGATAGCAATCAGAGATGTTAAAAAAAAAAAATATTTTTGTACAAGAAATATTTTTAAATGGCAGCTTTCAGCCGTCAGTTTCTTTGTACTTTGCAACTCATTTCTGTGCTCTAAAATAGGATGGGAATTCATTGGTAGTCATTCTGCGACCCCTTCCTTTGCTCCTCACACATCGTCTTACCTCTAAGTTAAAGTCCTCGCTTTCCCTGAGCGTGAGCGCTTCCATGTCACTGAACCCTTGCTGTGCTGTGAAACATCAGCTACAGGCACGTTTGAAAGGCAGGCAGAGAGTAGCTTTTAATGACTGAAAGTTATATCTCCCCCAGACAAAGATCTGCCGATAGATATTGGTTTTGTTGTGATTCTTTTGTTGTTGCCTGGTGGGTTTTTTTTATATTAGCCCTAGTATCAGATTCAGACTAACCTAAGGAATCTATAGGGTGGGTTTTTTTTCATTTTTGTTTTGTGTTCCTGTTTCCATCTTGAAATGCTCTGTTCAAACAGTGCCCAAATGTGAGGATTATAAAAGTTTTGTTTTGCTGATCCACTGTTGACAGAGGCTTTTGAGGAGAGACAAATCACTGACAGTCTCTGAGCATCACAGAGATTGTCTCTTCTTAGCTCAGTACCATTTAATCACCTGCAGGCATCCCAATTACCATAAGCAGAATTACTATCCCAATTAAGCAGCAGTCCTTGCCACTTGGTGTCATTAGGCTTAATTTGGTTCCTTGGGAAGTGTCCTGATTAAGTTGATTACCTGATTAAGTGGGTGTACTCTATATGATGGGCCTGATGCATCAGTGCTTTATGCCAGTTCTGCTTGTTGATTAAAGTGCTATTATGGCACTGCAGAAATAGAGCAATGCCAAGGTGAATCTGGCCCGTTGCTTTTAGCAATCATTGTCCACGCTTGCAAAACACCGCAATTTTAGCAGGAAGTCACCAGGCACAAATCGCCCCTGGGTGCAATTCTCTGGTTTTGGAGGAAATGAAATCGGGGTGAAATTGGACAGTTGTTTTTCTTCTAAGAGCAGAAAAGTGAAATTGGCTGTCTGCAAGGGGGGTGGCTGATGCGGTGAAAATGGTCTTGAGAAATGCAAGATACAAACATTTAGCATTCAAAGGGGTGGGAGTGGTGTAAGTCTAGGAGCTCAGGTTGCTACGATTGTGCCCTGGGTTTCCATGCTGGAAAATACAGGTGAGGCATATCAGCCCATTTCAACCATGAGCTAGAAAACTGCTGGCTGAGAATACAGTCACAATTACACTTTTAAACTCTTTTTATATCTGTTTGTGTTTCTTGGCTACCTCTGGGTCTAACACGGAACGTCAGAATATTAGAAGCCTTATTATATTAATTCACTGGTTGACATCATCAAAGGCAAGGATGTCATAAGAGAGGTTAATTAGGGCCCACCAGGGGGAAAAAAAAAAAAAAAAAAAAAAAAAAAAAAAAAAAAAAAGGTTATTTCTGGCCCAGCCAGAAGTAAGAAGGAACAGAAGTAAAACTAGTAAAGCAAAGTCTGGGAAGACTTCCTTTTTTATTTCAGTTTTAGGAATAAAAATTGTGGGATAGTTCTTAGGCGTTCCATCTTTTTATATAATTGTGACAAATGACTGGTCAAAATTCACAGGTTAGCCTTTAAGCGTTACCTCCACGCTGAAATGGTATCTGTAATAGCATTCATCTCTCCTACCTTTGGGCACATTTGTGGCAGAAGTCTCTCTAGGGATGTTGTGTCTAGACTTCTTCCATAGCTAGGGAAGCGATGCAGGGACTTCTGGGGTTGATCTGACCTGATGCAGGTGTCTGGTTTAGGATGAGGTGTCCTGTCAATATAAAACAAGTCTCCGACTCGCAGAGAGGTTAATATCTGTGCTGTAGGCACCCAGACTTGGCGAGGTGAATGAACCCCCCCACTCTTTGCTGAGGTTGTGCTACTGGGCTGCAGACGTGCCCGCTACTTTCTGCAGAACGTGTTGAGAAAAGAATCTGCCCATCTGGTGTGAGACGGAGGGGTAATATCTCCGCTTACTTTTATCTCTTGTCCCTTTCATCCAGAACATATTGCTGCAACTGAAGTTAATACAGCTATTGGCAGTGATATGAACATATTCGATTTTTTTCCTCCCATTAGGTTTTCTTGGAGGACAGGAAGCAATTTTCCCTTCTGTCATGCCATTTATCTAAGGATAAAGGAGGAGGGATGCAAACCTGCATTAAACTATCTTTGCTAACAGAAATCAGTTGTCCGGCAATCTCTGTTTGATCTGTCCAGCTGATGGAAGAGATACAGCACTAGCTAAGCTGATGCTGTATTTTCCAGGCTGTTAGCCAGTGTTTATCCATCTTTTGGTGCAAAAGGGGGTCTGTACAGTCAAAGGGCCGAAGGAGGAAGCCTTGCCCAAAAGGCTGATCAGAACGGCTGCCTAGTTTAGGTGCTTTGAAAGCCTAAATGTGATGGATGTGGTAGCAGTGGATTCTCTCCATTTAAGAGATTCTTAAAATAGCACACAGCTGTCGTAATACCTGTTTCTTTCCCTCTTACCCATACCGCTCTAAAATCATTCATCCTAAATAGTCCTGCGTGAAGACTATTTAGGGAATGGAGAGGTTTCTGTCTTCGTTTGTCAGATGATTTCAAGGGGTCCTCCCTGTAGCCAGCACAGTCTAGCTGACTTCTCAGACTGATCTGATCTGTGCTGGGAAGTGGCTGGATCCCACCAGGACAGCCTTTTCCTAGACATTTTCTCCTGTGTTTATGGTAGCTTCCACAAAGCAGATCTTCTAGCCCAGCCCGTACAAAGTAAAAATACTGGTTTGGACAGCAGTATCGAAAAATGCCTTTTGAAGTACATGAACCTGTGAGATGAAGGTGTATATCATTAACTGGACAACACTTAAACCTCCTTTTTCTTTGGATAATTCAACCTACCCCCTGTTACCATCAGGAGGGTAAACAGTCTGAGCTGAGGAAATGAATCTGACCCTTGTTTGTAAGCACTTGTGGGCCAGATTGAAAACTAGGGAACCTCGTTATGGAATTGGGCTGATAAACAGCAGCTGGAGAATCTGGCCCTTTGTACCAATATCCCCTATGTGTGTACATTCAGCTGTTGTGACCTGAGCATGTGCAGTACATTATTTCCTCTATCTTCGCAATCTGGCAAGAAATTGTAGTGCCCTGAAAGGTTACAGATGTGGCTATTAAGTTTGCGTGGATACTCGCTCAGCTGCGTGCGTCACTGCTATGTGAGCCTGACTCCTCCTTGGAGTCAAGTCAGGGAGGGGCAGGGCTTTCTATCAGTGAAGGCACCTTTAAAATAAGGATGTAAATGCCCACTGCTGCGTAGGAGTCTGCAGGCTGGCTATAATCTGGGCTAGTGGGATATATTCTGTAGCCAAAGATGCATATGGGAGTGTTCCTGCTTGCATATCCAGCTGCCTTTGGCTGCTCAGCCTGAATGAGCAGGCTCTTGATTTTCTGTGGCATCAGCATTCAGAGCAGGTCTGCAAGGAAGCTCAGCCTCCTGTGGATTTTGCCACACAACGCCTCAGCTTGGCTTTAGCTAAATATTAGGTATAAACCATTTATTTATTCTGCATCTTTGTTTCTTGCTCCTGAAGGTATGATCCGTTTCCACAGACGTCAGCAGTGATATTCCCATTTGCGTCAGTGTGGCATGGCAGAGGCAGGCAAAGGTTGCACCCGTGGCTCTTCCGAGGGCGTCTGCTCCCTGAGTAATGAGTGATCTGTTCCTTGTTCCCTCCGTGTGCCACGCGTTCAAGGTCTGTTGTTTAGTTTTGACTGGCCAAACAGGCTATGAAGCATCATTTCTCTTTGACTAGATAAATGTAGCATTTAGGAGCAGGTGTCTAGTTGAATATTCACAGCAAATTTACTTAAAACACTTTCCAAGACAGCTCTTCAGTACTGCATTAGAGGTCACTCCCTCTGAAAACACTGTTGCCAGCAAACTTGTTCACTAGAACACTGACAGGAAGAAAACACAGAAAAGGTGAAAACGTAATGGAATCCAATTCCTTTAAAACTGGAATGAAGGAATGAATATTGCTGTAAAGTATTTGCAGTAATCTCCCAGATGTCGCTCTTAGACTTTGGATGAACTTGGCTCAGAAGGACCTTTTCTTTTGCTTAGATATTGCTTTTTATTAAGTTTTTGAACAACATTTTACAACCAATAATAAAAAGGAATATTAAATCTCATACAATCTTTCATAGCTGATAAAGAAAAAAGTGTGCTGTATCCTATTAATGTATCATGTTCTCCAGGAAAGCTTCAGTACCTTGAACTGGGAATGGTCCTGACTCCCCCAAATTGAGTACTTCTCTGCGTTTTGTGGGGTAGGAGTTTTAGTTTTGTAAATGTGTATTCCTCAGCTTTGAGTGAGACAACCAGAATTGCCTGTGCTCTGTCCTGTGTTTGTAAGATGGGATAAATCATCAGGATGTGTCTTAGGAGATTTCCACCATTACAGACCTCAGAAACTTCATGAGTGGAGCTCATCTCCCAGAGTTCTTGTCTTGCTAAGGTCAAATCTTTTATGAACACAACTTTTCTAAAGAACTAAATGTGAACCCGATGTTAGCACTGATTTAATCTTGCTCATAAACCTCAGACACGAGCCAAAACCTCTCTACATGCGGATAGCCAGGATGACAGCTTGATGAATCTGAAACTTTAAGTGTTGTGTACAATTGGGATTGCTAAGCAGGATGAGAGATATATAGAACCTTGGATAGTCCTGTAAGGACATATAAGCCCTTAACAGGTTGTCAGATGAAGAACAATGGATATATGTGTTAGGATGAAGGAAACTGGAACCTTCCTACCAATGATGGTTAGGACACCTCTTAGTTTTCTCCAAAGAATTGCATGCCTGCATAAACCACGGGGATTCAAAATCAATGTTCTGCATGCCAGGAGCCGTAGCCTTCAGAGACTGCAAGTGGTTCTGGCAAATCCCTAAAAAAGAATGAGACTTTCAGATAATAAAAGGGTATTTTTAGGGATTATTTTTACTGTTGTTTATTTGTTTTTACAGTTAAAGGAAAATAAACCAAAGCCCTAGCTAGATTTCTCCTCATGGATTAGTCTGTGCTAATTATTGCTATTAATAGAACTGTGAGTCCTCATGATCCCAAACGTGCAAAGACTCGTACAGCTATTCTGCGTGCCTATCGAATCCAGAACTGCCTGCGATGTTAAAGTATGTGTCTTTGCAGGGTTTGGGCACGAGAAGGGGTTGGGAATCATGGTTGTTTTAAGAGCCCAAGCAAAACAAGAGCTGGTGAAAAACATAAAAATAATTCTTTTCATTCAAACACGATTCCTGATCAGTTGCTATTTTTTGAGGCTTTCTAGCTAAGCCTTTTACAGGAGAAAGTAGTAGGGAATCACAAGTGAATGACAAAATCAATCAAAGTCAGGAAAGAAAAACAACCTCCTTGTTTATGATAAGTATCAGTTCTGTTTCATCTGTGTTGGCTTCTTCCAAAGCCTGCTGTAATCAAGAATATCTTTCTCTTGACTTCAAAGCACTTTGGGTGAAAGCCTGTTGCTGCACGTGGTTGTTTTCAACTGTGAGTCCCTGAGCGAGGCTGCACTATACACTGGGCTGTAGTGCAGCCCTCCTAGACCTCGTGCTGTGCACCGTGTGGTTTGGCTAAACAGGCTGGCCGAGCTGGTTGGGAAGTGATTTGTATTCTCTCTTCTCTTTCAAAAAGCTCCCTATCACCACCACACCATGCACAAGCACACACAGTTGGACGTGACAGTGTTTTTTGGCCCTGCTGTGCAAAAGGCAAGGAAAAATGTGATTACTTTTGGTAGATACTTGTTTTTCAGTTTCATATGGACAGGCTGCAGCTTTAAATTACTGCATAAAAGAAAGTTTTAAAGAGATGGAGAGGTTAAAATGTCAATAAAAGTACAAGCCTTTTGCAAAAGGAAATGTAAACCGTTTTGGGGAAAAAATTGGACGGCTTTTCCTTCCTGTATTTTGCTCTATCTGTATTGCAAGGGGAGGCAGGCAAGTCTACACAGCGGTTTGTCCAGCTGATTTTATATACATACATGGGGAACAAAGCTCTTAAGTTGCTGGATAGGCTTGGAGAAAACACATGGCTTCTGGGAGCAAAAACTGGTAGGACAGGCATTATGCCTATGCAGAGAATAAAGCAGTTGGCGAGGCTTCTGAGAAACAAAATCTTGTACTTTTCATAATTTAGGTGAATTACAAAACAGGGATGTTTACACTGTAAGATAATCATCTTGTGTGCTTAGTAACAAATAACTGGTGTGGGATTTCCAGAGAAGTCCAGGTTTGCTAGGTGCCCAGCCTCAGTGAACCTCCCCCTTCGAAAACTGTGGGGGAGGTGGGTGACAGTGAGGGTCAGAGCAGGGCTGTATCTGTGGCCCTAATGACGCCGCACAATTAAGGGTAGCTGTGATACACTGAAGTGTTACACAAAGGGAAAATGCCAGCAGCCAGTGCGTCTGATGGACACATCATAGGCTTTGACCTAAAGCTTTGTAGGGAACCCCCAAAGCATGAACAAGGGGTCTCATGCTTCGTGCTAGTTTGGGGTCCAACATTTGAGAGATCGGCTTTAAGCACAGAGGTCCCAGGTGTAGTCTCGCCCTGTTTGTTGTCTGCTGGGACCAGACAGAAAGCAAATAAGGGGATTTTCAAAAGGGGTGGAGGAGCTAACTCACAGATTTTTAGTTCTTTCTCTAGAACTGAAAGCAATTATCACAAAACTTCAAAAAGTATTTTATGATAAAGCCAAATGCTGCTCAGGCATGGTTAACCTTTAAATACAACCCTCGTGCCACATGGTTATTTATGTCCGAGGCCATCCTGATTAGGAGAGTGATAGTGTTAAGAATAAGAACAATGACTTATAAAGAATATGGAGTCTGCATCATGGAGCTGTTCTTCAGAAACATAAATTTTCATTAAAAAATACAGTGCTTTCTTTGCAAGGAATCGTAGAGCGCTGTAAAAGGCTAATGATGTTATTGGTAGGTGATACATTTTGCAAATGGGAGACAAGGAAGAGAAAACATAATTTCCTCTAAATTTAGCATAAATTCTATTACCTCTGTTATTGTCCCACAGGCCAATGGCACAGCTTTCCTAAAGCATCTGCTTCCTAGATTATATGGTACGGTTTGTTCTTTCAGAGCCTTGTATTGTTTCTATGGAGATCACTGCAAACGCTTAGCTCTTCACGCCTATTTAGGGATCATGAGTTAAAAAATAAAAAAGGAAAGTGAAGTTGGGCATCTACATGCATACTTAGGTACCAGTAACTTGGAATCCACTGGTGGATCAGCAACTGTAAAGTGTGCTCCACGTTTAGATGCAGGGAGGTGAGTGCCAGGCTCCTGTGTTTAGGAAATCTTGGCCAGGGTCTGCAGGTTATTTACTGATTAGTTGTATTTTATCTTGATACCTGCCTCCAATTTCCTTCTCGTTAAAAGGACTCTTGCAATTAAACAGCAACATTTTTAGATGTCAGTGATGAGGATTTAGTGGTGCTGGGCCCTTACTGTAAAAAAACTTCCCCTGTGTTACTGCACAGACACCATAAAAAGCAGGTTAGGATCAGGAAGCGGTGATATTCTCACATCGCAGAGAGGAGGCAGAGGTACAAATAGGTTACGTGGTGTTTTGTCTGGAGCCTTTGGAAGAAGTGGAAAGAGAACTCAGACCCTGTTTACTTATTTGAATGTCGCGTAACCCCAGAATAACTCTTCTACCTTCGTCTCCCTCATAGATTTTATTTGCATGTGGCTGGACCTTGGCATCTCAGTCTCTCATGGTAATTATGCAGCAGCATCTTGCAGGACTTGGGTGCTGGAAGTATTAGATCTATTCTACATAATTTATATAATTTACTCTTGAAAGTCAGAAGGGAAAAGGAACCCCTAAGTTTTGATTAGACACTAAATTCATTATTTCACATTAGAATTGCCTTCACCAGAGGACCAAGGATACTTATTTGATTCAGTAACGAGAGCTCCAAAGGGTACTAATTTAGTAAGACTATTGACTGTTCATTACTCTGATGTTGCTCAAATAGCTGAGAGCATGTGTGGTGTTTAATGTGATCTTAAACATTACTATCTACGGTAAATCAGAAACAGGGCACAAGTGCTATAGCTGCTGTTTAATGATGTATGAAAAAGCTGCCTGGTAAAGTGCACCATTAAGAAAAGCTAAAACCAGTGCTGAACAAAGACCTGATGAAATATTGATACCTTTGCAGCCAGTACAATTTCTTCTTACTTGGAAAGTGACTGAAGTCCGTGTTTTTGAAAAATCATACTTAACTTGAGCAAAGCAATGCAATCAGATGGATGGGAGCAAATTATCTGTTGGGGAAAAAAACCAACAACCTCAAAGAAAAATAATACAGTTGGTCTTCAATACATCAGTGTTTAGTTTATAATCAGGAAGACTTCAGGTTCTGCCATTGCTCCCCTTCCAATATACTGATCCTTCCCCACCCTATCCCCAACTCTCCTCTTTCTTGGAGAAAGTATCCAATAAAATAAAATAAAATCAGTAAGACAGCCCTTTTTAGAAGATGAACTAAAGGATGTAAACTTCATCCCAGCTTTAAAAAGTATAAAAAGACTGATGTTCGGGGAAGATCTTCCTGGTCAGATGCCATCGTTTCCAGACCTTCTCTCAGAAGTTCTTAGGAAAAGGATCCCTCCCTCTGCAGCAGACTTGCAGGTGCTTAGCAAAGAGGCTGCTTCTCCTCTCTGAGCATGTATATCTGAGAGAATGGCTTTGTTCAGCACCGTCATCAACACTGTCACTTGACTCCGAAGATTTGCCTGTATTTTGAGATAAAGCTAGTGTTTGTGCTTGTGGACCTGACCCCAGGAATGATGGCTTCATTTCTTTTAAGCTAGGGAAGCACCTCTTCAACTCTGTTAACTAGGGTTCAAACATCTCTGCAAATTTAGGCTGTTTCTATTTTACTTTCCACTCCTCTGTTCCCGCCCCCTTCAACAAAACTTGTGCTTTTGTGTATCTTGGGCTGTGGTGGGTCAGCGCTGTTGCCCTCTGTAGCTGCTGCGAGGGTCTTGTGCACAGGGATACGATGGAAGTTTTTACAAGTCAGGGTCCTGTTGTAATTGCGGGAGTTGGCAAGGACTGCAGTACCTGTGCTGAGTGGTTAAAGCATCTCTCTCACTGACACTTTTTGTAGTTTGTGCTGGGGAAGACCTGAGTTTTCTCCTGTCTAACTGCTGGGTGTGGGCTTTGCTGGTCCCATAGAGTCCTGTGGCTCATTCAGCCTTGAAAGAAATAAATACAAACCTGGGGAGGCACCCAGAAGTGGTCAAAGCAGGAGGTTTAAATAAACAAGACCAAGGGAAGTCCTTTTTCACACAGCACATAATGAAATTGTGCTACTCGTTGACACAGGATGCTGAGGAGACCCGAAGAATAAATTGATTCAACATAAATAAAATAATGGGATTAGGCAACTTTATTACAAGAGGTCCATTGGTGGTTTTTAATGAAGTAGGTGGAACCTCCAGGTCAGGAAATCCTGGAGCCATTGATTTTAGGAAACAGGACAGTGTAACCAGGAAAGGATCGCGCTTCCCCAGCCCCTTTTCCGCCCAGGTTTTCTATTACTGAGACTTTCCAGAGGCAGCTACCAGGCTGAGGGACCACCGGCTGAAGCAGAACAGCCTTTCTGCTCGAGATGGCCTGAAACTATGAGCTTGATTCAGTCCAGCTGAAGCCCACAGGTCTTTGCTCTGAGCGGGAGGTTGCCATCTGCACAGAGGGTGAGACAGGAGGTTTTATTTCAGGATTCGGATACGTCTGCAGAGAGCCTTTGCTCTCAGCCAAGTCTCAGCAGTCACTCCAAACTTCTTAAACTGGGGGAATAAAAGCCGGACACATGGTTATTAATGTGCAGTGTGGGCTCCCTCCACTCTGTTGCTGCAAGAGGCTTTGTATAGATCTGCCTACTCCATTATACACGATAACCGTACCTGATAAATGTACACATGCATCTATATATACTGACTCTGGGAGATGAGCAAAAAGAAAGAAGAATCAAGAATCATGCTCCGTCTGTGCTGCAGCAGCATTGCAAGTTATTTGAGGCTGCGGCATAACTTTTTTACAAGTGGGTATTTTAAAACTAGATAATAAAAGGGATTTGGGAGATAATTGATGTAGATCTATGGTATTGTGCAAGAAAATGCCCTGAAGAAAGACCCTGAGACAGGCGGCTCATTCAGATCGTAATTAACTCACAAAGAGCAGGTGAGGGGAGGGACAAGCCTCCAGCCTTTTCACTCTTCTCCTTAAACAAAGACCACCTTTACAAATATATGTGTATTAGAGCCTTTGGTCTGCAAATTTTTCTCTAGCTCACACCATCATAAAAGATTCAGAGGGCTGTATCTTTTTGATTACTAATTTATGCTGTTTACAGACTGGGTAAGGGGAAAAGGAAGAAAAGCTCTGAAAACTCTGGGAGCTGTGCTTTGCTATTAGGAGAAACCAGCATCCGTCAGACAGTGTTGTTCAGCCTGACACAGGAATTTTGTTTAGCTGGAGAGGAAAGCAGGACGTTCTCTGTTGAGGTAGGGCCCAGTTCAGCAAAATAGGTTCTCAGGGAAGAAACAGGGGGCAGGAGCAGTCAACGATGCCAGGTTTGGGGAATGTGTGCTGAACAAGACCCAGTGTGAGAACGAGTCTGTAGTCAGGGCTCCTGGAGGTGTTGGTTTCACCCCACACTGGGGGGAAGGCTCTTTGGCTGCCTTCTTCCCGTCTTCTTCATTGGACCAACCTGAGGTTGGCCAGGCACAGAATTCCTCACTTTCCCCAAATATGCTAGAGCTATGATGTCCCACTTGTATTTCCCAGAGGTCAGAAAAGGTTTTGGCTACGCTACTTGTGTCCCCACCAGCAGCTGGAGGCAGGGTAGTGTTTTGCTCTCGCCCTGCTATGAGGCTGCAGGTATGTATGGTACCGCTCTCACCATCTGCTCTGCGCTGCTGTAATCCTGATTTTCATTTTTTTTAATACCAAGCCGCGATTTTCGTCAGTGGGAGTCAAAGTGTGCAAGGAATGTAGGTCCAAGCTCTTCATGAAACCCGCCTGGGGCCTCTGCAACTTCATTTTTTTCCTTTCCATTAGCTAAGCAGAAACCTGACTTTCTTCCTCCACAGCACTGCAATCAGCACATTGAAGATCTACACGTTAGAATCCCTTTGCATCCTTTTCCTGGATTTCTTAAAAACTCATGTGTTCATCTAAATATGTGAGCAAAGCTTTTCCTCCCTTGCCTTGAATGGATCCAGACGCCCTTAGATTAAAATAAAAATTGCATTGGGGTGCTGTCACTACTTGAGAAAAGCCAGAGGAATCAAATCAGGGCCATTACCATCCCTAACTCACACATTTGTGGGAAGGAAAATTGAAAGTTCAGCACCATGACTGAAAGATGGAGTCCCAGTTTGTCATCTTCTCTTCTTAAAAAAAAATAAATCTTAGTGATTTGATAGATCACAAGAATCCTGCCTCTGAAACAAAGAAATGGGAGATGCTTTTTCACTAGTGATGTAAAATAGGATCCACAGCAAGCCAGTAGAGGATGCCTTCTCCATTAGGCATGTAAATAGTTGCAGTGAGGTCACTTGCTTAAGGTTAAGAATGAGCGCTGGCTGAACTGGGGCTCGGACAAAGCCTAACAGGGCAGGTGTTTCCATGAGAACATGAAAGGATGAATAAAATCAGGGTCAGGCTTTAAAAATATTGGTGCCCATGTGACAAACGTAATTTGGGGTGCAGAGTATAGGTTTCTGTGAGCATGTAAGTAGGCTCAGCTACTCTTGGTGTCTGTAGTTTTGTTCACTAGTACACACGCAATCTGCAGATGCTTTGCTTTTAAAATATAACCTCGGTTCTGTTCTCCTAACCTGCAAGGAGTTTTATCTAATGACTGTTGGGCTTAACCAGCTTCATCAACAATTCACTTTTCCTTTTAAAAATCAAAAGAGCTTAGAGAAACATTTTATTAAAAGGAAGGGCTGGCTTTGACATCTGTACAAGGAGGGGAAAAGTAGCTGTCGTAAGTAGATCTTTTATTTGCTTTTCTAAAAGTTTAACGGGACTCAGTGGTCAGGCCTGAAAATTTTGCAACGTGCCTGCAAAACGTGCTAATGCCCAGACACCCGCACGCACACATGCACGCACAAAAATCCCCCCAGAATGCCAACACATACTTCTCTGGTTCAGAATAACCTTCTTCCCTGAAGGGCCACGTGCATAAAGTGCCAGTACATAACGGCTCATGTAACTGAATTTTAAACTCCTGAAATAGCAGCTTAGATTGGAAGTGCTGACATAGGCTTAGTGACGGCAGTGCCAGTTTAACAGTTGTATGCACTATGGAGTGTTCTTGCAACATTCCTCATTTGAAAGACAATCTGTGCGTGGTATAGACTAGTATGGTTAAAAAAAAAAAAGAAAAAGAAAAAAAAAAAGAAATGGGGGGGAGGAAACCCCAACTGTGGTCTTGGCTGACAAACTCTGTCAACCAATGCAATCTGTGCTCCTGATGTTTACTGCTTGAAGCTAAATAGGGTATTTAGCCAAATTTCAATTCCTGCTACAAATAAAGCTCAATTTGTGTGTGTGTCTGTGTGTGTGTGTGAGAAAGAGAGATGATTGCTCATTTAAATGACAACTTTATATATGATAATTACAGTCATTAATGAAGACACACTTACTTTACCATAGATTATGAGGATAAAAGAAGATCGCCCAAGAATCACGTTCTGGTATAGACTAGAGTCAATAAGAAAATTAGTCCAAATACTATCCGGAAAATTGTTCTTAAATAATGCCCTAAAGGTTAAAGGAACAATGGGTGTAAACTCAATGGAAGAAATTTAAAAAACACACTAGAGGTCACTGTTGCTACTTGAGCAAAAGCTTTTTCTGCTTCCTTTTAGTTTAAGACACTAAAGATCAAACATTTCAGCAGAAAAAAAGTACTTCTGTTTCTATATATTTCAAAGCATGTTCCGTTTGATATCCTGGAAAAATAAACAATATATTGATATGGAATGGATGGCCATGCTGCGATTGTGGAAATGGCATGTACTGTACATAGGAAGAACTTGGAGTCATAGGACAATACAGTTCTATTTCATGCAGCATGTTTCATACAAATGGCATCCCCAAACACTTTATAGCTTGTAGCATTAAATAATATAGCTTTAAATTACAGAGATAAATAATCAGTGGGAGAGAAATTAAATGTTATGGGCAAGGGACAAAAGAAATAGTAGATATCTGAAAGCTGTGCAAAGGCATAAATTGCAAATCAGAGCCAAAGATAAATGAGGAAGCCAAACAATTAAGTCTTGTAATGCAGGAGAAAATACCTCAGTCTTCCCAAATTATTCATGAGCTGGGTATTAAAAGGGAAGTAATCATTTTATATCATAAATACAGTCCTATGCCTAAACGTATTTATAAATATATATGTGTGCGTGTGTGATGCATGTGTATGTGTGTATATATATATATGAAGAAGAAATCGCTCTGAATGCTCAAGGGTGTAGATGCTCACTATGAACGTAGGACTAAACCATGGCATGCTGCATGTGTTACAGCCTCCAGCAATCAGAAAGGGCTGGATTTCAAGGAATGTTTTCACTCATTCATATGGAGAATAAAATCATACACTTCACACAATAGGAATATTACCATGGACTTCAAAAGCAGAAGGTGAAACGGTCCTGCAGAACGCACTTCTCTCAGGTCTTGGCTGCCTCTTTAATGCCATTGCATTTTCGCAGACGACCAGGTTCTCTAACAGCTCAAGGAATTAAGCTACTCACATAAACATTGGCAAATAGCGCAAGTGAGCGAGGAGACAGGTGGACGGAGTAATTTTGAAGAGCATCATTCTGTGTTTGGTCTTCAAGCTCTAATGATCACCTCATCTTTTAGAGCTGCCACTGAATTGGTGTGGGTTTAGGGGAATGCCCAGTGATGGCTGCTGTGTCTGATGAGCCCCTGACCTGCTCACATCATCGGGATCAGAATTTCCAGCTCCATGGGAACAGCGTAAGAGCTTGAGATATTTTTCCAGCTCTCCCCTCAGGTAGTCTGTTTGAAACCGTGTGGATTTTACCTTCGTCAATCCATTGCCCCTGCAAGCAAGGAACTCAAGGATTATTATCTCAGACCTGCAGATTCAGTCCTTTGAAGTGATCAAGCATATCTTTGTCATGTTATCTGTCACCTTGTTGTCCTTTCTGTCTGTATACCTGGGATTTTCCGGTCTGTGTCTCTCAGCTGGTGGTGCCCTGCCACTGCTTGCTTCTAGGGGTCCTCAAACGTCGGCAGCTCAGGATTACCCCCAAAACACAACACCGAATTACAGAACTGGGAAAGTAGCAGCAAGAATTTATACACATGTATCCTGTATGTATACAATATCAATTTATAGATTTAATACAAGTCAGGGCCATGTTAAAGCCTCAGGCTGTTCTGTCTTTTTTTCCCCCGAGTTGTAATATTTTTTTTTATTTTATTTTTTTTGCTGAGCCAGTTTCTTCTTTCAGAGTTAGGGATGGTTCTGTCTTTTCATGTGACTCCACCCAGACCTGCGATGTGTTATATTTAGACATCTGAAGCATTCCCTGGTACCAAGGCGGCTTTATTATTGAAAAGTGGAGGTTTCTTTGGGTGACGATTGATCAGCAGCTGCTGAGGGACATTGGACCGATAGGATCAGTTTTCTGCAGTGGTATTTGTGTGGCTGTAATTTTTTCCCTTGGCCACCTTTGGACACATTTTGGAGAAATGCTCTTCATTCTAGACAAAGCAATGCTAATGAGGGAAGCTGGGGTGGAAAACTGGGGAGGTCCCCCAAAGCAGTACGTCCGAGCTGGGATCTTCTTGGATGCCCAGTCCAAGGCACATTAGAGAGATCTTTTGATAAAGCTGCCCAAGTATTTTGTGGAAACTCAGCTCCAGTAGCTTCTTGTGACAGTGAGCTTAAACTGGATGTGGCTTGAGAGCAGGGCATGAGGGAAGGAGGGAATAAATAACTTACAAAGGCTGGCAGAAAAGTTCACTTGTCTGACTGATTTGCTTGTTCTTGTTGTTTTAGCAATGATCTTTGACTGTAAAACACCTGGCCTTGAATCCTTTTATTTGGTCTTTACTTGAACAAAGCTTTTTCTCATCAAAGCCAGTAGAGAGGCTCACTAAAGCTGAAAAACTGTGTTGCAAGAGGACTCCTTCCGTGTTAGGGTAAGAGAGGGATCCTGTGAATTAAGAAAAGCTCAGTGGAAGGTCCTGTCCATTCTCTCTAAGAGAAAATACAGGCCAAAGGGTAAGATGTTTTGCCATTAGCTCTCATGCCTAGTTTATCTTCTCCAAGTCTGTCAGCAAAGCCCTGCCCCTCCTTCCTTTCAAGCCCTCCATCAAATCGCATTCCTACCACGCAGCCTTCAGTGAGTCTTGCAGCCAGGGACAGACATTCCTGTATGCTCTTTCCCCACTGTCATTCTTCTTACATCTCTCTATGTCGGCTGTGTACGTGTGCTGTGCAGACACCTTCTCCTCTTGTGAGTCACAACCAAGACCAAGATACTGTGGTTGCCAGTAAATTACACTGTGTGGCCCAGCAAGTTGGCTTGGGAATCAGTTCATAAGTGAGCTGGAGCATTCCCTGCACTGCCGCCAAGCTGGGCAGGTGATTTCTTCTTTCCATTTTCTTTCCCACCTTAATTTTGTACTATAAATTCTTTAGAAGAGGCAATATCTGTTACTCTGTGAATACACAACTCCTAGCATAATAGCTGCTAGACATTACTGCGATGCCTATTATAAATACGTGGAAGATGATTTAGCATTTTTAAGGAGTATGGTATTTATTTCCCTGGCAGCCTTTTTTTCTGTGATTCCCCACCCACCCACCCACCCCCCGCTTTGTTTATTCAGTGATCTACGGCTTTGAATAAGTGTAGAATCTTAACTTCTTAAATTCATTAATTTCACAATGGAAATGTGAAAACTCTAGGTACTCCTTCAGTATTATTGAGAAACAATGAAAACATGTCCTAGTATCTAGAAATCACTGCATGTGAGAGAGAGAGGTAGGAAATAAAAGAATCATGTTGCGTGCCCTTACTGAACACACACTAGCTCTTCAGGGTACTGTGTTACCACAAAACACTTAAGAATTACAAAATATTCTAACAGTCTGAACCAAACTTGCTCAGTTGCTTCCCTGCCACACAGGCTCAGCTGATGATGTTTTTTTAATAAAAGATCTGATCAACAATATTAGGTAGTTAGCAGTGAAAATGAACACGTACGCTTCTTGCTATGGAGGAGATGATTATTTTTAAATCTGCATTTGGTTTCCCACTACCCAGAGTGATTTCTTTGGAGATAAGCACAGCAGCCAAGATGTAGCGTGCTGTATCTCAGAGTCAGGAGAAATAATCCCAGTACCCAGAAACTTGCCTCAGAGTAGAGGTTTGAGGCTTTTGAAAGAAAACAATTCATATCAGTTTTAGTGTAAGGAGGCAAAGGAGCTTTCCACTTCACAGCTTCAGGTCTTGCATGAATGCTGCTGGACGAAAGCTATTTCTCTTGCAGTTGGGTTCATAGGGTAAATCATAATATTAGCCTTTTAATTAAACCTAGGTAATGGAAAATTAGAACGACCACTTTGAGGGTAAGAAACATTGGCTCCATTGGTTCTATTTTCCTCTCATGGCAGGGTAACTCCAGGGAATGTTCCTCTTTCCTGGGAGGCCAGGGAGACAAGAAGTCCAGGCAGGCAGAGGGTCTGCAGAAAGTAGCCCAGGTACTGGAGCAGCCCGTCTCCTTTCCCTGCTGACCAGGCAGACGGCGCAGCGAGGCTGTGAAGAGCCCTTCCACCACCCCACGCCACCGCCTTGGCCAAGCGATGAGCTCTGGAGTGGGATTTGGGATTTTAGTTTCTCTGAACAGCCAGGGGAGAAGCTTTAAATCAGTGCAGTGTGTTCATATCCAAGTGAGCAGCGTGGTCCAGAATCCATATAACAGAGCTGAAACATGATGGCACAAGACATTTAACTGATGTCAAATTTAAATCCCTATTAAAAAGAAGTGTTCTCTAGTCTGTACCAGGCCATCCATTCCAGTAATCTCATTCCATATTTCTTTTATTGTTGAAAGAAGACGTAGATTAATGACAGAATGAATCCCAGTAGAAGGAACGTGCTCCTTATAAGGCAGGCTTGGGGAGAGATGGTGGATATCGTAACATGGGATGACTTTGTTGGCAGAGAAAGTTGCATTTGTACCATTTATATTTGAAAATCCTTCCCCCAGGTCAGCCTGGTTCAGCCAAATTTAACTCAATCTGGACAGATGGAGCTGAGGATTACCTGTCAGAAAAAGACCTAGAATAGCATATTATAACTTAGTGCCACGTTTTAAAAGCCTCTTAGTGAGGGTGGCAGATCTGTTCAGACAAGGGGGTGGGTGGGTGAGGTACAGCGAGGACTCCTTGCGCTGAAGTACGCCAGCAACGGGATGAAAAGGTCTGAATAACGCCAGTTTGCTCAGCCCTCTCTCCCGGCTAGTCCGCCCTAGCTTGTTGTTGCCTTTTAGAGAAATATGGTCGTGGTTCTTGATGGTCTTGAATTAATATACAATCTTGCTAGACAAGTGAATGTTTGCTATTTGCACCGCTGTCAACACATGATGTTTAGTGAGATTCCTGTGATGATTTCTAAAGCCTCGGGCTCTGGAGTCACATGAACATAGACTCATCCCTGGCTCCTTGTAAAAAAAAAAAAAAGAAACAAATCCCAACCATAAACAAAAGCTTTGATCTTCACAAATGTAGAAGAAAAGGACAGAAGTGCACTGCCAATTTGCCTGCTAAAAACAGTGCATGGCAAATGACACCAAACGAAGTATTTGTAACAACCCCACAATCTCAAAAATTGTCTTGAGATGGAGAGAAGAGGCTGGCGCGGTCATTTGAGAGGTTCAAAGCACTGTAAAGCCCCCTCATATGGTAGGAAGGCCTGTGGTTTCTAAATACCCACTGGTCCAGTCGCCTGTGGGTATTTAAGCTCCAGGCAATGTGTAGGACCGGGGATGTCCGCACAAGCTGGCAGATCTCACAAAAACATTCCCCTGCCACTCGTTGGCAAAGCCCGGCCTTGTTCAAGGCCACCCAGAACATCAGCAGAGCAAGGAGGTGGCAGTTCCCCCTGGCTGTCACCCCAGTTCCCTGGGAGGTGGGAGGTCCCCGTCCCTGTCCCAGGGGTGCCTGTGCTACGTCTCCTCGCTGTCCTGTAACTGCTCGCACGGTGGGTAATCACGTACGCTCAGGTACAAGTGCGTTCTCAAAGCTGGCAGAGATGCAAGGCTTTGTTAAATAATCTTTGGCCTGCAGAGAGAGTCAATGTGACCGTAATCCAGAGTGGAGGAAGGGCACATACTCCGGTCCATCTTCAGATCTTGGGAGCAAACTCAAACCCATTTCTTAAGTAGAGACTGTAGCTGACAGACTCCTGCTGGCCAGAAGAAAGCGATGAGACTGCCTGTGAGGACCACAGTCTCCTAAGGGACCTGGTAGCCTAGTATTAAAGACATTCCCAAGTCAATATATGTTTAAGTTTCTAAAAGAAGAGGGGCTTAAACTGCAGGGTATATGTCCTCAGAGTGTGACACGGTGGGTGGACAGGAAGGGGAAGGACATGATCATGTCTTTGGCATTTATTTTTCCATGTGTGTAATGTAGCTTTTTCTAAAATATATTTTTTTCTTTTACCTTTTTATTTTTGACCCCCAAATGAAGACATTACATTATGTTTTGGGTCAGAAGGAGCCTTCTATTACCCCAATAGGAAAATGTTTTGGGTTTTTCATGAAGGAAAAGGAGGAAGGAAAAATGGTTTGTATCAATCCAAACAGAATTTATTTTTCTATTTCAGCCACTGAAGTGAAAAAATAAAATAAAATCAATGAGTAGTACTGCCCTAATCTGGAGATGTATATTTTAGGGATCACATTATGCTGAATATGTGCATTACATATGCAAAGTAAAAATCCATGCCATTATTGTGCCTGTTCAGTAGCCACTTTTCAAATTGAAATATCTCAGCCATTTTAAATGACGTTTTTATTTTTGCAAAGACGCTAAAAGCAATTAGAGGGCAATATTGACTGTTCACTTGCCAAATTCCACTGTTCCAATGAAAGCTGCTTTTGAGTTACTGTACACAAGTGCAAAAAGCATCCCAAATCATTTTACATACATTACAAGCAAACCCAAAAAGAAATCACCATTTAAAAGAAAAGAAAAAGCCGTTTATAAAAGAAATGCTTGCTCCCAAGTTGAAACCATGTGTCAGCCTAGAGCAACCTGTTAAACCTGAGTGATGAACCCCTGGGAAAAAAATAGTTGTTTGCAGTGTAGATTCCAAGACTCACAATTAAAGCAGAGGCATGGTGAGGAGAGGTCTCGTGCTGATGGTCTGCATAGGGAAAGTTCCCTAAATGCCTTCAGTGGGAGATGCGATAAATTTTGTGTCTCCTCTGTCAGTAACATTTGCTAGTCACCTGTTTTAGCTCTCTCTTTCTTAATAAAAAAGCAAAAATATGAAACTCCTGCATATGACTGTAAATAAATGACCAGGATGGATTGTCTGTAATATTAACAAAATCATGATCAACCCATCTTTCTAGAATTCAATGCTACCTCCAGTTCACCTGAAGGGCTATTAATGTCTCCTAAGTGTGAATTTATGCAATAGGATCATTCTTAGAGAGGGAGTAAAGGCATACGTAAGTCATCTCAAAACTTTTCTGAGAAGCTAAACCACAAGATGTTCACATCCAGAGAAAACCGTTTGGATCCTATTGCAAGGATGCTTTTGACTTGAGTGGTTGGTAGGTTATCCGGTCCGACCTGGCAGGAGATGGCAGCAGATACTGTCATCCCTTGGGGGGACTCATACTTTGCCCATGTGGTGTAAAGGGCTCTTGTCTCTGGGATTTAATTCTCAGGGTGTGTGGTTGTGTTAAAATCAGTTTAGTTGGGCTGTTGGGGTAAATCATAGGCTCTACTCTGCTGTCTGCCATTTATTTATCTGGGGGCTGTGAGCCAACATCTGTGCTCTTTGCCTCAGGGTTTGATGCTCATTAACATTGAGGCTTCTTTACACCTTCTTGGCAATGAAGAATGGCCTTGCAGTAGAATTTTATTTACACCCGTTTGGTCCCTTTTTCACTCCTGACACACCTTCCCACCTTTTCAGCATGTTGGCCTGAAGAACTCACAAGTGGTTTGCTCCTGGACCTGTGTTTTTCTTACTGTGTTGTCTGTCCTCATGCATGGAAAACAGAGATTTTATCTGCCAGAAATGAATGAGGTTTTATCATAATGGTCCAAGCAAATGTCATGATTCAGTGTAAGAGGATCAACAGCATGGATGAGTTGCACAATAAGTCTGTGTAAACAGAAGCCAGGATGTGAGGAGGTGGAATGGCTTCCTTTCCTTTCAAGAAAAATGTTATCCTAGAAGCAAACTGGGGTTAAATTTTCTGAATTGGGGAAGATTCCCCTTATTTACAAGGGTGAGTGGTGTAAATACAAATTTCTCTGCTCTTGTCCCATTTCTGTTGTGGGTCCCCCTGCCCCCTTAGGGGAGCTGGGTTTTTTCCTGGGACATCCCAAACAGAGTTAATGCATCTGTGATATTTTCTGGTGGCTGTGCAAACAGTTTTCTCCTTCATTTCAAAATAACAATTGAGTGCCACACCATGTGCCTTTGAGATATGAGACGGGGTAACCCCGTTAAGGATTCAACCACAGCCATGCAGAAAAGGAAGGGGGGTTATCTGAGTGGAGTGACACAAGGGCGACGGTTAGTAGGCTGCCCTGAGCCATTGTTCATGGGAACGTAGTCTTTATTTATAAATTATAAGTAAAGATCTGCTAACTGCCCAACGGAGGACACTTACTCATCTGCGCATTTCAGTCCAAGCGCAATAAATACAGATCAAATGTTCACCATCCATATAGTAACAAGCATCTGATCCAAAGCACATTTTTATTTCTACAGGGTTACCTTGGATTGCGTTGTGTTTTGTTACGTTATATATGAATGCATCGTTGCTTAAAGGAAAATAAGGGACAGGAGCTGAAAACAATTGTAACTGACAGTTGGAAGTCTTGAAGCAACTGGAGACACTGTCTGAAATGTAGTACCTTAGCCAGTATCCATTAATACAGGGTTTTTTTTTCACAATTTACAGTGCCGTTTACTTTTCATCCTTTTATACTGTTTTCAGTTAGCTCTTAAAGTTTTGAAACAATTAAAATGGAAAATTTAAAAGTAGCCTACTGTTGGGGATTCAGTGTAATACCCAAAGCTTCTACTGACTTCAGTGGAAATTATAGGTGCTCTTATGGCTCTGGGAGTGCAGCATGTGTATTCTGCTAGGTAATCGTAAAGAAATGTATCGCGTAGAACTTCGTGCCAGATTCCCCATTATGCTGCAGGAACGTACTGATTGCAAAATGAAGAGCTCAGAAATGAAGCGAGGCAGTGAGTGTGGCAGCCCTGACCTTTACACCTCTCCCTTCCATGCACGCATTTTGATTTGATCTTTTATTACCTAACTATACCGCTTTTACACAGAAATCCTGCCTAATTGAGAGCACCAGATGGATGACGTATAGCCAAAAAAGCTGTTTTGTTTCACCTGCTTGTTGTTGAGTACAGCTTTAATCTATTACATATCATTCATCTCGGTATAAAATAAGTTTTGGCTCCCCCCCCCCCCTTTTTTTTTTAACAGACTTCCCCACAGTGCCCATATTTGAAGGATCTGAGCGTATCAAAATCGTTGAAGGTTTTACCTTCAGAGGTAGCCCTGGGAGTATGTTTGTCCCATATTCACATGCATGGATTTAGGCACTTAAAATTAAGCACAAAAGTCTCCTCTGGCTAGCATATATTCAGTACAGGAAAGCTGATGCCTCTGGAGAGCAAGTCAAAGTAGGCAATAATTAAGGGTGTAAGTGGAGTCCTTGGCATGTAGTGGCGGAGGCATCTGTCTCTCCATTATCCTAGGGTTGTCAGGGACATTTGGGGACAAGAACACACCAGAGTCACAAAGAACCAAAATACCTAAGAGTCCGCTAAGACATTTTCTCAGGGAACTAGCTAGACTAGTAGCAAATATTACTATCCCAAGCTGTTCTTCATCACTCATGTCCTGGAGATTATTGTACTCAGGAGCTCCATCAGCAGCAGAGAGGCAGCGAGTGCTCCCTGCTGTGCCGGGGTGCCAGGCCAGCAGGTTAGCTTTAACTGCCTTCATCGCGGGTCTGCCTCAGAGCTTTGAAACACAGCAAAGGAAACCCGTGTCCTGTTGAATGGCAAAACTTGGGGACAATACTTTACTGCACCCACAAGCTGAGGTTTTTCCTGCTGGTCATTCCTTTCCCTGTCTTTCCAAGCAGCATCCCCAGGCTACATGTAACTACAGAAGCAGAGATCCTCCCAATACTATTTAATGTATTGACATTCTTGTTTCATCTCTTTTTTGCCTGAAAACTGATGAAGCAGGGTCATGCAGGAGTTAAAATGAAAAAAAGAAATCTGTGGACTTGGAACTTCTCCACTCCTGGGGCATGAGTAAGATTTCTCTGGAGATTTTGTTTTGTTAGGGATGGGATCTGTCTTGTGTCATTTTAGATGGCAGTGAAGTAGATGCCTATGTCTGAGCCAGTCATCTGAAAGTTTCATCTAGTCAGTGGTAGGAAACAGGCACTTGGAGCTCATGACGGGTTTGACCTGTTTGAGATGCCTACCATAGCAGGAGATGATTCACAACCTGGGAGTACTTATTTCTGTCCACTTGCTGTAGAGAGAGACACGATGACTAGCTCAGAGCTGGATGCCTGCACTTGAGCATCTAAAATCGGAATGGACTCCTATTCTTCCTGGCTTTGGGGTGCATCTTTCATATTTTTGGGCCCCTGCTCAAAGACTACCAGGGCAGATGCTTTACTTCAAAATGCTGCTTCCAGGCTTTGCTGGGGGGAGGTGGCATTGACCACCCACCTGAGTGCCAGGCTGGAGTAGCTCCTTAGTGTGCTTTGTATGGGATATTTAAAAAGAATAGCAAAAAATATGCTGCTGCCTCCAGCTGTGTGCTAGACAGCAAAAAGTTCTGTGCAGATCCTGTCAGCTGAACCAAAAATTACAGAAGCAAGAATAAAAAAAGGGTGCCTAAAGTTAGCTTTTTAAAGCCCTGTTTAAACTCGTGCATATGCATTCTCATTTCCAAAGCAGGGCGTAGCTGTTTCTGTTACACTTGCTGCATTTTTCATGTAGTTTTGACAAGTTCTAAAAATCCTTTTTGCATCATTGAATTTAACCATATTACAGAAAGGTATTTTTTGTAGCTTTAGGGGAATTTTTTGGAAAAACCTCTGTACTGTCATTTATTACCATCAGTGATGGCACATGTAAGAGAAAGTACACAGAGAAGAAGGGTGTTTTCTTTACAAAGCGCATTACAATTTTTTTTTTTAAATGAGGTAGAAAGGAAGACTTTTCACGCTGTCTTTAGTTCAACTGGACGATGTTTTTTCTGGAACAAATCTTTCACATTTCACCTAGAAAGGGGCAAAAGTCTTCGCTTTAGCTTCTGTATAATTATTTGCACAATGTGAATTCTAGAGTTCATGTGTGATCATCTTTAATTGCTTTAAATATTCGTAATAAAGAAAAGACCCACTGAATTTTTTGCAAGAAAGACTCTATGCAATTACGTATGGAGATTGAAGTAGTGGTTTAAGTGTACAAAGTTGGTTGAAATACAGAAGGAATGGATTTGGCTCGGCAAGTTTGAGATGGAACAGAGCTGTTTCTGGAAAGCCATTACAAGTGTCAGTCTGGGAGCTGGCTCTCTCTGCACCTGCTAAAGAACCGCATTAACACCCGTTTCCACTGCACGGTCTTTCGGCTCTTAAGAGTAAGAACAGCACAGACTGGGGGTTCAGAAGACCCTACTGAGTAAAAGGAGGAGAGGGTGGAGCTACGTTGGCTTCAAGAAGGAAAACAAGGAGATGGTCTTAATTTTCCTATCGGTCCATGACCTTAATTTTTGTATCAGCCCAGTTTGCAAAACCCTGTGAAGGGACAGGGGACCCCTTGTCAGCTGTCTCACCCTTTCAGCTTCTGGCAGCTGCCCCAAAAGCCCTGGCTGCCCACCTGCTTTCAGATTTTGCCCCAGCACCCACCAGGGAGGCACATTCCCAGCGGGGGTGTGAGGAGGCACCCAAAGCTTCACTGACGGAGCTGGGAAAGCAGAAGTGAGATCTGACAATGGAAGAAAAGCTGCTGCACAGCATGCGCTTTTTTGGCAGCTGTGCTGCACGGAGCAGTTGTATTGACCTGTAGACACCCATCCTCGCTTGGATGAGGTGTTACACCTGGATTTTACCCTGTTTATTTCTAACTTTCCTCCCTTAAGGTGAAGTTAAAACTGTTTGCGTGGAATAGGTTGTTATGAGTGTTTGTTAGGCTGTGGCTGTTTACTTTTACGGAATATCATATTCATTCATGGCTGGCCCTTCAGATTTCTTGGTACTTTCTAAAGAGTCAAAAGCCGCTTGGAGTGAATATCCAATACCAAAGGAAAGGTGTCCGAGCCTAAGCGCTCAATCCAAAGGGGGCTCTGAATCTTAGAGGCGCCCCCCACCCTAACAGCAGGCCGACTTGAAATCCTGTGTCTGAGCAGCTCCAGACTTTCAGGGGTTTGAAAACTAACTTCAGATCTGATATCTGGCCCAGCTTCTTAATGAAAATGGAAAATCGCATTTTGAGCCTCAGCCTTCCTGGAGAACAGCCTGTGCCAAAGCCAGTGAGCTCGAGATAAAAACAAGGATTTGCAGGACGCTGTGTCCCGTCTCAGGCAGAGGTCAGCAGGAGTTTTGAGCAAAGTGGGACTGGCCCCTCGAACTGGAAACTTCTTTGTTTGCCTCTGAGCTCCACAGCCACTGGGGTTTGAGACCTACACAGGTGCGCGGTGGGGAGTGAGCCATTTGTTTTGCTCCGAAGGGGATATTTGTGATGAGGGAAATCACGGGTTTTATGCGCACACATTTTTTGTTTCCTTCTTAAGCAAAAAGGGAACCTTTAGAATGCCAAAATCTTGTCTTAATATTTCACGGAAGTAAGTATTTTATAAACGCATGTTGCAAATGGCACTATAAATTCTCCACTATGGAAAATTGCTATCTGGTTTGAAACTAGGCAGGATAAATAGAACTATAAAAGGTTACCTGGAGTAAACAGATAGGGTTTCCAAAATGTACCACATGAGATAGATTGGAGCTCATAGTAATCTGTTTTCCATGCTTAACATACGCTCAGCATCAGCTGAACTCTGTAACTGAGCTGCCATCTGTATCAATCCCGTTCCTAGATGTCACGGCCCTGTTAATGAAATCTGGAAGTGAAATTGTAAATGGATTCAGTGAATGGTAGATGTCAGCCATTGCGTGATGGGCAATCATCAATCATCCACTGTCAGTTATTTCTGTCTCAGTGAGTAAGCCTTTATTTAAAGCATAAAGTAAGAATGTTGCCAGACCACAGGAACAAGCCCTGAGCTGTTTGCAGGTGCTGCTATTCACAGCTGCCAATTAAACCCCTGACATTTCCATAATGGCCAAGAGGCAAAGCATATGCACTTGATATAAACATTTTTGTAAAAATTAATCTCAGTTTATCAATACTTCACTTATTTTTTTTTTCCCACCCCCAAGGCGACGTACAACATCCTACTTGGCCTATTGTTTGTTTGCTGTAGAAAGAGAGAAATATGAGTTGGAAAGCAGCCAGGGTGTTCATTTCCCCAGGATATACAGTAGATTCCAGTGGCTCGTTTCAACCCTTAATTGGGGAGGGAAAGCACAGTAGTGAGGAATCCCACCTTCAGAAAATGTTGTGTGTGCCCCTTGCCCCCCAGCCATGTGCACATGCTCAACTCCATCGCTTCACATCGCGTGCTGGCCCTTAGCTTGGTAAAAAACATAATGCTTGGCCTGGCAGATGCTGTTCCTGAAGTTACCCAGCCCATTGTGGTTCTTTGCTGTTATACCAACATTTTGCCTTATCTGGATTTTTATACAGATCTCCGGGTGCATTACTTCTGGCTGCTTCTTCTCATTACCCCTCCACTATCTGAAAAAAAAAAATAAATCCAAAACACAAAAAACTAAAGACGCAAGAACTTTTTAATACACACGCTATTTTCTTTTGGGCAGGAGAAAAAAAATTGTCAACTCAACTTATTAAAGGCATTCATCAGTACTGCTGCAAATTTATATATATGTATTTCATAAAATTGCCAGTGACGAGCTAGGGGTTTTTTTCAGAGAAAATATTTTTGTGGAAAAAAAAAAATTATACATTTCTATAGAAAAATAAACTGCCTAGTATTGCCACCTGACATTTATAGTTTGGAGGACATAAAACTTTTCAGAGGTTCCTTTATTTTTTGCTCTCAGCTGTTTATAGTTCTTCAGGGGTACACTGATCTGTAAGTAAATACAGAAAAAGAAAGGGCTGCATTCACATTTTCGAGGAGATTTCATCACATGCTGATGGCTCTACCCCGTTTTGCTGCAAGGTCTAGGCAAGGCAGAACACTGAGTGGGAAACTGGGTAGCACTGGGGCATTTTAAAGTTGTCTTCTTCACTCTTCATGGTACTGAGGAAGATTGCATAAGTCAACTCGTGAGTATAGTTTCATGTGTCGTACTATCTGGTTGTAAAATTATGCAGTTATCGGATGAAATTAATTTCTGAAACCTATAGAATTCTGTTAACGTGATGTGTTTGGAGCTGGTGGTAGAGGTCTTGCCTGGCATTAAATTGGATGTGATTTTTTTGCCAGATAGCTGTGCCAGTGTAAGTGCCAGCTGTCAGCTGCAGATATACTGGTGCAGCTATTACTAGCATAGCTTATTTTATTTCACCTAACTGAAATAAGCCATCCTGCCCTAAGCACTTCCCTGGTAGTGGAAGTGTATTTTTACTGAGCGGTTTCCTACCTATCGGTGTATCTGAAAGTTTTAAGTATAGATTGATCTTTGCTCAATTTCCCTTTTTTTTTGTCCATATAGGTGCCTCATGAAGTTCCGCATCATTTCAGACGTCAGGGATAGGTATTGCTTCAGATACCCGTGATCCATTTTGAATTCAGCTAATTCAGGTAATTTCCTAACATGTTTCTTAAGTATTTTAATGCTGCTTTTTTTCGTTCAAAAACATTCAAAGTGTTTGAGTTCCATGCAAACACAGTCTTTAGATATTAAAAAAAAAAAAATGTTAACACCTAAATAGCGCTGCTGATTTGATCTCTTTAGAACTTGAAGGACCAAACTGGCTGAGTTACCCAGGGCAGGTCAACTAATCCCACATATATCACTTGTTTATTTTAAACAGAAAGTGTTACAAAAGGCTGGCTTGAAAAAGTTAAAGCAAAAATCTCACAAATGTCCCAGCATCTAATACTTCTCTGTAGCATATCTTTGTGGCCATAAAGTCATTTCTTGGGTTCCGGATGACTCAGTATTCATTATCACCCAAGATGACCATCTAATTTGTGTACACTGATGTAAGCAGAAATAACTGCTGAATTCACTGAGGTCAATGCTGCAGTGCTGTCACCTCTGACTCGGCCCCTCTACATGGAGCTAAAAGGCAAAGGTAGAAGGTAACTAACCCCCATTAGGCTCAGTTCCTGTGCTCTTGTAGATGTTACAGCAATAATAACAATATTGCTCTGAGTATGTCCACATGACAATGTAGAAAATGCCCAAGCTAGCTGTAAACCAGCCATTGTGGGTACTGGACGCAGTCAAGATGAGACAGCAGAGAACACCAAGAGGACTAATTTACCCTGCTTTTTGGCAGTGTTAGCTCCATATGGGCTAATTTATCCTGCCAGAAAGCAGGCTCATTTATGGCTAGCTCATTTATAGCTAGTCTGAGTACCTCTCCGCTATACTGGAATTTGCAATGTAGACATACTTTCTATTAAGGTGACAAGTGTGTGATTGTATTAAGTAAAAATATGGAGGTTGGGATTTTGAAGACACCTAAGGGCTTCTTTCAGAGGTGGTTTAAGAGGTTACCACCTCCAGCGATCTGCTTTGCAACTTCTGCTGAAGATGACTTTCCCCATGAATCAGCACGTGGGATCGCATGCCCACCTAAGAGCCTCTTGAGTTTACAGCACAATATTTTAGCTTAAATCACTGAAGAGGATGTGCTTGCATTAAGGCACTAAATGATGAACTGAGTCAGAGCAGATGTATCTATTGGTATGGCAGAAGCAGGCAGACAGCTTGGGTGATAATGCTCCATATTGCTTGTTTTACAGAGCCCAAAGAGGGGGTGCCAGGTCCCATGGAAATGTCTTTCTGCTTTAGAATGCAACAGGAGTTGGGTACCTCGTTCTCCTCAAATCCTTTCAAAAAAAGCTATCAGCAATATTTTTCTTTTTATGGTTGCGTAGATCCAAATGTTGCTATCTAGTCACCTGCTGTAAAAGTCTGATCCAGCTAAAGAAGCCAGAGCACAAACCCAGCTTTCCAGCATGGCGTCAGTGATAGTTCTCAGGTGCTTAAAGCTGAACGTATTTTTAAATTAAGATTTGTTTGTTCAAGCTTTACCTCCATTTACTTCAGGGTAGTTAATATATGTTAACACTTTTGGTGCAAAGGGGGACTGGCCTGGAGAGAAGGATTTGGCGTTCAGGAAAGTAAGCGAGTACTGGTAGCTGTCTTGCTTCTGCTGCGGTCATGTGCGATGAGCTCCAGGCTTGCCTCTTGCTTCCCTGCTCCTGGGGCTGCCCAGCTATGATCTAGTGTGCTGACCTTACTAGCCAAGTAATGACTTTCATGCTGCTGAATCCCATCAGGAACTTCATGTCTCTTGTGGTCGTCTTCATCCATGGCTAACTTGTATTATCATTGGCACGCTTAAAATTGTGATGTTATGTTTCAAATGTTTTTAAAGCTGAAACACACAAGCTCTTTTATTTCTCTTCTGCCTAGTAGGATTATTTCAGCTCCACACATGCAAAACCTCATATTATGCAAGAAATTAATCATATCAGGGTAAAGTAGCTACTGAAAAATTGCCAAGCACCATAAACATTGGTCAAAATGCAGGCCAACCATTTGCACAGCAAGTAATTGAAGCTAGAGGTTCATTGGAGCGACGCGTAACTTTTCATTATGAATTAGAAAGCTTTTCAAACATAAAATGATATCTGAGAAGACTGCACTACCTAAAAGGTTTCAATAAACACTGAAAAAAAAGTGTTAAAATATGCTGGAGAGATCAATCATGCTTTATGGTTACTTGCTCCACGTAGTTTCACACACATTCTCTGATAAACAATGTCCCACGCACTCTGCCCAGACCCATTATTTTCTTCAGCACCAAAGCGTCAAGGGCCAGATCCTCATTTGGTTTAAGTCAGCAGAGCTCTGCTGAGGTTGACTGCTTGCCATTGATTTATGCCAGCTGAAGATCTGGCCTGAAGAGTGACAAAAATGTAATTTTATGTTTTATTTATGGGTGTAAAACAATAGTCCTAAAGGGAGCAGATGTTCCATGTCAAGGGAGGAGGTTTATGAAATGCAATTCCAGACACAAAAGCTAATCTCTGTGGTCAGGGAAGGCATGAGGCCTGTTTTACATGATGAACTTTAATTGAAATCTTGCTCTTTTGTGTTCATTTATTTCTGCTATTTGAGGGCCGACAAGCATCGTTTAAATTACTTACCAGCTGCCAGACACCTTAAAGAGCAAGAGACGGTTGTTTTAGACACCTGGAGAAGGTTGGACAATCTTCACTTGTCTTCCCAGTGATACCTGCTGAAATGGTATTAATTTGGTATCACATACTTTTAATTAAGCGGTCACTTCACAAAAGAAATTTCCATCTGTTTCAGATGGAACTGTGGGGAGAAAGATCATTCAGTTTTATGGAGGGTTTTGCAATTGTAAAATGTCTGTTTTTTTCCAATTTGGAACGAAAACCAAAGCATTTTGAAATTCTCTCAAAAAGAGAAGGGAGTGTCTGCTTCCAAGTCTCAGGCCCCAGACCTCTTGTCCCCAGTGCCGAAACAGTTCCCTTTGTGGACCCTCTTCCTTCTGCAGATCCTACAGCAGGAGCTCCTTGGCTGCTCTAAAGCAGCTGCCGAAAATTGAAGTTAGTGAGCTGAAAGAAAACCGGCGGTAACAGCCTGCTTGCAGGAATGTCACGGGTTTTAAAGCACTCCTCATCATGTTTTCTTTCAACGAGCTGACATTTTTGACTCCCATGCCACGGTACCCACCCTAAAAAGGAGAGAGCGGCCAGTGATATGCCTTCTCCTTGGCTTTATGTGGCACAGGCACATACCACGATGAGATCTGAGCCCTTCAGAGGCACGAGGCAATGGTCAGCTGAGCAGTGCTGATTCACGTCACATGAATTTGGGACCGAAAAGTCCAAGGATGAGATTTTCTCCCTGACCTTCTGTGCCTCCTTCCCACACCCTCGCGGTCAAGTACAGTACATGGAGAGCTGGAGAACAAGCTGTGCTTATCAGAGGCCAACAGTGACATCTAAATTGCAGCTTCAGAGAAAGAGAACAAGTGGAGCAAAATGGGAAGTGAGTATTCCCGTGTTCTATTAAAAGAGAGACACAAAAATAAAGATTGAGGAAGGCTGTGTATGAAGAACGGAATGGAGCAGGGGCTGACTCTTTTACCTCAATTTAGCTGGAAATCCCAAATTTAAAGTATGATTTTGTTCTGAAGCAGGCTGAGCATAAGAAGTTTGAAATTCTCTATGAACCAAAATTGGAAAAAGAAACCTAAGGCTAGACTGAACATGGGATGTAGGGAATGCTGAAACATTTCATTCATGTTTCAGCATAATTTTTTGTTTATTCATTTTAGAAAACTGGTGCATCTTCATTGTAATGCTTTTCAACACAAGCAGCAGCAACAACCACAACTTTCCATTCTAAAAACATCAAAGTGGGAGCTTCCAAGGTTATAAAAATGCTTCATTTTTGTTAGCCTCCCTGGATAAGAAGTTAGCAGAATAAGTTTTTCAGAACAGCTTTATTTTGTTAGACATGGCATTTGTTCCCTTTCAAAGCCACTCTGACCAACATTTCCAGCTGCAGATTTCCAAGGGCGTGACTCACATCGTGTGATGGGAGATGTCGATGGGAGATGTCTTCACAGCCACACCAAGTCCTTCTAGGCTCCCTTTAAGTCTCCCAGTAGAGAAACAGGCACTTCAGGGCACAGTCTGACCTGCTTCAGACCTCTGCTTTAGGATGATGTAAATTAGGCCCTGGAACTGCCTTTTTTTTTTTTTTTTTTTTTTTTTTCTTCTTCCCCCTATCAGCTGAAAGGTAGTCTAGGGTGACTAACACCGCGGATGAAATGAATCCCACCCAGATATTCTTCTCTGCAGGGACAGCTGCTGTAGTGTGATGTGGTAAAGCAGTTCACATCTCTAGACACCATGTGCAGGCAAGTGAGAGAGAGAAGGTTTATGTACTGGAGCAAAGTCACAGAAGAGTAATAAAATGCTCAAAAAATTGGAAGGGCTTAGTTAGAAGAAAGTGCGAAAGCACCTAAATACGTACAAATGCAAAGTGCAGGAGGAATATGTTACATGCCTAATTATCACTTGAAATGTGAAAACACAACTGAGGGAGAATAAAAATTAAGGCTTTTCAGGGGAATGAAGTAAAGAGGGTGGGTTATGATAAAGCAGGGGAATAATTTTCTTATCAGATGATCTGTTTAGTCTGGGGAGTAGTTTTCAGGAGAAGCAGTAGCCTTGGAGTTCGAGTCATTTCATACCAGAGCTTGGAAATGCACAATAGAGATCACTCCTGTCTAGGCAGGGAATAAAAAAAATAGGGTCTACTGATCTTATCCAGCCCTCACTTCATTCAGCAGGAATTTTTCTTTTCCACTGACTCAGGCGGGATTTGGATCAGACCCTTTTTTACCTCCTACGTTGATGGCTGTCTGAAAAGACTTAGGAAAAGACACAAACTAGAGCCCAAGTATGACACCAAGAACGACTTTTTTGGGCTGCTATAAGGAAAAATGCAAGTCTCCGAAAATTATGAAGCTGGCGGCTGGCAAATCAGAGGGACTGTTTTACAGCTGGGAGCTGAGTCAAGCTCTAAAACGTCTTTAAGGAATTAAATGACATTGAGCTTGGGTGTCGCTAATTCCCTTAAAACCGTAAGGAAACACTTCTTGAACAGCAGCTCTAAGGGCAGCGTCATTGCTTGGCGAGTTTTGCTTTTGCCACAGCAGGGGGATAGCTCTGCATATCCAGCTTATTTCATTTATATGCCCAGTATTTGAGGGAGGTTTTTCTTGTGGATAACAAAACATAGCTACATTTTATATCTGATTCAAAAGAAAACAATAATAATAGAAGTGGGGTAATATATTTGTATATGCCTGAATAATTCCCTTTGCCTGTTTTCAACCTACCTAACGGCAAACCTCACTTCATTCTACACTGCTCTAATTAATTTGACAGGACTGGAAACTTGCTCTTCCTGTTCACACTTATTATTCATCTCTTCAGAATGCCCTGTAGGGAGTACGAAGCACAATAAAGCAGTATTTACCAAATCCCTCAATGCTAAATACACCTTTTAAGCTGACTGCACAATGCCAGCAGTGAGAAGATCTGACTAAAGGGCAGCCAACAAAAAACAACATTTTCCAGAGCATCATTTCTTTACACATGGCTAGCAAGTCTTAGGCGAGGAAACTTTTTTTTTTTTGCCCCCCCTTCAAATTCTGCATTAGGCTCTGGGGAGCCCAACTTATTCCTACTGTATCTGAAAGCTTTGGCTGTAGCCAAAGCAAATGACAGAGTGATCATACTCAATAAGATATGATGTTAGTTCACAAGAGCCACTTGGTAATTTCATACAGGCGTATCTTTTAACCTTTCATCACCCAAATTAGAAACATCATAACACAACATAAAACACATCTGAAAAATCCATTGGAGACAGGAACTCAGAAACATGCAAGTAGGAATAAGCGTTTTGAGAATTAGAAAGTGTTTTGAGAAAACACTGGAATTGAATGTTAGGTTTCCTTTTTTAAAATTCTTGTTGCAGAGAGGGACCTTTTACAAACACATGAGGTGATTAAAGAATTTTAAAAGTGAAACACGCTTATTTGCACACACTGGGGAAGTAACTCAGACATTTCATATTTTAAAAGTGAAAGATCAATGAAAGAGATTTTCAACAGCATGTTACCAGTTGGGTCCTCAGCTCTAATCACCAGCTCCCTTTGCACCTTTATGCCTCCGTAAATCTCACCTTACGTGAAGTTAAAGGTAAAGTTTTCAGAGTACCTGAGAAAATTTCTAGGCAGCACAGGGCAATGCTGTGCAAATGTACCCACATCAGCCCTAAATGAACGAACTCAAATACCAAAAGGAACACAATCACAGTAGTAGGGCAGTTTTTCCAGCTTTTTGCTCTTAACCTCCAAATGTTGCTTTGTGTGGCGTTCAGCCAGAGTTAGATGCCACAGTATGCAAGTCACTGTTGAAAGTGGGGACTTACAGCCAATTTTGAAAGATGTGTAAAGAAACAGATAGGCATTCAGTGGGACTTTTCAAAGCACCTGTGAAAATGGAAACTAAGTAACTGCACATGGGTGCTTTTGGAAATGAAATATTTTAAACTTCTGAAAAATCTGACAATTAGATTCCTGACCTCCTCCTGAAAAATTTATGTCGAGTCATTTTTCCTAGATCCTTAACCTCCTCATTCACGCTGGAGAGTAGCAAATCCTAACATGTTTCGTGGGCGAGCATGCACACACAGGCTTCCTTATTCTCTTTAGCCTTAGCTTTTCTCCATTTATCCACTTGTTGACCTATAGGAAATTTAATCCTGATTCCTTTGGCAGTCACAGAGATCTTACACCGATGTGACATCTCTGTAGAAGTATTTGGGTTTTCCTGTAATGCACTTTCCTGGCTTTGATGCAAAGCCTAATGAAGACAAACAGGAGACTCCTGCCAGTTCAGCTTGGGTTTGGACCAGACCCTAATAAAGAGAGGAACTGGGCTCACTGAATTGTAGATAGAATAACAGCTCAACTCCTGCAGGCATAGCTCTTCTCTGAATTGCCCTAGAGGAAAACTCACTCTATGCAGATTCAATCTGGAATAAAACCTTGGATAATTGGGAGTAGAATGGGTCCATTGACTTCAAGGGGAACTACTGCATGAAAAAAAAAGGTGTGCTGGCTTTGGCCTTTGCTGTGTTACATTAGAAAGATGGTTCTTGAAACTAATTAATCCTTGAAAAGATCAGCTGACCCATCTCATTGTTAGCAATACATTTTTAATTATTCATTTTAGTCAAGCATCATTTGAACACAAGTCAATTTGCAATTTCATTAGAGTACAGAAAAGGCCTGGGGTCTATTCCTGGTAAAAAGGAAAAAATCTCTGGCAAAATTTCATAAAGGATGTTAATCCTCTAATTAATTTTATGTATCAAGCAAGAATTAATGTGTCCTGCTATTTAAGCAGAAGTCATCTTGCCAAGAAGTGCATTTTGTCATACCTTCCCCTCCAGGAAAACCTCTTTACAAGCTTTGTGGCAAAATACCCTGGCAACTAATGACTAGCTTTGAAGCAACATTCACAGACCATTTGCTCTGATGACATTTGGAGCTTTTTTCTCCCCCCTCCAACTCATTCCAAAGTCTATTGTAAGTGTAGTGCTCTCACTGCACTGCCTTTGAAAACTAATCAATAAAGTAAGATTTGTCAGGTTGCATCTGAGGAGTATCACATCTTTTAACTCCTTTCTTGGTTGAGTTGCTGTACACATTTTTAAACTAAACCTTATGAACAGATTTGAGTATGTTATACTTACCATATTCACAGGCACACAAGTGTGACGCCTTTCTTTTTCTCCGTTATGTTAACTTCAAAAGCTCAAAACCTAGGCCAGTTAACCTTCCATAAAACTGACATTATATGGTCATCATACATAATCAAATGATGGATTGCATGTCAAAATGTCACTAATAGGGAATGTTTACCCGTTACAACTATGAGAATTACGGTATTTCAGAAATGGAAAAAGTGACTTTACCCCATGCCAAAGAAAACACACCCCTGTTAGTAAATACCGAAACAAACCTTGAATAGCTCACAGCATCAGGGTAAATCCTGGAGCGAGGCAACCCGTACTCACAGCGACCGATGGAGAGCACAGTGCGGGCCACAGGGTTTCATCTTTATTGTAACTTTTGACTTTCCTTAATCAATGCTAAAATCTTTAGGTCTGATTTCTCATTTCAATGGCTTTGTGTAATGTGTCTCAACTGTACCTCATCTAATTTAATAAGATGCAAGCTAAGGAAGTACTTAAGTTACTTATCAAGGGTTTCAGATGACACATTATTATTGTACTCAAAAGTCAATATTTGCTAATCATGTTAGTACAAGAACTGATCCAGGGCTACAATTCTTGAATTGCAAAGACATTTAAGATTAATTAAACCTACCTCCTCCTCACTCGAGGCATACACACATGTGGCACCCCCCCGCCACCCCTCTTCTGGAATGGACAAGTTGTTGTCTCCATAAGAAAAACCTTCTAGCCCACAGCTTTTTGATGAAAAACTATAAAGTTTCCCAGGTTCCTGCCCCCACCGTTGCTCTGGTCATTCAGCTCCTGGCTTCAGGCACTGGGGTAGCTCATTTTCAGCATGCGGGGATCGTGCCCTTGGCCTTTGACGCTGGTATGACACCAGACAAATCGCTTGTGTTCTACCTGTGATCTTTGCACAAGGCTGCAGTTGAAACTGGGGGAGAGCCGCATGCTGAGCCAAAGCAGAGCCACGCTGGGAAGTGTGATGCAGGCTGAGAAAGCCTGGTGCTCATCTAACAGGCTCGCAGCGTAAAGGTGCTGAGGTGCTGAGCAAGCCTTATTCCACACAGTGGCAGAAGAGCAGTGAGTTTATGCTGTATTATTAATTCTAATTTTTCTTTTATCATACATAATGGGAACAGTTAAAAAACAATCTCAGTCTTTCTTGCTCTCTTTTAAAGCTGTTGCTGAATTTGGCATGTATAACATGAAAAGATTTAGTGCATTTCCTAGGGCTAGGTACAATGCGAGCAGGTGATGTGCAAGCTTCCACATGCAGAGTTGCCAGTGCACTTTCCGGCTGGATTTGCAGCCCTTCTGCTGTGCCAGCCTCCGTCTCCTCTGAGCATATCACCAGCGACTGCCTTGTACACACACATGTGATAAGCGATGTGGTGACTTCCTGATATGATCATGTATTTATTCAGAACCTGGCTTAGAATGAGATACAGATTTGCCTTGAAGCAGGAATCTCTTAGGAGCTGAAATGTGGCTTACCTGCTACCCAGCATATATTACCGTGGTTTGTATATTATTGTGGGTTTCCCTTACTCCTTTAAACCATTGTTATACTGGTCTTAACAGCATAGATTACATGTCTATGTGAAAATAATAGAGCAGAGTGGAGAATTAGAATCACTCACATTAGGAGAGATTCTGATCTACATGAAACCTGGCCAAAACATTAACAGCAAGGCTGTTTGCACTGGATTAGCCCAGATTTCCACTCATAAATGGGATAGCAGTATTGGAAACCACAGGTCTGATTCACCATGGAGTCACTGGTAAAACTGGTGTATTGCAGAGGCTTATAAAGCAGGAGGGGTTCACTGTTATCAGGAGACTGAATTGATAATGTGTATTAAATTGTACAGTGACTGCATGGGTTTTGATCTAGGCATGCATGCATGCATGCATCAACATGGAAATAATAATAATTAAAAAAAGTAACTGTTTTGAGTGCTGTGGTATCCAGTCTGCTTACATCTTAGATCAACCCAGTTAAGTAAAATACTCAGATGAACATTTTACGAAATCAAAATGACACGTTCTGTTTAATATTCCAATTACCGTTGAACTATTAATCTGAATGTGCTAATAGTGGCTGTCGCATAAGTCTAGCATCTGAAAGCCTGTAAGCAGTAATCCACTATCCTCAGGTCATTTTTTTGTGTTCATTTAATTTAAAATATGAGACAATTTACCCTTTAAAGTGTCCCCCCCCCCTTTTTTTTTAATTAAACATTATTTTATGCATGTCTTTTAACATACTAATGATTCATTTAGACTTGCCACACACAGGCTGAGTTACTAATCCTTTTTATTTATTTACTTATCTTTAAATCAAAAGCAATGACATTTTTGGTGTGCTTTGGAAGTATTCAAAATCTCAGCTATTTCTCTGTGTGTGTATCTATTTGCCTCAGTCAATTGTTAGGACAGGGAATGTCACACTTACCTTTACTGGTCTATGCAAACTCAATTTGATAATCTTAGCTCATCTCCCAGTGGAGCGCGTATCTGTGTCACAAATGTCACCTTTGAAACTGGCACTAATTGGCATTCATGTTGGAAGTCTCAGTGGAATGGCCACAGACACAAGGTGAAATTTTGGCTCTGTTGAAGGCAACAGGAGTTTTGTCATTGACTTTAATAGGGTCAGGACTTCTTCCAGAGACTGAACTGCCTCCCATACAGATGTTCATACTGGGCTGGAAGCTTCAAACCCTCTGTGTTTGCTCATGACTAATAAACTGTGTTTTTCTGCTAACCTTTCATCCCTCCCCTGCCAGGATCTAGTCCTCTTTTTAAAGGACAGTGTGAATAAGCCCATATAATACCTCCAGCTTCCTCGTGTACTGTCCTCCCCAAACCCCAGCTCCCTCCCTTCTCTTTATACTTGATCGTAATGTCTCTCCAGGTCCAGTGCAAGTTCTGTGTCTTCTGTTCTCTCTCAATTCTTCTTCCATTCTTGCGTATTTTTAACCACTCTGTTTTCTAGACCTCTGCCTTCAAGAATGCTCTTGCTCTTGCTCTTGCAAAAATGAAATTCCTTTAATTCAGTCTGCCTTTTTAACAATCCACCGATTTCCTCTTGTTGCCACATTTTCAGAAGCTGCTGTTCTCACTTCTAAGTAGCTTCTCTGTCGCTGATTTTTAATGGACAGGCTGCTCCGCCTGCTGTATTTGGCTTCATCTTAGGACAATCTTTGTCCTTCCCTTTCCTAATTTCTCCCTCCAAACACTTGGCTTCTGTAATTCTCTCTTCTCATTCCCGATTTGCTTTGGAGATGCACCCTCACTGACAGCTCCTTTTTTTTGTGCCTCCCTTTGCCACTCACTCTCCCCATTGCCTCACAGAGGTATCCATGTGAACATCCACGATGCACGTGCCCTCCTCTGCCACTCAGTCTCCTCCTCTGTAGTAATGCTTTTGTCTGGACTTTCATAACCATCTGCTTCTGCACATCCAGCTGCCACTTCAGGATTCGCTTGACTTCTTATGGTTAGTTATTCACCACTTCCTCCTGATTTTCAGATCCTCATCTCCTCTATCAGTTCTGTTACACTTGCCATCTCCTGGGCTGTCGCCTAGATCATCTTTTCTCCTGCCATTGATTGTCTTCCCTATCGCAGTGGCAATCATGATTTTTTTCATCAACACAAGCTAAAACTGTTATGATCATCTCTGTTCTTGATGGATGATGTCAGCAAGATCTCTCCGCTTCCTCCCTTCCATCTAAAATGCTGCTTGCCAGCGCTGCCTTGTCTCCACCAGCCAGCAGCTTCCTTGATTTCCTACTGCAGCTATACGAAATTCAAGCCATTAAAAACCCCTGTGAAATCTATTGCTTGAAGTTCTGCTGCCATTTATCTTCCACACCATTTAGCCGACTGCTTCTCCCATTCTTCTCTTTTACAGGTTTCCTCTGTCTCCTTCTTCCTCTCTTTCTGCTTTCTGCTGTGCTGCTCCATAGACGAAGCATTTTTTGTTGTCATCCATGAGCAATTTTTTCTTCTGCTTCCTGAAATCTTTCATTAAAATCACCTCTAAACTTTTAACTGTCCCTTTCTCTCAGTCAAGCAGAGGCTTCAGTGCACTAGAAGACAGGAACTGCGGTACTGGCCAGAGCCCTGTTTAAGCAATCTCCTCTCTCATGCCAGGGCACAGCCCTAGTGAAGTCATTTGATGTCCACTGTGGTCCCTGGAGCCTGTGGAGATGGCAGAGAGCAATGGTTGGTACTCGTGTCTGTAACGCATGGAAGGTGCTCAGTGTGTTACAGTATATTGTTGTTAAGAATGTAGAAAAACCGCTATACTGAGAAATGAAATAATTGGATTGAAGGGGAAAAAAATGAAGAACACAGTGAACACCTTGAAGCCTGGAGCAAAGCTGAAAGCAGGAGTTGCAAATTGTGCGACTCCTGTTAGCTTGCATTGAACCACACTGGCTACTGCTTTGAAAGATTTCCATCGGAGGTTGGGTGGGGAGTTCTGGGTACACACAGTTACTTGTTGTGACTTGGAAAGCGTTGCTACACAGAGCTTACTGGGTGAATTTTTATGGCTAAGGCTATGTAGAAGCTGGAATGAGGTTATCTCAGTGAGTTTTGCAGAACAGGGTGAATTTGTTGCATAGGTTTTTATTTTACCCTGCGAAGTTCCCCCAGCCAACCTAAAAGGAGTGCTGGAGGTGTGTGACACCTAAACTCCCTAGGAAATAATGAAATACTCCTGTGTGTGGACCATTAACGGAGATTATTAGAAATATTCCCTCTAGTACAGGGAGAGTATCGAATGTTACACGGTGCTACAAAATGTTTCATTCTTTAGTATCATGATGTAGAGGCTGTGTAGGAGTTGACTTGATCTGGATGTGCTGCAGACAAGTGAGTCATTTTCCAGTTCATACAGGGCTGCTCTTGATTTTACGAACTTTAGGTCAGACCAATATATCCCATGTTCTGCAGATGACACAGTTTTTGTGTCAGGACCATGATATAGTTTGGACAAGATCTAGAACTGAAGGTTTGAAGTGGTGATAGCTGCAGAAAAATAAATGGAAGGATCCAGATTTAGATCTCCAGCCTCTTTTCATGTATCCACATGCCACAAACTTTGTGGTGACCACATCTCCCCCCCTGCAGGTAACTGGATTAAATTAAATCCTTGGGTTGGCTGCGTGATGTTGCTGTCGCACCTTTCTTATCCTGTAACCCATGTCTTGTGCTGATCTACTTTTCTTGCAGAGTGTGATAGGAAAGGTTTTCCTTTGGAAACCCTTCAGCTTGGAGCCATCTTTGACCTCTGACTCAGTTCAAGGCTTCTTTGCCATCTGGAAAATCGGAAGGTGGCCACGGTGCCTCCACTGCTGCTCCGTGGCACAAAGTCTTGTCCCCTCCTTTCCCACAGCTGTCTGTGCTGACAGCAGGCCCAGCTGGCTGGCACTTGGCAGCCAGGACCTAGTCCTGCCCTCTCCATCACAAAATTGGTTTGGATACATATATATGATTCTGTTTAAGTGCAAGTTAATTACTGCAAATTCCCAGCCTCTGAGCCTATCAGGGCTAATCCAGCCCCGTGACCCTTCGGCGCAGCAGCGGACAGCCGAGCGGTGCTGTGTTTATTTATCTAAGGGCACTGAAAAGCTGTGTGGCTTACCCCGTGCAATTCCAGCTGCACGTAAATTTTTTCCAGACACATTTAGAATATACCTTAGAAAGGAATTTAAAAAGGCATCTCTCTGGTACCCAGTGGACCATTGCAAATACCCATCTTGACCAATAAAAGGTGAAGCACACCTGAGGGGCTGGAGTGAGAAATCACAAGTTTCCTACTGAGCTTAAAAGAAAGTTTGTGTGTTCCTGCTGTGCAAGGACATTTTATGTGTTGGAGGTTGACTTTCTGCGCATTCAGAGGAACAAATCCTCCAGTTGTGTAAAGTGTCCCCAGCTCCACGGAGGAGCTGCGACAATTTACACCAGCTGAGGTGGTGCTCAGCATTTTTGGTTATGGGCCTTATTTACTCATGGCTAGTTAGAGTTCCTGTGGAGCTGTTACAGCGCTGTGTGGGTGTAAATCTTTCTTTACATGTCTTTGGAGCAGTTAGGAGGTAGGATGCCTTTCTGTTAAAGTAGGAACATCCTTGAGCATATGCCTGGCATGACCTTACAATGGAATGATGCCATAGCAACCTGCAATGTAGCTGTTTTTTTGAAGATCTACAAATAATGTCCGCTAAAAAGTTGCCACACAGGATAATTAGGTTGTGAAAAAATCCCTTTGTGTTTTGGCATAGCCCGTTTCATTTGTGTATGCGTCTTCAAGCAGTTACGTCCTGGAATAAACCTACCTCCTCATCCACCCCAGGGCGTTGTGCTGACTTACCTATTTTTTCTTCTAGAAATTGTTTAGTCAGGGAACAGTGTTGGCCAGCCTTTTATTGAAATCAGTTTGCTAAACAGTTGAACAGCATTCCTATGTAGCCAAGGCCTGAGGTACTGTCACAGAACAACAGTTCTTTCTCATTGCAGTGAAATAAGGTCAGTGTAAGTAAGAATTTAGTTGTATGGCTGGAATGTTAAACACAGCTTGTTTCTGCGCAGTCACAGAGGTAATTCACATCTCCCTGTGGTGGGATGCAGCTGTGTCACAAAGGTTGTGTGGCATTTTCCTGGCAAGGCCCTGAAATACAGACATTTCGGAACACCCCCCTCTCCCCACACCACCATCAGAGGTGTCAGTAAAAAAAAAAAAAAAAAAAAAAAAGGGTAATGGTGAACAAGGAAACTGTTACTGGCCTTTGTAATCCTCCTGGAGATCAGCAGTGAGTGGGAGGAAGGAAAAGCTGGATCTCCTGAGTCCTGTCTGTTGTCCACTCCTCAGGGGAGGCACGTTCTGCAAAGCACAGGACGACATTTCGACGTATTTTCTGGACATGTATGTGAATTGCAAGGGATGCAAAACTGTCCTACAGAAAGATGTATTTCTAGGTGATACTAAGAGGAAAAAGTAGGTCCCCATAAAAAAAATATTTCCCTAGCAGTTTTTAGCTTTAAAGATATTAAATTACAGTACAACTTCCCAAGAGTGTTCTTGCAAGTCATTTATACCATAACACATAAAATTACAGTAAGCCTCCATTAGTACTGTGGCTACTTTTGTAATCAGTTTTGAAGAATGTGCTCCATCAGTGGAAATATTTTGATTTAAGTTCATATTGAGGAGCAGTCTAAAAGTTATACTCTAAATTACACTTTAAAATAAATCCCATGGTACATCCCTACAATATATATGGTATGCTGACTCATGTAATTAAATTCTTGTCTAAAGTTGTCATTAAGTTGCAGTAAATATTGAAGCTAGTTTCATTTAAAAATAGATTTACTTCTTGATTTTGGCTGATAAATATTCTTGTATAGAACATTAATTAAAATAGTCGTACCTGTATATAAGAGGGCAGGACCGGTGGTTTCGGCTGTTACAAGCAAGCAGGCTGGCAGTGGCTTCTGTCAGCAGCAAGGCAGCCGACCGACAGCAACGCGGAGAAGAGCACAGGGTCCCACACAAGGCTTGTCAAGGAATGAAAGTCCCAGGCCTTCTCCCATCCTCTCTCATTCCTAGGTCAGAAATAACATCAAATTACTTATTAATTAGTGAACTGCAAGACTTCCTAGCAATAGCGAAAATTAGGCAGGTTTGGAGGGTGGAAATTATTTTTTCTTGTGCTCAAGCCATCATGGGTACACCATGACCATTACATGAAAATGTTGGGGAGATTTCACTGAGTAGACTGGAAGAGGGAAGGGTCAGCTCTTCAGAGAGTCTAAAAAAGAAAAGTTTTTTTTCCAGAAGTTGATGAAACTGAGTGGGATGATTGAGGAGGGTCTCAAAAGATCCCAGTATCTGCAGAAGAGCTCAGGTTCTTATTTGTCTCATTCGTTCTTATTTGTCTCCAGAGAACCCACATTGGAATTTCATGCTATGGGACTCAACCAAAAAGCTTCAGAGCTTCAGTTGGAACTTGCATCTTTTTAAAACTCCATTAATTAGTCTGTAGGAAATCAGGCTTGATTACTTTCAGTACTCACAAAACTACTTGTGTTTTTTCTGGAACACAGACAGGCAAATTGCTGAGATGACAAATATATCCAACATGTCTTCCAAGAATCTCTCTCGCCTGTTCATGAATGTTTGAATCTCTCCATTTCCCAAATGTATACTTGTTTGACATTTTTATAACTAACAGGTGTTTTGTGTAGTTTTGTTGGTGCCTCAGACTCTCAAGAAAATGAAAAAAGGGTCTTTCTTTATCTGGTGTACATTGATTGACATTATCTTAAACCATCTTCAAATTTCTTTCCATTTACCTCCATAACTCTTTCTATAGGCTGTCCTCCAACCTGTCTTCCTATCTCTGTGGTTATCTATTAGAAAACTGTCACTTGGTCAGACTCTTTCTAATGTGTTGTATTGTAAAGATTTAACACTCTAATGCAGCGTATTAAAACTTTTTTGATCTCTGGAAAATTTTCATCGGCGATGTGGAGCCTTCCAGAAATTTCACATACACAGATTTCTGTATAGCATATATGAACTTGCTGTTCTCGCTCACCCCGCACACAGCCTTTAGAAGCAGGCCAAGTATTCCCTCCCCACATCCACAGATTACAGATTGTACAGCTTTAACACATCAAACTTGGGATCCTGAAATGTTAGGAATGGATGACTTCTGCCTTAGAAAATATCTGAGTTAAAGATCTAACTAAAAGTAAATGTAAATTTGCAACTCAGTAGACAGCACCAGTCTCCCATAAAGGAGCAGGAGCATGGTTGTTGTGGAAATCTTACTAGGACATGATGCCTAGTTAAGTCTACAGAGGATGCTTAAGGACCACATCAGACACCGAGGGATTACAGTGACCAAAGGATGGAGAGGAAAAAAGCCCTATGGAGTTTCAAAAAAAGCCCGTATGAGATTTGGATGGCAGATTGCTTGGAAATCTGGCATTAACCCCCCACAGTGAATCTTACGGGATCTTTGGATATTGTATGTTGGAAACTGAGGTCTTTGCTGGTATGACTGCCACTTCTGATGAGTGGCTTACATTGAAGTCACACAAGTCAGCATGCTGAAAATTAAGCAAGTGATATGGAAAACATAGTCATTCTATAAAATTCGTTTATTCGTGGCTAACACCCATTCAAGTTCAGTAACAAAATAGTTACTGGGGTTCATGTTGTCTTCATTTACAGCATTAGAGTTTACAAAAACATCTGGCCCTATCCAGACACATCATAGGATATAAGAAGCAACCAGGAAGACAGGAATTCAAAATTGTGATCTTTCTAAGCATATATTTCAGTTTTTTAATGTAGAACATGAGACCTAATTTTTTTTTTTTTTTTTTTAAAAAGTCCTTTTCAAGTCATTATTGGTGAGGGAGGTGTTAACACTTCATCATACTAAAATGTTTCCAAACTGTTACGCAAGCCTTAGACAGCACCTTTTTCTTTTTCTCATTATGTCCATTTTTTTTGTCATTGAGATTCAGCTTTCTGTAGGCCTCTAACATCCAAAGCTGCAGCTAAGTATCCAATGGGATATTATAAAACAACTATTCATTGAACTCTTTTCATACCACTGTGAATCTCCAACATGACTCCCCATGAGTAACTTCCCCAGGTGCTTAAGTAGCCTTAGACACTTGGCCCTACAGCCATGGTTCTGCAAAACGCTGCCCAACATATGCTCAGCTTTAGGTGTGCAATAAATCCCATCCTGCTCAGCAAAAAAAACCCCAAACCAACCCAAACCCCAAACCCTAAATTGCTCTGCTCTGTTAGAATATAATATTTTATTTGGACGTTTTCTGTTCATGGAGAGTGTGGCACCGCATGGAAAGCTTCATTCCCATGTCTACATGGGTCCTAATTTTCCAGGGTTAAAACCTGAATCAAGTTTTTCCTTTGGTAAGGACAAGCTGCAAAGTGCAGACAACCTCATTAAAAAATAATTCTGTAAATCCTGTAGCCCTCTTCTCACCACTGTTCACTACATAGTTTGAGGTGAAAGCTGTTAACTGCAGCTTTTAAAAGGTATGCATAGATGCAGCCTTTTTCCCCCCAAAACTTGGAAAATGCGCATAAACAATAACAATTTCTGATAAATGCCATGCTGTTTTACGAGATTTATGTGTTAAAGCCAAGAAATACTTACAATAATGAAATGCACGGGCTTGATTCTTCGTTCGCCTGAGTCACTCCATTACCTCCAGCGCTTTAAGGAAATTGCTGCAGGAGTAGAATCAGGCCCGTAATGGTTTGCCAGCTACCATACTGACATTACACCCAGACAATAGTCACAGAAATTTATATTTAGTTCCACAAGAGCAGTACATTAGATATCCTTAAGTGTTTTATGAGGCAGGACTTTTCTGACTATTCTGACAAAACCGCCAGTATGCGTAGTAACCGGAGCTTTGAACAAATATTGCAGTTACGATTTACAGCACAATTGCCAGAGCCTTCCTAGCTTCATCTCTGATGGCTACTTACTCAGGCTGTCATTTTTAGCTCCACAGATTGTATCTGCCTTGGCCTCTTCCACAAACACTGGATTCACTGGAGTGTGTTGCAGACAATACAGCTCTCAGACAATGAAGCATTTGTGTTCATTTTCTTCTATTTTATCTTTGGAATTCTACTATTTAGGTCACTATCTGTTGCTTCCAGCTATTCTTTCCTGACAAATTGTAGCTCTTTTTAGGTTTAAAAAGATATAATCAAGGAATTCATCTATGTTATTCCTCTGGGAAAAAAGGTCTAGATGTAATAAGTGGTACACATAGTATAAGATTACGTTGCTATTTCTGAACTGCAGCCCCAAGATTAATTGTGCCTTATAGGCCAAAATGTGAAGAACTGCTGGATGCTGGCCTCTGAAAACCTGATACAACTAACACAATAAAACCCCAATATTCCTAAATTTCTCAAATGCTTTAAACATGATCCCTCACCAGCATGAACTGGAAGGTTATGGATGTATGGATGTATATGCCACAACACATAATTTTAGATACAGATAAGGACAATAGTGAAGAATGCATCCATCACCTGATCATACTTGCCTTTCCTAAAAGAAAAAAAAAATCCACCACAGGTTTTACTTGAAAAATAAAATCCATGGATTTTAGCGAGTAACATCACTCATTGTGAAATGCGTCAGTATCTGTGGAATAAAAATTACACTCAGCTATGGGGACATACAGGAATTCCACTTGCATTTAAACTTAAGCCACTGATTGCTTTGCTTATGTAAAAAATTACCGTGCTCTGAATGAAACGAAGATGAGTGCTTGAGCAAACAGTCATAAATTAATTTATAATGAAACATGGCAGTCATAATTTAATTTAGAAGGTATTTAAGATTGTTGTTACTATTTGTATAGGAGGTCTTTTTTGCCTGGAGGAAGATGTGGCTTCATAGTGAAATGTCAGCTATTGAAATACCAAACTTCTTATGTGTACATGTCTATTAATTAATTAAAATTATGTAGATACTTTCCTGATGAAGATCTGTTGTCAACTGCAGGTAGTCAGACAAAAGACTGCATGATTGAGGCGCATGCAGTATCAGTGGGTCACCAAGAGCTTAGCAGGAAGCATGAGGGAGGCTGAGCATCCCCTGCAAAATCTATGGGGTTGTGAGGCTGCTACTCAGCATCCTTCCTCATGGTGAGGAGTGGGAACATAACGTAACTACCGTAACGTGAGAGCAAGGAACAGAGCTGCAGCTTCTGCGCTTCTCATCTGCTCTGCGAAGCTGCTGGCAGGCTGTGCACGGCCCAGTGCCGCATCCCTGAGATGCTGTTCGGTGTTTGCTGACGCAGAGCTACACGCAGCTGAAACGCAGTTCAGGCCCCTAGTGCCCTCCCTGCCCTCCCTGTGCCACCGACTGCCCTGGGACACCGCCAGGCTGCATGCCTGGCCCACGGCCCTCACAGCCATCTCCAGCTACACCCCTGCTGCACTGCTGGCTTTAACAGCTAGAGGTTTGAGAATTAAAGGTTAAACTCCTCATGTCTGCACCTGTCCACGGCAGTACGCTGCCTACTGATGAGATGAGACATCTCTCCTACTACATCGGAGAAAGAGGCTAAGACCAAGACTGGCACTCAAGAGCACAGGCACTTGCAAGAAAAAAGCTCTGTGGTTTGTACTCTTTTTTAAGAGAGAAATTATTTTTCACTAGATTTCTTCTAAATCTTTTGGATGTTCCTGATCTACCATTATAAGTGTATATGTATTTATATATATTTAAAGACAAGAATTCCTACCTTGTGGAATTTTATTTTTGATACTGTAGTGGTTGTTCTTCTTTTTAACCATTTCTAAGCCCAAATGAATCTTCTCCCTGCATGGACTCCACCAATACATCTGTATGGGGTTGAAATATTTCTCTAAGCTTTTCACTTTTTTCAAATTTCCCTAATAAAAATGGTATAGGAGTGTTTTAATTTGAATGTAAGAAATTATTTCTCTGATAGCATCAAGTCACAAACAGAAGTAACTCTTCAATTTCTTAACTGAGAGATGGTATGGCGGGGCAGTTGAGGATAGTCAGGATGTGACCAAAGAAATCGTAGTAGTTTGTCTCAACATCAGTTAAGAAACCACGATCCCGAGGACTTGTGATTTTTATTTGGAAAGTAATGTTTAAGAAAAAATAAATTACAGGCCTTGAAGCATAGTATCAGTGCTAAAAATAAGTATTTATGAAAAAAAAATCAACCCCCAAAGCCCTTCCGCTATGATTAGTTTAATAGAGTAGGGCAATGGATGCATTTGCCGTAAATGGTCAATATTGATGTGTTTCTCACTGATCAGCAAACAGATTCTTTAAATATGGTTAAGCAGCGCAATGTAAGTACTTGGATGAGTAAGTGACAGTAACTGGTCAAGAAGTAGTTTGGGTCTTCCTCCAATTGTAAAGTTTGCAAAGGGTCTTTTCCACACCCCTCAGGGCATCCAAATTCCCCTTGTCACACACGGAGCTCTTATGTTACAGCTCAGGAGACAAGAGGATGGGTTAGATGCTCCTGTTAAAGGATGAGCCAGTACATTCTCACGCTGCTGCCATGCGAAGACCAGTGGTGGCATTTCAGGTGGGCAGCTCCAGGGTCCTTCTGTCCTTGGTGCTGAGAAAATCAGAAGTATATCAGAAGTATAATTAACCATATTATCCTTGAAAAAAAATTTTAAAATATCCTGGTTACTTTACAGCATTATTTCTAGAGAAATATCCGGGTAGGGAAAGGCTGATAAGCTGAACACTGTCCTAGCAAAAGCCTAATTTGTATCTTTCTCGATAAGATTTGACATTCTTGTGTATCAGTACCTTAAAAGCCAGTTTTATAACTCTCATATTTAATACTGATAGTAGACACCCTTTTTCATTGCCACTTTCTTGGCTAATAGTGCATCTGGCAAGTTACCTGATAGTTTAGATTCTCCTAGAACACCACAGACACGCATATCCCACAGATCAAACCACAGTCTCACGATAAATAAAATTTTCACAGCTGCCACTGTTTGAGGTTTACATTTCTTTGTCATACAGACATGCAAATCTTCTGCTTAATGAACTGAACGTTACCAGCAGAATCTGTTTAACACAAGAGTCTTGCTATTTCATGTTATATTATCTGTTAAGGATGTTATTATGGTGAAGTTCATTAAAAAGCTGAAAACATTTTTTTTCCTGTGTTAATTTTCAGTCAGATCAGTAAGCTGATCCAACTCATCATTTATCACCCAAGGGCTGAAGGACAGGGAGCTGCAGCCACAGACTGTAAGTAACAGTTACACCTACTGGCCACCAGCAGAGTCTCTGGTGGACTTGGGGATTTGATTTCCTAATCCACTAACGAGCACCAAGCAAATTCACTAGCTTGGAAACCAGCAAAGTTAAGTATTTCAGGATTCCACTGCAGATGGTTGTATGTAGAGCCAGTTCCTCCACCAAGGACTTCTCATTTAAATGGATCAAAGAAAGCACTTTGTCACTACTGTAGGTATAAAACTGAGGCATGGAATAACTGGGTGAATTACCAAGAATGGACAGTCAGGTAAAGTCCATACAGAATTCCCATTTCACTCCCTTTTACCAGTTTCTGTAGTATTAACATTTTCCAGAACAGACTCGAAAAATGTAAAAAAAGTTTAATGATGATTTACAAATATACAATACTTACATTTTTAGGAGTTACAAAACCGGCACATACTACAGATACCAAAAGCTTCCTCTAACCTTTGGTACAGTTTGAAGTTACTTGTTTACAAAGAAAAATTGCGGCCACTTTTCAGTGTCACATGTTTACATATAAGCATTTCTCAGTTGAAAAATATCTTGCAGCTTACCCACAGGCAGTTTTTGCAGTTTGAGCTCTGCACCCATCTATCACATAAAAAATTCTATCAGCTCCTGTTAAGCTGACATGACATTGCATTTTTATGTTTTAACAGCCTTTAGTTTGATAAATATGTACAACCCATAAGGGCTGTATGCTAAGGCTAAACTGATTCATAGCTGTTGAGATTTCACCTGGTATATTATATATTGCTCATGGTTTGGTAAAATGACATAGGCTACCTTTTCTAATTAGCTTGGTTAATGCATGTTTAGCAAAACGTGATCCAATTTTGTGAGCTAGGATATCTGCAACTCTTCATGAAGGGAACTAATATAATAAAAAAAAAGACAAAATGTCCTTTCCAGGATGCTTTTTCACCTTGTGAAACTTTTATATTATAATGTAACAGAGACAAACTGAGCATGCTTTCCAAAGCCTGTTCATTTTCATTAGTTTTCTGATGTTGGATGTTTTCTAGATTGTACTTTCTTTAAACCAAAACTCAAAAACTTTCTTCTACCTGAGAGCAAACATTAGTATTTCTTAATCTGTGTGTACTTGAGTCTTACTAATTAAAATACTTTCAATAAGAGAAATACAGCCAAAACATATACAATCTGGTTTTGACATCTTCTACTTATGTGTGTACACAAACGCTTTCATGTTTTGATGATTTTCAGACTATACAATTTCATCACATAACAGTATATAAACTTAATACAATCCTCATTGTGCTGAAGGTAGTTTGAAACTGCATGTTTACAATTGGTAGTTTTTAATTGAGACTAAGTACCACCAGGGTATTAGTTACAGTTCAGATCAAGATCTTTTTCTTTTAAAATTGAGAAATAGAAAAAGCTTGCCCTCAGTAGCTGTGAACAGTTTAAAAAGTGTCTTCCAGCATTTTACCGTATTTCTCTCCGCAAAACTTCCTCCATAGACAAAACAAACACCAAATTCATGCATCTTTAAAGAACGCCTGCATTCTGGATTTTCTTCGTGCAAGAGCTTCTTGTTTTTTTCTTTCAATCTCTTCTTGAGAACATTTTCTATTTTTTTGTTCCACCACAGACACTGTAAATAAAAAACATGTATTAAGAGCCTTCAGGTTTGTTCAATATGTATTTTAACTTATCTGTTTTCAATGTTTGAAGATCTATGGCAAGAGCACACTATTCTGACATATCAGGCACTCAAGTTAAAAATGGCTCATCTATCCTGTCCCCAAGGCAGGAAGGGGGATAAGATGCATGACCTTTGTAGTGCTACTGATTACTACCTCCCAATGAAAATACTGGGATGCAGACATTTGCTTCAAGGAAATTTCACTTGGCTGCCCTTCAAGTGAACCTTGTGACATCAGGAGTCAACCTAGGAGATGGCAACGGGTTAAGAAAATTAAGGCTATCAGAGTGAAAAGGGCTCTACAATTTAGTGAGTTAGGCAGAGATATGGGCATGGAGATGGTATAGACACAGGGGTCAGACACAGTACAGGTGTCACACAAATAAAACCAGAAAGGTTGAAAAAAGGTCAAAAGTAGCAATAAAAATTGGCAAAGGAGACAAGAACATGATAGCTAAGCGTAGTATTTTATATGTCGTGTTACAGAACTATAAATTCCCATGCAATAAAATCCTGACCTCACTGGAACCAACAGGGATACTCCCTGCACATGTCAAGAATTTTACTGGTTTTATACACCAATTTCCAATTAATGTATTTTTAATAAGTAGTCTTTCAAACTGGATAAATCAAAGGTTGACTTGCTTCTTTTAAAAAAAAACAACAAAGAGGTGTCCATGAAAAATCAGGTATGTTTTTAAAAGGATCACTTAATGTCCATCTTTTTGTTACAGCAATGTCCTTTCACCAACAAGTTAAGGTGGGGATAGCTGTTGTTTATCTGTAAAGGAAGTCAGTGCTATTCTTTTTCATTCCTTTATTCTCTAGAAAATTCCACAGAATGACTAGTTATCTCTCCCCTCCCTGCCCCCTTAACATCCAAAGTTGCTACTTCCCATTTATCTGCTTCTTTGCTGAGGAAGAAACAGAAAAAATACTGATTCTTCACATAATGCTGCCCGATAGTTTGCAGAAATATTTTTTCTGATTTTTTAACAGTGCTTCCTGCAAATTCAAATTGATACAGTACACTCTAAAGGCATGTTTTATCAAAATCAATATTGATTAACTTCACCAAGCCATGAGATCAAGTAAAAACAAGACTGGCACTTGACTGGTTCTGCATTTCCCTAGCAAGTAACTAGCGCATGGAATATTGCAGACTGTCATGTAATGATGGAAAAGTGACCGACCTCCCCTCTAGATGAAAGGACATGTTAATTTTTAGACTGACAACACAATAATTATTTCACTGATGATTTCAGCCACAAAGCAAACAACAATAGAGGCTGAGGTTTTGGAAGTGCTGAATGACTTGAGGCTCCAATTTCCAGGTGTACAGTAATGAAATGAAAAGAAATTTGCATTCTGTATCACCTGCTGCTTTCTTTCCTTGCCCCACCATTTTAACTGGTGTTTTATGAATTGTGGCTGAGGTAAGTAATTTTTAATGTTGTTCAAAAGGAACTGTAAATTACAAGCACAGAATCACACCACAACATTTACTACGTATCAAAATAGTAGTATTTTTAACTAATAATTTAAAAATATGGTATGCTGAGTGCTGCCACCAGCCTGTACTTGATCCTAGTGATTCTGAGTATCTATGGAAAGAGCGTGAAGTATTCAGAGAAGTGGAATGGAAATGGGAAACAGAAATCCTTAAATACAGATATTCAAGACATGCATCAGGACAATTTTATTTTGGAAAAAGCCCTCAAAATTCTTGTTAGAACATTCATTAACGCCTAAACTGAATGGATGAATATTGAAGCCTATCGTAAGCTGCAATACAGTATACGTTTCTCTGACATTCTGATTACAGGAGGAAAACAAACAAGAATAGTCTAACAGTGATACAGTAAAGACAAATACCTGATGTGGGCAGTGCCGAAGACTCTGAAACGTGCCTCTTGAAAGGTGTTTTCTTATTGTCAAGCTTGCTGTGCAAAGTCACATTCACCTGATTCTTGCTTCCTTCCAAACCCTGCAGAGTAACTCCAATGCCAGAATGACTCCCTGGATTTTCAGACCTTACACAAAGAGCACCCTGAGAACTGTTAGTCTTTCGGAACTTAAACTTTGAAGGCATATGTGATGTTTTGTTACCAGAACTGTGATTTGGAATCTTTCCCATATTATGCAAAAGATCTGGGGTGTCCAATATTTTGTTACTAGAAGTGTTTACTGCATTAACAGGACTTACTTCAGAACCAGTCTCTCCTGCTGGCATAGAACTTGACCTGTACCATTTTCCCGAAACAGGCTTTGCAGTATATTCAGAAGCAGCTTGATGACAGTTTTTAGACAGTGTGGATTTACAATCCATAGAAGTACCCAAGATCACAGGGCTTGAGATGTTTTTACAGTTCACTACGTGACCTGTTGTGGCCAGCCCATGTGTAACTTTTGATGAATTCCTACAGGAACTGTTCAGTGAGAAAGCTTCCTGTTTTGCATTTGTTTTCTGTGCCAAGCGAAGATCAGGTAGTCCTTGTTTAGATGCTGCGAACCCATTATCAGCATTTGATCTGGAATTAATGCTGGCTGCTTGCATAGTTTTAGCTCTTTCGTTTCCTTGTTTAACATCCTGGCTCTGAGTCTGCTTTTCTATGTCATCACACACCTGATACAACAGTTCATCATCCTCACAGTTTGCATCCCAAAGACTATCGGATTCACAAAACATATCTAGTATCTCATCAGAGAACTTTGCTTCATTCCAGTCATCAAATGACAGAGGACGTTTCTTTGGTATTTCAACTTCATTTAAGTGACCTGTATTAGCTTGGTTAACCACTTTAGTTAGAGCATTAGGTTTTGTATTGGTAGAAACACTGGATGATTGACAGAAAACGTGTGTGTTGTTCCCAGGCTTTTCAGTCCATTGTCTATGAGGATTAGATCTTGAAGGAAGAAGAGGAAGGGGGTCACTTTTAGGCTGAATAGTTTCGTTTCCACTCTTCACTTCTGATTGTGTTGAAACAGGAATATAATTCAAATCACTGTTTTGGGCACTTTTCCAAACAGAATTTATTTTATCTGGCCTAACGTCACATTTGCCATGAAAGGCTATGGTCTCTGTCTTTGACTTTTCTGACTTATATGGCTTCTGTAAAGAAAGAGATTTTACAACATTTTGTGTGTTTTTACTAGAACGTTTCAGAGGTGAAAACTGCAAACTGTTAGATTTCTGTACATTCCCCAAACAGGTTACTGAATCGCAACTACTTCTTTCCTTTGTTCTGCTAGCGTCACTGCAACCATGCACAGATGGATTTGTAGGAACTGGTAGTGCTTCTTCAGTAGTTATCAACTCAGGGTTTTGGGTTATTTGCATCACAAAAGAATCATCTGCCAACAAATCTGTATCCCAGTCATCAAAGTCATCATTAACTATTCCAGCAAGCTTATTGGAGACCACCAACGGCGTCTTCAAAGAAGGATTTTTTTTTATCAATGTGTGCATATTAGGTTTTGGAATAACCTGGTTCACGCTTCCTAGGGGACACGGAGTATCTTTTCGATATGCCTCTGAGTTACCTTGTTGCATGTGTTTATTTTGCTCAGGAAGGTACACCTCCTCCAAGATGCTTTTGTTTTCATGGAAGCTGTTATTTAAAGAAGTACCTGATAGTCCTTGGCTCAACTGTCCACTACACATCTGGGTAGAGGAGTCAAAAAGAGCATGAAGGGCTATTTCAGCCTCAAGGTCTGCAGGTTTTTGACTGCCAGATTGACAGGGCTCTGCAGCAGGGATGCCAGTGCTCTGTCCAACTGGTTTCAGGGACAGATCAGGATCTCTTTCAGATACTTCACCAAGAAGTGATTTCAGGTTCTTCATATTTACTTCATCTTTAGAATTATTTAAAGACTCTGAGGTGGTCTCGAGGTCATGACCAAGCTTCTCTTGTTCCTGAACAGCATCTAGCTCTACTAGATTTTTATCAAATTCCTTAGCCAATTTCATGAGCTCCTCTTCAGGATTTTTTATTTTAAGATCTCTAGATTTAAAAAATAAATATGGAAAAGAAAATCAGACCTACTGAGGAAGTGGAGCCAAGCTCAGTAATATGGCTATACCAGTTCTCCATTCTCTACTTTAACAGAGAACGTGACTGAATCCCACCGCTTTCAGCACGCAGTCAGCAGGCAATCTTTCTGATAATTCCCAAGAAACACCCCATTAAGAAGAGATAACAAGAATAAAGTTAAAAGCATTCTGTATGCTCATGTACAATTACACGGTTCACTATACATAAAGGAACACCACATACCCTTTTTCACGAAAGCCCGGCTGTGATGGGCAAGACAAAACCGTAACTTACCTTGTACAACTTAACTTTGTCCTAGCTCGCACTTTTACTACTCCAGGTGTACAGGGAATAGCATCCTCACCAATCCACGTCCCTAAAAGGGAGTCTTCGTTACAGGCTGCTTTTTCATCCTGAATGATTAGATTTGTAATGCTTAGCAATTCGATTTTGGATAAAGATTGGACTAGACTCACACCTTGCATTAGTTAAAGTTGCTAAACAAATTAAACTGGATCAAATCTGCTGAAAGCCACAGACAGGAGCCAAACCAATACAAGCTAAGTGAGATTACTGTGATATTGCATACCAATGGTTGTATCACTTTAATTGTATCAATTTAAAACAGGAACTTCAATTAAAATAACTGAATTTTACTTTGGTGCTCAAATCTAATACTCTTATTTACTTTTTAGCTTTACACATAATCTGCAATATTCATGTTACAAGATGCAATCTAATTTACTTTAGTACACTACTAAGGAGCTAGTTGAGATACACTGTCTTTATCCACTTAAAGCAGCATTAACAAATCAGAGACTTCGAAAGAAATCGTTCTGTATGCTTCCAGCAAAAAATCCTGACTTCTTCCATTTACGACTCATTTATATAAAGAGCCTTTAAACAGAAATAAGTGAAGTTTAGAAACTAAATGAAGTTGTTTCAAAGTTCAGGCTTGGCTTGGAATTCTGAAAACTAAGAGATACAACACAGTAGTGGTATATTATACAGATAGCCAGAGCCATGGGACATGGGAAATCACTGCATGTAAGACAGCAAAAGTAATTTGAACTTCACTAATTACTGGGTAGTTTTGGACACATTTTCTTTCTCTTTGTTATTTTTATTAAAATTATTATGCTTTTAAGAAAAAAGAACATGAGCAACAGGTATTTGCAAGTCCTGGTATTATTTACATTGATGACAGAGCTATAATTATTTAAAAAGAACGAAGTGGCATCCCTTATTAACGATTTTCCAATTCTTCAAGTATAATTTCTCACAGATATGCCAAATAGTGAATACATTATAAATGCTATATTTTGCAAGCTGAATTCTGCAGAACTGTTTTAGGAATGACATGTTCTCTTCTTGCACTTAATAAAAAGCAAACAATAAGCCAACACTCTTATTTTCACTTCCCAGGCTGTGGACATCAGGTTCACAGCAAAAGGAGATACCAAGAACATAGATCTTACGGTAAAAAGGCAAATTATTTAGAGTAAGGGAGCAAAGTTACTATGTTTATGTTATTGTGGAGTCTCTCTTATTTGAGTCTTGTTCTTGTACTTCAGCAGTCATTCAAGACCATTGAAAAGGCTTAAAACCAAGTAAATGCAGTATGTGAAGAAACTCTTCCTTTTTAACAGATGAGTGATTAAGGATAAACAAACACAACAGTATTTCTATGATAAGGGACTAACTTGCATTCTAAAAGTAAAACTTACTAAAATGGAGCTGCTGCAAGTCCACTTTCTTAATATGTCCTTTTTTACGGCATCTGTGACTCCTAAGAGCAATTCAGTCCAGTTTTATGAACGTTACTACTTTTCTACACACCCAATTCTTAACATGAGACTACTGTGACTAGAACTGAGCCTTCACTAAGGCTGTAGCATTGTTCTGTTTAGTAATCAAACAAGCTGAGCATTGTTTTAGAAAGTAACAATTACCTGAGGAGCAATACGATTAACAATTTCTGAAATTTCTACTGCGCATCTACTGGTAGACTGTTTGGTTTTTCCATTGCCTATGAAAACAAACAAAAAACCTTCTTAAAGTTCAATTTATAAAGTGCAGTATATCTCAAATAATTCAAGTGTATGTGTTAAAATCAGTTTGGTTCAGTACTATATTGAAGAATTTACAGGTTTTTAATAAAAATAAACCCGAACAACCTAACCATGATAACTGAGAGGGACCTTCTTTCAAGAAATTTGGTAACATTTAGTGCATGCATTGGGAATGCACGCCTCAAATAGGCACCCTGAGGTCTGGATTTTGTTAATATTACCTAGTCTGTGTGCAATTGGAGAATGAGGATCCCAAAAGATTTCTTGCTGTATATCGGTGTCATTAACAGGAGAGCTGAACGTAGGTATACGGGATTTCCTACTCAACGATCTCTTAGGTGTTTTATGTAAACATGACTCTGTGTAAACAGAAGGATGATCCTTGTTAAAAAACAAAATAAAAGCCCAAATTACTTAGAACATAGAACGGGACAAGGCCTAAAAAGACACTGATTCAACTTGTAAGAATATAAACCAATTCACGCTCATCATTCCTTTACCTACAACAGGAATATTGCGCAAGTACACATTTAATGCAGAATATGACTCTTATCTTTGTCAGTTACATCGCCACGGAGATAACGGAGCATCACACGATACTAACAGCTGTATGCTCAGCATCTGATGCTAAGGGTGAGAACTGTCAATCCTAATACTTGAGGGAGTACTGACTTCAGCTTATGTTAAGAAAAACTATGTATACCTAAACGAGAGAAGATTTTGCATTCTTGCTTGCTCTGCATCTTTCACCCAGCCTCTGATCTGGGTCACAATTTTAACAGGCCCGCAAACTGTTTGGCATCACACCTTTGCCTATATTTCCTCCACTGGGCCTTTTTTGGCTAGGCCTGTTAAAAGCAGGAATATAACTACACAAAACCAGCCTGCAGTTGTCTCAGCCCAGTAAATGAGCCGAGCGCACTACATGGAGCTCAGCTAGTCACCCCTGCCCTTCAGAAATGACGCTGCAGCTGTGGAAGCCCACAGATATAACTTTAAAAGATGCAATTACTGCGTGAGAAGCATCTCAGGAGATGCTTTGCACTTAAAGGCTTAGCACGGCCAGGCGCGATCCTCTCCTGGAGCAGCTTTTGGCGTCGTCGGTCGCGTCTGGGGCTCTGCCGCGGGAGGCTGCTCTCGCCACTCCGTGACACGGGCCCTTCCCACGCGGGGCGGGGGAGAGCGGCCGGAGGATCGCACCGCACCGGCCCCCTCCTCGCGGGCAGGCCGCGGACCCCGCGGCTCCGGGGCGGCGGGCAGGGCAGACCCCCCCCGGGGCCGCTCCCGCCGTACCTGCAGCGCCGCGCACCGCCGCCTCCCCGGCGGGTAGGCCTCGGCCCCCGGCGCCTTCCGCGCCGCCGGCCGCCGCCTCCTCCTCCTCCGCGGGGGGCTCCGCCGGCCGCTGCCGCCGAGTGAGTTGCTCCTCGCTGCCGCCGTTCCCCTTCCTCAGGGCAGCGGGCCTGAGGCAGAGCCCCCTCCGCCGGCTACCGGGCATGGCGCCGCCGCTTCCACCCCGGCGCCGCCATTTTGCCGGGGAGCCCGCCGCGCCGCCGCCGATTGGCCGCCGTGGCGCCGGCCTCGGGCCGCCATTGGGCCGGGCGCGGCGGGCGCGGGGGGACGGGCGCAGCAGGGAACTGCCGCCGGCGGGGAGCTAGCGCCGCGCGGGCCTGGCCCCGCCCCCTCGGGCCTGGCCCCGCCCCCGCGGCCGTGAGGCGCCTTCCCGCCTTCAGCCTGTGCGCGCGCCGTCCGGCCCCGCCGCGCAGGGGCAGAACGCGAAGGCTGCCGCGGCGGGGGGCGCTGGGCGGGCCGCGGCCCTCAGCATCCCGAGGCGGCGCCGGCGTGTGCCTCCGAGGCGCCTTCGCACCCTGGATGTGCCGCTGGTTCCTACCCGGGCCCAGAAGAGCCGTGTGTGCCGTGAGCGTCCTCAAAGGGAGAACAAACCCTGACAGGCATAGACTTGTTTCAGCCCAGCATGCGAATTGGGGCTGGCAAAGAGAGACTTACAGAAGCCAGATTTGGTAGGTAAGAAATTAACATCAGGTTCCTGAGGGACTGTGATATTACATCATTATTTAAAACACTATAAATGCAAACACATGTATGTATTACATCATAAGGTGGATATTTCCTCCCTGAGCCACTAAATTTAAATGTATAAATGTATTTACTAAGCATTTAGGGTCAAGCACTGAACTACTTACATAGGTCAGGGAGTGAAGTACTTATATGTTGCCTGCCTGGTTTTCATGTAATCGATCTGGAGCACTTTGGGATCACACTTCATTTATAAGATGTAAGTGGTGGATATCGGTCTTGGATCAGGAGTATGAGAAATTTTAAAGTCACCAAAGAGTGATTCCCCGAGCCATGAAACCTTTTCTTTCCACCCGAGGCCTCGGGCAAACAATATGTTTTTTCAATTCTCCATTCTCATGAGTGTAATTAAAGCCAGTAGAAGACTTTTTAGCAAGGACAAAATTAAATACTATGTATAAAACAGAGACATTGTGTTAGATACATGGTTAAAGTATCACAGGTAATGATGGAATGTTGTACTATTTGAATAATCAACCAGTTTATGTCATAGCTATCAAATAGAAATCAGAGACAAGACTGAAAAAATGGGTCAAGAATTAGGCTCCAAAATCCATCTGAACAAGGCTACTGCCTTGTAATCATACTGACACGGGTAGGCTTTGGTACGGTGTGATGAAGGTATGCGCGACTTTTTTGAGTGCTGGTTTGCAGTGTAGTAATTAAATCTGTAATGCAGCCCACAGGTGCAGAAGTGGCTTACCTGGACTCTTTGTGCCATAGGCACAGTGTAGATTTCTTGCTCATTGTTTCCAGTTAAAATGGATATTGAGATACTTTTTACAGTAGTGGTGGATACAACTTGCGGGATAACGAAACATTGAAATCAACATACTTGCAGGAATGTGCTACTATAATCTTGATGTCTCCTAGCACTTCCTAGTGACCCCTTAGCAGCTGGGTACTTTAAAGTTGGTCTGCTTTCATTCTTCCCTCTGTTAGCAAGCATAGTCTGAAATACTGTAATCAATAATTAAAATTAAGTGACACCTGTCATATTCACCGAGCGCTGTGAATTTTGCAGTGCCGCCTTTGATTTTTTTCCTTTCTCTGAGCTCATTGTTCAATAACCTCTTTCATAAAATGTGAATATTTGCTATAGGTCTTTTACATTAGTGAGGTTTTACTAACATAGTAAAAGCATTTTGAAAAAAACCCCGTATTTAACATGAAACTAGTTCTGCGTGAGAGATCTTGTTACACACCAGTTTAAGTGTATGCAAAGTTGCATTACCAAAAGGTGGCAAAAAAAAAATAGTCTGTGTGTACGAAGAGCTGAACAGGTTCATGACAGAAAAAAACCCCAAACACTTGCCTAATGAATAAAAGTGTGTGTATCTCATTGCAGCTTAAGAACTTAGGGCTGAGCTGATGCTGTTTATTAAGTTAAGAAATGTAGTGGTAGAAGTCTGTGATGTTGAAGGGTTTCTCTGTGGAGCTGTAGCCTCAAGGAGGAGGGAGTTTGCGTTCCCTTGTCATGGTACGAGCAGCTGGATCAATGGCTAATTGTGGCGAGGCTGCATTCCAGGGACTTGCAGCAAACTCCTGTACTGCAGTTGTGAGTCCTACTTTTAAATCAAGAAGGATAAATAATGGAGGAGATTGAATGAATAATAAAGTTAGTTTAGTTTTAAACAGTACTATAAGCTGCCCGAGAACTTTTCACTGTGTTTTATGAGACAAGGATCTAAAATAAAACGAAATAAATATGGAAGATCTGAGAAGTTTCCTAAGAATTTCCCATTGGTGTAATGAGAGCATTGGAAGTAAGGGTGAAAAAAGGCTCTTTTTTCAGACCTTTGAGCACACAGCTTTAAATTAAGCATTTTTATCCTGGAAAGTCTATGTATTGTTAGTGAGGTTTTTCAAAATATCTAACATATTGCATCAATGTAACAAAGAGAAGTGGATTTATGATATAGTTAATCTTTCATTATTTTAGGGCTGCAAAAAAGGGGAAATCAGTAATAGTGATTTCAATGAAAATATCAAGATTCGTGAGAGGACAGAAGTTATAAATAGTGGAATTAATTTGACAAATACTGCCTTTTTCCAGGATGTTCTTAAATGCTCTGTGGTATTTTCTAAGTGAGCTGTCTTGGGCTCTCAAAGTATATTTTAGTTTCAAAACTGATTTCTTTTTAAGCATTGAAAAAGAGGTAAACAGAACACACACACGTGCTCGTAATTTGTCTCCAATGAAAATGTGTGTGCGCATTTTGATCACTTGAGACCAGGTGAAAAGACAAATTCTCCAAGCCTGATTTTCCTTAGGTAATTTGTTTTTAAAAATGGTGCAGGTAGAAAGCCCACAACTCAGTACAACAATTATATGGTGCTTTAAATGTAAACATGTTTTCTTCTAGGGAGGGAGCAGAAGGAACAGTTAAATAAAGAGTGTGTGTAGCTGGGTAGCCACCTGTACTATGTACCTAAAAAAATAGGACAAACAGGTCACAGTCTCTCTCTGCTTCTGCAGTTAGACTTCTGGCAAGACAGGTATCGGGAAAAGCCATAAGCATCCTAAACCTGTGAGAAGCTGTCTGTTTCTTTGGTTGTGTAAAAAAGCAAAACACAAAAGGTAATGTTAACAGAAGTGAGTATTAAAGGTTATAGCACTGCTGCATACAGTCTACAGTTCTGCAGAAGTCCTCAGGAAATTTCAGTGGTCTTGAAAAGAAGAGTCCCTGGCTGTGCTTGCTTACGTGGTGCAGCCAGCCCCATCCTTGTAGCGTATTTCTGCAGCGTGTGGCTCAGCAGTGCTCCGGGGTGTGCAGAGGGGCATCAAGTGAGGTAACATGGGTGCCAAGATACCTTGTAGTCAGCTCTGCCCATTCAGAGCCAGTTTGGATGTTTCACTGCAGCGCTGCCTCATGCTGCACTGGCACACCCCGGTATGTCTGGCTTCACATCTGTCAGAAGGAGGGAATTGTACTTACTGCAGCATGGGTTGTCCTGGGGGTAACCGTGAGGGGAACTATATACAGAGGAGTGAATTCAGATGCTTCATGTGAGGTGCATTTATAAATACAACCCCGTGGACCCAAACAAAAATAAACTAAGACACTGGTATGAAACTTAACTATGAAAGCAGATATTCTAGCCACAATTTTCCACCTTTTTTCCTCACAGAAATCCAACTCATCCATACATTCTCTTAAGAAGCCTTGGAGTATTTACTAAAATAGGGCACTACATGATAGCAGATGGTTTATACAAGTTAACAGCAAGAGATATGTTTTTTGTTGCCTTCTTTGAGACCTTAGGAAAAACTGAGGGTATCTGAAATGTTAACTTAGTGGACAATAATTTTTTCCATCCATGGGGGAACACAAGCATCATCTGTGTATTTTTGCTTTTATTAATAGCATTTTGATAGCACAGTTATAAAGCTTGTCCTTGGCTTGCCTTGAAATATCATACTGACTTCACTTATTACAGAATGTTACTTTAATTTTCCAAGGTGAAAGAGCAGAAACTGGTGAGGAAAATATGGCCAAAACCTCTTACATATACCTTTATTTTTAAAGTGCTGTCCAGAAGGGTTTGCAGCAATTTTTGCTGATGCATAAATTGACCTAGACAGTAAATGATACATGACCTTAAAAATATCTGAAGTAGCCTTGCTTGAGAATTTTTAGTAGAGAGTTATTAAATGTCAGAGTAATTTACACAAGCATAGCCTAGTTTATGTTTTTGCATTCTCTTTCTCTCTACCATGCCATCTGAGAACCGCAGAAGCTTTAAAAATGTTTTACATACATCCCTTTTTTCTTTTTTTCTTATCATAGAGGTTCATCTTATTTAGCACACTCAGAAAATCTCATCAAATGTGAGACTATAACATAGCTCACAAAGGCCTAATCCAGCAGAGCACTTAAGTACCTGCATAACTTCATCGTGATGACATTTTCCATTGCTCATTAACTGGCATTTAAAAGAAATTTTCCATTGCTTGGTGTCTGGGCATTTAGAGGAAATTGTCAGCCAAAATGGGTGAGCCATTTAGAAGAATTAGGTCAGGCAATGAACAGGCTACAAGTCGCAGAGGTCTGTAGGGAGCCCTGGAGGTTCAGGCCCCTTGCAGAAAGCTGGAGATAGCCACCAGGAGGGCCTTCTATTAGGTATTTATTATAATGTAGGGTTAATTCCACAGCTGTTCTCCAGTGCTCAGGGTGAACTGCATTGAAGGGATGAATCATGGTTGTGGAGGACTGTGGAGGCTGCTATTTGTAGAACTTACACCTTAAATCTTAGCTGGGCCAGTTAGCTTCAGTGCATTGCTGCCTGGAGGCAGCTCAACAGCTTCTTCTTCTGGAACAGGTACAATAATCTGGGCATCTCCGTGTTGTGCTGGCTCACACTGGGTAGGCTTGCACCGAGGAATGACCAGGAGGAGTCTTGAGGCAGTCGTCCCCCATCCATTCACTATTTGCTGCACCTGACCTTGCTGCCAAGGAGATTTCAGAGTTTTTCACTGTTTTTCACTTGTTGTTTGTTGTACCAAGGAGAACATGCATCTTGGGTGATCCTCCTAGCTGAGGTGCACGCTCTTCTACCTTTTTCTTTATACGTGAAGAGGAGGTGCAAATAAGGGCGGGATCAAAAACTGGTCATAGAAATTACAGCAGCAAGGTGTGGTTTTTTTTCCTTTTCTTTCCTTTCCTTTTCCTTTTTTTTAATAAAAAAAATCTGTTGATCCTGCTGTATTACAGCTCCAGGCTATCAAGGAGTGAGAAATAGATTTTCTGTTCTGCTCTCTTAGTCTCTGGAAGTTTTTTTATCCCTTATAGGAAAACAAGTTAGAGGGTTCTCTAAAGAACAGGAAGGAATAGGTTTCTGGCTTGTTTGGGAAGTCTGACAAATATTAATCTACTATATATCCTGTAGATGATTTCTTTCATCAGTGACAAAAATTGACCTGTATTTGAGACCTCGGCTTGCTAAACCTCTCACATGCTACAGTGTAAATCAGTGAAATATTTTGTCAGCTACCAAACGCAAAGCAGTGGATGGCCAGAGAACACAGCTTTTTGATCAAGCATTCTGGAGAAGAAAATAGGCGCTGCTTATTTATTTAAAGTAGGCTTAGCTTTTGATTGATACATCTGTTCCAGGAGAATGTTTAGCCTGCGGTCCCAAATAGCTTACTGAAGAATCAGTGATCAAACTGGTATGAAATTCTCCAAGTGCAGTCATTCTCTGTTTTTCTCCAACATACTCAGCGATTTCTGGATAGACTACTTTTATGTCAAGTGTTCATAGCTTGCAGTTGAAAAAACAATTTCTGCTACCAAAGTGCTTTTTTTTGAGGCTTTTGTTTTATAAATTCTATACATTATCCTTTGAGCCTGTATCCCATTAACTATAAGCCACAGTTTACATGGAAATGCATAACAATGAAGTCTCTCTGTTCCATGTGCGTGTGTGACTCTCGTTATGTAGCATATACTGCTGCTGGTTTCAATGTTGGGCTGATTGGAAGTTATTCTCTCCTAACAGCAGTTTTGTCATCTCTGCACATTGATTTGAAGTCTCTGACCAGTACCTGATGCCTGCATTATAGGACAGCTGCCCTGTGTGACCTAACTGCCATTACTGGTTGTTTCAGTGACAAGACCAAGCTTGGAGTGGATATGAAGGTTTAGCCCCAGGTCGTGGAGCCCTTGTTTCAGGAATGAAGCAAGAGAAAACTTATGTGTCTGGTGCCTCACTAGTTTTCTGGTGGCACTGTTTCTTTCCCCAGAATGGTTGGTTCTGGCACCTTCCTCAAGCAGGACTGAATTCTGGGCCCAGGGTCCCTCTCAGCTTTATATGCCATGGCCTGATGATCCTAATTCACAGAGTGAGCAAACAAGTGCCCAGATAAGAATTAGACACCCTTTTGATTATTAATTTTTTCATTTATTTTCAGATGGCTTTTCCTTTTGTCGTATTGTTCACACATAATGCGTCTGACTCTTCCTATGTCACACTACATCTTCGCAGTAATTTTCTGCGCTGTTCTGTCCTTCTGGATTTTACAGCAGTGGATCAGAAAGGAAGTGCAAGCCCTAGCAGAAATAATAAATCCACCACAAGTCTTGAAGGTACTAATTTCTGCAAAACAAAATACTGCCTCAATTCTGTTATGGGCTGGAAGGGGTGATCAAAGTGAAATACATTCATTGTGGAATTGGTTTGCAAAGCCTACTTCTAAACCATTACACACTCTAGATTTCTTTTTTTCCCCTCACAAAAGTAAATATTGGAGTTGTGTCCAGCCTGGCCTGTAGCCCTGAGTCCCCTGGAGCTCTCCGGAAGTTCAAAGGTTGCTCCCAAACCAGGCCTGTGTCACGAGATGTGCAGGAATGCTGTATTGGCCTGGCAAAAGGGTCACTGGATAATAAGGATCTGGATAACGCAGAGATCTGTGAGGGGCTGCAAAGTGTGGTACTTGTGAGTTGTGCTGGGTACCGTCCACAAAGTTGCTGCACTGGAGTGCTGGGAGTCATGGTTGTCTCCCAGCTGCCGGATCGCTTGGAGCACTCAAAAGTCTGTGGCACATGTCCTATGACTCCAGCCGGAAAAATTTGAAAAAATATTTTAGGAACTCTCCTATAATTACAGATATTTCTAATCTATGCAATCTATCTAATTAGGTTCAACCATGCCCAATTCCTTGTCTGATTGCCTGAGCCTTTCCGCTTAACCAGTCAGGTTTATTCAATAAGGTGTCCTATAATGTTATTTCCTTCCTTGAGAGTATATGTTATCGTCCCTGACACAGACTTAAGAATCCGTCCACTTTTCCTTATTTTAACATCCCCTGTCTCCACAGTAAAGCCCTGTGCTTTGGTTAGGAAACACCCATCTGAGGAGAAACCTAGGTGAGACTTTGGATCTCATTAGTTTTATTTTTAAATACCTAGAAGATTTTTTTAAGAAATACAGCAAGTGTAGAGCAGGCACAAAATGGGTAGCATCCCCATAAATTAAGTACAAGTTAGTTTAAATTGTGGATTCAAATAGCTAACAAGATTGGAAATGGTATGAGATTAATACAGTTGCACAGGCAGTTGGCTGACTGTTACAGTCATTTCCTTTTGGCTTTGGTCATTGGGATAACAAGGTAAGAAGTAGCTGTTTGTTTCCTTCTATCGATTGGTTTGATATTTGAAATAAAGATGATCTTTTTTGTCTGAACAAGTCTTTTGTAAGTTAATATTATGTTAATTAGAATGGATGTCTTCCTGAGCCTTATTTTCTCGTTCATTTGATCTAATTAGCTGATTAATTTTTAATTGCCTACTGAGAGATCTTTACCATATTGTGATTTGTGTTTTACCTTCACATTTGGAAAACAATGGTACGCCTAAAATGACTCTGAAGTATTGTATTGAGGTATTTCTGCGAGGGATAATTGCAAATTATGATTTCTTCCTGCTTCCTAATTTTAGTGCAATCTACTTTGAGTTAATGCTCATTAATCAAAAAGGCTTGCGTAGTGTGGAGTACTAGGAAGGTGTTTCAGTTAGGCAACTTCACAGTAGAGGGTCTGTGACTTGGTGATCAAATGGAAATGAAAACTCTTGCATGTGCATGAATACTGTGCTGAACGCTTCCCAGCTTCCAACATTTATTCTTTTTCTCTGCAATAACATTCTAAGATTCTCAGAATGAATGTATTAATAAGCTTAGAAATGGAAGTGTAAAGTTCTATCAAGGCCAAGTGTTGATTAAAACTTATTTTGTGGTGGTGGAAAATAAATCACAGATCTTGGCAAGTTATTTTAAGTTATTCCTTGAGTGTTTAAAATTTGCACCTTATTTTTAGACTGAATTAGTCTTGCTGTAACTTCTAGCCCTTGGATTTTGTTCTGCTTTTGCCTGCTAGATTGAAGAGCCTTCTATTATCAAATTTTTGATCCCTATGGTAAGCACTTGTAGACTGTGATCGAATCATTCTTTAGCTTTCTCTTTGAGAAGTTAATTGATTGAGCGCCTTGAGTGTCCTGCAGTAAGACATGTTTCCAAATACCATAATTGTTCCCCTGGCTTCCTCATAATCCATGGAATTTTTCATAGTTTTTCTTAAAACAGTACCACAAACCCAGTGAAACTACTAGTCATTTCACTGATTCCAAATAAGATAACATAACCTCCCTACTCCTATTTGTTACTTACACCTGGTGAGCATAGTAGCTTTTTGTTACTGCAGTACTCTAGAGATTCATAATAACCTGGTTATTTGTCATGGCCTCTGTTCCCAAATCCATGCCTCCTCTTTAGGGTCTCTTTTTTTCCCAGAGTAGAATCCTCCTTCATTAAGTGAGTCTCATTATACTTGTTCCTTAATCCATGGCCTTCCTGTTGACTATACTGAAGTATGTAATGTCAGGTTACACTCACCTAACTCAACTGTCATCTTCATTATTTTCCTTTTTCTAGTTATCGTCCCCTATTGTGATATTTTTAACAAAAATGAAAAATAATCTAGGAGGCAATAACCAATTTAAGTACCAGTGCCTTGTTCCCCAGTCATGTAATGATGGTTTAGAGGTATCTGCTGTGTAGTTTTTAAGTAGTTTAAGATGCCATTCTGATTCATCACATCTAATTCTAGCCATCCAAAAATTAGTTTCTAATAGTTGGCAGTTTTCTAAGCTCATAATAGACAATGGAGAGAGATGGAGACCTTCGCAGAAGGATGTAGTGGACTTATCTAAAAAGTCATAAATCTTTTTTTGACAGTACCTTTTTCTTTTCATTGACTGTAATGGGAACATAGAGAAGTTAAGACAAGATGCCAAACTTTAGACAGCTGTAATTACTGTGGATGAATCCCATCTCTTATGCTTTTTAGCTTTTCGGTCAAACTATGGTGTGGTACAAAGCCAGTTCTCTTACAGGCATCCATCAAGATGGTTGCCTTTAGCAGTCCCATTTGTAATCACATCAGAAAATGATATCAAGTTAGCTTGACAAGATCTGTTTTCCAGAAACCCATGTGGATCAGCTTTAATCACATTATCCCTTTTACTTCTTTATCAAGTTAGTTAATCGCTTATATACCTCTTTTGCTTTTCTATCAGATCTTTTTATCAAACTCCTACTTTTTCCACTTTAATATTGACACACATCCAAATTGTGAAAAATCTGAGGCTCTGTTGTCTTACAGGGGTTTTTGGGTTTGTTTTTTTCCCCTGTTTCCACCCCATCTAAATCAGGTAGACTTCTCTCTGAGGTGCTTCTGCACTCCTTGATCAGTCAGCGGTAGGTCTCAGGATGGCTTAGAGCCGTTTCTTATGAGAAGACCTTGGGGAGTCTTTACCATGAAGCCTGCCCATATGGCTAAGTCCTGCAGTCTTCACAGTGAAGGGTGAGGTAGGGTGTGTGTGTGTGTGTGTTTTTAGGACTCAAAGTGAAAAGTTTCATAATTATATTAATTGTGTGTTTCTCTCTCCAAACTCTCATGTTTGAAAAGATTTTTTGAATATCTGAGGAAAAGTTACAACAGTTTTGGTTTTTCTCTTTTGTCATCCCTTTTTCTTTGTGAAAGAGAAACGTCCAGAAGTAAACAGAGACACCATAGTGTCCTGTTGCCCTCTGACTGCGGAGAGGATTACAGGCCTGAAGGGAAAGCTATGACCTTGTACTTCCTATATGGTAAGAGATGAACAACTGGTTTTCGTTTGTTTGTTTAATGTAATGTTATTGCATGAGGAGAATGCACTGGAATTAGTATTTCTGCCTCCAACTTGAAAGGATGATTGCAGAACAGAAATGATAGGAGAAAATGTGCACACAATAGTGTTTTCCTGAACAAGAAGACTCCCCAAAAGACTGAAACTCTACCTGACAGACAAGAGATGATCGTGCAGGAGCGTTCATTAAAGTCAACATTTACCTTGAAAACTACTGGTGGCATTTTAAGTATCAATATGCTAAGCTACCTGGTACCAAAGTGGTGAACTGTAAAGGCAAGTCATTGCCATCCTGTCCAGCTTGATCCTTCTGCTAGATTTTGAATAGCACTGCAAAGGACAGAAGGTCTCATGTTTCATTCCAGCCACCCCTGTTCATCTGTTGGAGGGATGTGTTGCCGTTGTAGGAGTGGATCCTTTCACAAGAGGAATGAGGAATTCTTGTACTTAACCGATGGTGGGCTGCAATGTCACCAATTATAGGAATCATTTATTTTCTGTAAAGATGGATTAGAGAAGTAATTCAATGACATGTCCTTCTTCTGGGTAATCCAAGGACAGATTTTGCTGGGAAGGCAATTTGATGTTACCTAACAATGATATTTTACACTGACTGTTCTGAGTGTCTTCATAAATATCAGGGAAGCAGTTAATGTCTAGCGTGACCACCCACTGCTGGAGGTTAGTTTGCCTCACGTGGAGATGTCTGGAATTTTCATTCTTTTCTTTTCTTAGTGTTATCACTTCCTTCATTTTTTGCTATTCTTTGCTATTTCTGCCTCTGCATTAGAAGTAAAGGTAATAGTTTTGCAGTGGCCAGACCACCAGATGGACCAGTTGGAGAGGTTCAGTTCATTAAGGGACTGGGAATGTTGGGTTTTTAAGTTCTTACTTTGCTAGACTTGTGTCATATGGGACGTTTTGAGAGAACATTTTCCAAAATGCAGTTTTATAGTCCAGAACTAATATCTTGTAACACAGCAAGTGCTTCACAGGCACTCTGCATAGTTACCACTCCAACATCTACGTCAGCTTAACAGAATATTTGCACTGAAGCCATTTCAGTTCTTTGGGACAGATAGCACGCTCATTATAGGAGTTACCTAACCAGCAATGAGTTGTGTCTCTAATGTGAAGGTATTTATGTGATTACTTCTTGGGAGGTGTTCATCCAAGTGTAAATTACTCTGCCTCAGAACAGATTTTAGCTGGTGCCGACAGCTTGGATGACTGGCACATTGTCATTTTCATAACACACCTAAAAGGAAAGTGCCAAAAGAATGTAAGTGGCATTTGTGCAGCAAAAAATTTCCAGTAAAAATTTGTTTCAAGGTGTATCGATAGGAATGGGTTGCCTTGTTAATACCTGGGATAAAGCAGGATTAAAACCTATTATTATTCTTTCACACTGTTTCTGAGTGGAATCTCCATTCATGTGAAAGCAGTGCATGGTGATATTGCCAAGTTGATACAAAACCGTGTGGTTTATGCTCCTTGTAGTGTGTACTCATCCTCTTTTCAGATGTCCCTGAACTTCCCTTCCCCAGCTGTGCTGATGTCATGAAGACAGCTTGTTTTCTATCCTAACCATTCTGTCAGAGGTTGTGTGGGGTGAAACTTTTCTGTGCTGTTGTGGGTAATTTTCCCTGGTTTCCCCAAGAATACAAGGGATATGCAGTCACTCAGTGTGCCAGCTAGACAGTTGTGTTCATCTCTTTCTGTTGGCCTGTTACTACAAAATTTGACGAAAACAGGTATTTCTGAAATTAAATTTCTACTAGTATTATGAAAAGTGGTGGTTAAGAAGAGCAGACAGACTCAATTTGTCACCCTATTCCTTTGGACAAGAGAATTGCTGTGCTAGAGCGATGCTACATATGCTCCAGAGTTCACACCTTACTAAATACATCTCACATGCACTTTATTAGACAGAGTGTAATCCAGCCATGAGATGCAAAATCAAAGCAAACCACACTTCGTAAGTTTACAGCTCAGGAAGTGGAGAGAAGCTGCTTTCCTTCTGCTCACTACAACAGAAATCCTTTTGAAAGGAAGGTTTGTTCCAACCTCTGTTTTGGAAGTGTGCTGCATGTGATTTCATCCCATTAGCTGTGATGGTCACCATTCAGTCTTCTAAGTGATGACGTGATGTACTGGGGGAAAGGGTTGTTTCCAGTGTTATCAGGATAAATTTTCCTATGAACACTTGACCAAGAACACACATGTTTTGCAATTATGTCTGTTTAAAGAAACCAGCCATTTCCACACAGTACTGTAGAATCTTTTTTTTTTCTGGCAAGAGATGTGAAGAATTTGTAATTTCTATATATTATAGTAGATTTTAATGCAGAAGTGGTTCATGTCCAGGTTTGTAAAACAGAAGGCGTTTAAGCCCACAGTTTTGTTTGTTTCATTTATTTAGCATGGCATAGCTAGGTCCTGGAACTAGCTTATATGAGGTCATTACCCTATTGATTAAATAGTGTGATGAAAAGGGCATGATAATACACTGCTGGGAGATTATTGCCAGACACTTTGCAAACAAAGCTGCTGAAAGGAGAGCAGTTGTGAGACCTTCAGTGTGGTGGGTAATTAGCAAGCAAGTAGGAATTAAAATAAAGGATACATGGCGTGATATAGTGATTATGTGCAGATAAGTAATGTTTTGAATACTCCCTTTTGGTAACTCTAATGAGAATACATCTTAGTACAGGAAATGTCTGCTGGGACTACACTATCCAGAATCCTTAAACAAGCTGTGCGGTATGTTGTCCCTGACAGTAAAAAGAAAGCGTGGAAGCAGTGCTGCAGATCTGCCTCTTTTTCTTCAAACCTTTCTCTCTGGGTCTTTATTTTATTCCACAAATCTCATACCGGTATAACAAATCTTAGTGAAAAACAGTAAATCTGTGCCAGTTCTTTGGTATGGAGCACCATTTCTTTAAAAAACCCAGTCTTTTTAGGGCCAACAACTGGATCTGGACAAACCGCCTTTTGAGTGGGAAGCATCAGCTTCTACAACAAGAGAGGTCTAAACCTGGGATGTACAGGCTGTAGCAAATGTGCGATTCTTGTATTCAGACTAGCTTCCTCTCCCCCTGCCCTGAGAAGCACAAATACTTGCATAGAATCATAGAATCATTTAGGTTGGAAAAGAGCTTTAAGATCATCAAGTCCAACTATTAACCATGTTCCTGGTGGCGTGTGTTTCACCTTAGCAACCCTTTCAGACCTGCAAAACCCAACAGATCATGGGCTTTTCAGGCAACACTTCAGTTGCCTAACGGGGAATTCAGTGAAAATTTTTGGAACGTGGCACAGGCTAACTGTAGAGATAGATGGGTAAACATTGAAAGACATCTTGCCAGCCATGTGTTGGTTTTTTGCCCAGTTTCAAGTGCCTTTCAGTCATGAGATCCATCACAAGATGCTGAAAAAAATCATAAATTTTATTGTTAGTGTAATTCTTACAGGCCAGAGAGGGACAGCTCCTGTTTTAGTGTCTTCTTTCAGCAATCTCAAGCTGCGTGCTGAATAGCCACAACAGCGGTAACAACAGCAGGGAAGGGGGCACCAGGGGAGGAAAAACAGGAGGGAAGAGGAGAAGAGAAGAGAGAAAACAGTGCTGTTGTGGGGGAAAGCATTACTCAAAGTAGAAGGGGAAAGGAAGTAACTATGGTGAGAGCAAGGTAAATGGGGAATACTCTGTCCGGCTTTATTAACCTTAATTTTAGTTCCTCTTTTCCATTTTTCAGCTTAAGTAAGCAAGCATATAGCCATGTTTATATAATAGCTGGGGTAATGAAGATGGACTATACCAATTTGGGGCTAATTCTTGCCCTCAGGAGAGCGCAGGGACTGCAGCTGTGGCCAGCCCCTACCGAAAAGGAGCGGTGGGGAGAACAGCTCCTTGTATCCAACTTCCCATTACATCCTCACCAGGGACCACCATAGTCTAGCCCTTAAAATAAACAAATGAGGTTGATTTTTCCAGCAATATAGTTGGTTTAGCAGCTCTCAGTACTGGTTCAGTTGTGCTCCCACTCAAGCTAATGAAGTGGTTTCCTTGAGAACAGTTGGACTCACTGCAAACTTTTTGAAAAGCCCATTTATAGCCATATTCAGTCACTGGATTTTGAGTCTTGGGACTGTCTTTTGTTCTCTTCCTCTTTGATATCTTCACCTTCCAGATCATAACAGGCAGGCTTTTCCTCAACCTTTATCGCAATGCCGTTAAGTAATTGTGGCCGTAATGTCCTTTGATTACAGAGCATGGGAGAAGCATGCACCATGGCACATTTGACCACATCCTCTGAAACTGAGGTTGTGGCTGAACTAATTATTTTCACGGCTGGAAGAGAACAGGCAATGTTGCCTAAACTGTGGGAAGATATGTGTATGTGTGAGCGTGTGTTTGTGTGGTTATACCATCTGGGAAGAGCAGAGCCAGATATACTTCCCCTTGTGTTTTTTTCCGTGCAAATCCTCGGTAAAGATGTAACTGGAGAAGTCTAATTTCTCTGCCTGAAGACCTGCGTTTGCCTGAGGTTTGGCATGCTGGGGACTGCGTCTCCCTGCAGAAACCCTGCCTTCCTGAATTCCTGTTCTGCCATTCCCCAGCTGACGCCCTTTGCTTCTGTGGGCAGGGGGGAAGTTGCCCTTCCTCCACATTGCTTGTTTTTGTTATACTAGCAGTATGAGGTACCCTTTATTTATAATCTGAATGTTAGGGATGTTGGGCCAATCTGGTGCTTCCAGCTGGCTGAACACTTCCTAGCGCTTTGGATGCCAGATATAACATAATTTATTGTGGAAAACAGTAGGGGTAATACACTTCTAGCTATCAAAGGTTAATGTAGAATATCAGCAGCTCTTCGGCAAGGATACATGTATTTTTGGATGGTCTGTGATTATGTGTCTCCTATTAAAATAGAAAAACAAACCTCTTTCCTTTTTAATGCTGCTATTCACCCCCTTCTCTTTTCTCTCCTTCCCCTTGGTTATTTTAACTCCTTCATTTCATTATGCATTTTCACACATTTCCTTGGGGAGAAAAAGGCAATTGTACTTTGTTTCTTTGGCATGAAACTGAGCAAACTAAGGGGATTTTTTTTCCCTTTGTTTTAACTAAAACATTCATTTCTGTGCCAAGACAGAGTGAAACTGCTGAGTTAGCCAAGGCTGTAAATTGAACTGGTCCTTTTACCTCTAGAAGATATTAAAGCATCCTTCTGCCACGGAGCTGGCACCCGTTGCTGGATCAAGTGCTACTATTAACGGGAAATCGGGAAAGTACATTATCACTCCAGTGCTGTCATTACCAGAGGGTTTCACTGAACTGTAGTGTTCAGGAAAGTGAGACTGCAAAGACCAGAGAAAAATGGCACACTTAGAGCAAGGGAAGGAAAGCACAGACAGAAAACTCGGAGATATATTCACAAAACAAGAGTTTGTGAAGGTACCCAGTATGGGAGGCGAGTGGCTGCTTTGTTATAAAGGGATATGATCCGTAGAGCATCCCATTATTCTGCAAGTTTAGAAAGAAGCTGGTGTAGACTTTTCTAATGGGCTCTTCTAATCAATTCTAGAAGATCTGAAGCCAGTCAAGGCAAGATTCTGTCTGCCTGAAATCTAATGAGGTTCATTCTGCACCACGGAGAACCCCAAACAGAGGTTTTTATGGGGAACTTTTTCTTCCCAGTATAATAAGCTCTCTCTCAGGGATTCTTTTGCTAAAGAGGGATTTTTTTAATCATCAGAAATACACAGTGAACTGTGTTGATAGTTTAGTTAAAGAATGTAATGGAAATATATAGAATAATCAATTAGTAAAGGTTGTGGTTATTTGAGGCATTAACTTACCCTGGGTGTGCCAGGTCAGCAGGTGGGGAAGCTGTCTTCTTCCTGCAAAGCCATGCTGAATTCACCAGCTGTTTTGGCATCGGAGCCGTAGGGAAATGTGAACATTTCGTTATAGTTCACAGTCTGGGCTGCATCTGACTTCCATTTTATGGGATAAAAAATGACAAATAATACGTAAATTCAGTTTGTTGTGCTTCTCTTTTTCAAAGTTCTTTAGAGACTTGACATAATCTTCCTGACACCCATGCAAGGTAAGCGTAGCTATCGAGCTTTACAGATGTGGAAACTGAGGCACAGAGGGGTTAAATAGTGACATTTGAAAATACAGGTGCCTCAAATGAGGCAGCTCAAGCCCATGGTCCAAATAGCAGAAGTCCTGAGCTCCTGATCTCACCAGAAAACAAGGACGCTCAGCATATCCGTGGGGCAGGCCCTGAACTGACACGGGGAAACCTGAGGGATGCAGAGCAGGTGTGTCCCAGGTATGCTTCCCCAGCCTGTGGTCAGGCCACGAGACCATAGTGCTCCTGAACGATCGCCAGGATTTGGGAATCTGACATTTTTACTGATTTTTGCTCCCAACTTACCTGCTCCTAGTCAAGTCCCTTAACTCTACACTTGTTTCTTTTTTTTTTTTTTTTTTTTTTTTTATGAAAGATGTTCTTACAGGCATGATCAACTTCATAAGAAAAGCTCTATAGGAACATAAAATATATTTTTGTTTTTGTTTCCTGGGATAGGCTTCCCTCTGAGAATTACTCATCAAGCCGCATATTTGCTTTGCTCAGCACTATTCTAGTGGAAATATTTCTTGTTTATTTAGTCTTACACAGGGGTCTGACATTCCCTTGTTACCACAACACAGTTGACTGAGAGCTTGGAGTGCCCAGGGAATCCAAGATTATGGCCCAAAATTTAAAGAATGAGCACTGATCCTAACTGTGTATCTTCTGGGGCTCTGGTCAGGGCATCAGCACGTTTGATTTTTCAGCATGTCCTGAGCTCAGATGCTGTGGAGAGCTGTGGTTGTTCTGGGTGTCAAAAAGGCAGCAGCCCCTGCAGTTCACAAAAAACATCCCCAACCTGGGGCTCCCGAGGAGCAGATGTACCCTTGAAACAGTGGTTATTTTGGCCAAGCACTTATTAGTTTGACTAATACAATTTCTGTCAATTCATACTATCACTAAGTTAAACAATACTGAGCTACTATTTCACAGTTCCCAGAAGATCATCTATTCCCCAAGTTACAGTGGAAGAGAATACCCCACCCTTTGAGCTGTTTTCAAAGAGGGTCAGAAAATGATTTAGATAATCAGACTTTAGTCCTGTGAAATTTTTTAAAGGGCAGCCTTCCCCTGGACTTCGGTATGAACCTGTTTTGCCAATCAGATAAAACTTCCCAAGCTTTTTCCTAGCAGCATCAGTGGTTAACTTGATCTTGCTGCACTGTAAAGGCTTTTGTGCTACAAATAATTTTTCATAGAACCTCTTTGTTATGTGAATGTTGCGTGAACTTCGGACAGATTATTTGTAAGAACGTTTCCAGGAACATTAATAGCACAGTGTGGTCTCCAATGAAATGAAAATGACTTAAAAAGGATTTCTTTTAGATTAATAAAAGAGAGAATGTATAATGAAAAGGGCTGATAGGGGAACGTTTAAGTGTATTAATAGGCAGAAGAAATACCTATTAAGCAGAATATTGTCTGTATACCACCCCCCATCCATTTTAAATTGTATATATTATTTTAGCTGTTGGGATTCCTTCCTTCCACCTTGTGAAAGCTGACAATTTTTACTTACAGCCTGGAGCTAAATACTGCAGTGCCTCAAAATGGAAGATGAAACAGGCCAACAGGTTTTCTTTGTCTTTTGAAAAAAATGGAGTGTCATTTCTTGTTCCTCCCGCCCCCCCCGCTACACCCCTACTAGTATTAGCAGCTTTTCCTCCAAAAAAGCACTAGATGGTGCCCCTTTTCTTTGAGTGTGACAGAGCTGGATTTCCCAAGAGAGGTGCTACAGCCCTGCCGTGAAGATCATCAGGCACAAAAACTTGCAGGGTCTCCTTCTCCCTTAATATAAGTAAGAGCCCAAGATAAGTCTTTTTTTCCCTCTTTCAGGTCTTCAAACCTGAACTAGATCCATCTTCAGGAGACTGTCTTGTTAGTGATGGAGGGTGAATCATGACTTCAGAGATTCATGAGCAGTAAAATAATTTTTTAAAAGGTGATTTCAAATCAAAAAGGAGAAAAAGCAAGGTATGTATCTCCCTCCCTGTTTTCAGTAGCCCAACACTGCAGCATCAAAGAACATTTGCAGTATTCTTTGCTGAAAAGAAAACTTTTCAAGTCAAGGATCTTTAATTAGATGTTAGCTGGGCAATCTGACTGATGTTAATTTGTTAATTTTATTATGACCCTTGGCCTTTAACTGACAGAGCAGACTTTTGTAAACAGAATTGATATTACAGCTCAATATTTATCTTTTAAAATAAAGTGCCAAGCAGGGAATATGGCCTAGCCTTGTACTCTGCATGTTCTGTCAACTTGCACTATATCTTCATTAAAAATATTTTATTAGTCGTAGTTAACAGATTGTTACCCAGCTTTTTAAAATAGATTGAACAATCGGTTAAAAGGGCATTACCCTTCTGCATCTATATTTCTTTCTGCATCGGAATAACTGTTTACCTAGTAGACGTCATCTTTGCATTTACGTGGTAGATACATTCTAGTCCCTTAACAGAAGAAACGGGTAACATGACATTGAAACAAATTCAAAATCAACAACAGATAAAATGAGTGCTTGCTAGGAATGAAAGTTGAGGCAGGTATCAAACCCCTCATTGTGAAACCCTGAAATGTAACTGAAAAAGCCACTTCCTTTAATCTGTTTGTTTATGCATTTGAAATGGCATAAAAATAACATTCTTTGAAGTGACCCAAGATAAATTAGTCCAGGTTTGTCATTTCTTACTATTTTTGTAAATGGTCCTTAGAAAATTAGGTCTGTTGGCATTTGGGAACAAAAATTCAACTGGGAAAAGAAGCTTTAATATGAAACAGAAAGAATTATTCCCATGCTCTGGCTGCCCTGTCATATGTCATGACATGTGGCAGGTTGACTGCTCATTAATTCTATTTATATCAGTATGATAATACACCCCACTGAGTACACATGTGTTAAAATATTCATAAATTATGTTTAGTGCAAGCAGATATACATTACATGCCAAAAGAAGACTATTATTTAAAGACAAAACTGGTAAACAGTCAAACACGGAAAAGTCTTTTTAATGTTGGTCCAGTACATTGTGTATCATCAAACTCACATTTAATTGCCTTTACTTGCAGACTCTGTCTCCAGCAATGCGCTATCTAATGCACCTTTATATTTTTTAACAACTTGCAAAAGAAGCAGCTTTTACTGAAAGTAATTGGAAATTCAGCAATTACTGTAAATGTCATATTATCTCAAAGCAGTAACTATAACAATTTGAAATATTTAAAATGAAGGTTTACTTTGACCTTCACATATTTTAAGATACTTTTACACAGCTGAAAGCTCTACTCTAAATATTAAAAAATTCAAATGCACACTATTTTTGGAGGGAAATGCAGTCTAGCCTCAAAATAGTTAACCTTAGTTAGGAAAAAATTTTAAGCAAAAATAGCCAAAATTATTTAATCATGCGTTGCTCAGGATATTTTGTTACATACATATATTTATTAAAATTTTAAAATGCTTTTTAAGACAGCAAAATTAAAACCACTTTTTACAAGTTGTTAATTTTGTATAGAATGTGAAAGTAATCTCTGAATATTAGAACAGATATCTCTGCATCTTAAAATCCGTTTGTTCAGACTCAAAGTGCTCTTCTATGTGCAATCAATTCTGAATTGCTTCTAGCGCTCTGTTAGAATTATTAGAGTATTTAGACACGTGCTTTTTATCTGACAGGAAGTCATTACAAGTTGTGTTGAATTCCTTAATTTAAAAATACCTTAAAAATGATGTTTTAAATTCAAAAATGCATTTTAGAACTTCAGAAATTATCACGAATTATCATGGATTAATGGCACAGGAGTTAAAAACAATGCAGGTTTGAAAATTATTAACAAAAGGTGGGATATGGCACACATTTACTTGCAGTTATAGTGATAGCAGTTATCCTCCTATAGTAAGTACAAACCAAGCTGGTTTTGATATCCTGTTAGTGCTTCACATTTGGAAAACAATTTCAAAACTTTTTAAAACATCAATTGTTGTAATGGGGGCAGTGAGAAAGGAGGAGGGGGTTGCTTCATGATGAAATTTTAAAAAGATATATGATGAGAGTCAGGAGTTTACGTATGTCAAAAAGGGCAAATAGTTACCCTGTTTCTACTCAGTTTTAAGGGATCTGAACAGGGGCAGGATGAAGTGACTGACTGTAAAGCATATATAACCTTTCTAATCACAAAACCATACTAATGTTTCTAGCAGCAGTGAAGCATATTGACTTCTGATAAAGGACGAAGAGGGGGCACAGGAGTGTGGTGTTACAAAGCCATCTCTTCAGCACGTTTTTTAGGAATGATGGCTTGCCCAGGTGTTTGTGGGCAAAAAATGTCAGCCCTTGGTTTCGGTTGTACTGTCAGATGTGCCAGCCAAGTTGACCGTTGCCCAGCCGTAGAAGTGGCTCAATTTTACCCATCAGTGCAATGGTTAGAAGGGATTGGGAATTTTCTCTTTCTTTGATTGAAAAGGCTGGTTTGAGGAAACTGAAACTTTTTTGCAGGCAGGTATCAATTTCAAAGAAATTTTCATCAGAAGAGATTTGTCAGCCATCGGATGGAATTTCTGGTCGAGACCAGAAGGAGATGGCAAGGTTGGAGTATCAGGTAGCGCCACGGTCGGGGCACTCACCTGGAATGTGGAAAATCAAGGTATGGGCCTAGGGACTTGAACGTGAGATTTACAAAGCTAGTGCCCTGAACACTAGGCTTTCGAGCTGTTTGCTTGCTGTGCATTTAACTGTTTATGCAAAGTGGAGCCCTGCTAGCAGGAGATCTTGAGACCTGATGTGTGGGACTAGCCTGAGACTGATGGCTAAAGCACTTGTGTGAAATGAGAGAGACTGGTGAAGCAGGCAGCACTGAGTGCTTTATCTACGCAGCTTTTAAAGACTGTCCGTCTCATTCTTGTGCATAAAATTCAAAAAGTCCCGGTCCCAGGGAAGAATGGGAACATTTCTGAAATCTCATAAAAGCTTTGCAAAATGTGAAACCTGCTTCTGCCATCCCACTGTCATCCTCTTTGCCATAGAAACAAATTGCAAAAATCCACTGAATTCCTAGGAGCAAACTGTGACTCATGTAATACAATTTCTCAATTGCTAGAGAATTTACTAGATGTAAGGTTCATTGTAAGTATAAAAAATGCAGTATCTTAATAAGACAGCTTTTAAAAATAGAATGCTTTCTGAATTTTAAGAAACTTTGTAATAATATAAACAAGGTTTTTAATCTTGGTAATGGTAGCAGCGAATTATATACACCATCTAATTTTATCAGATGATAACAGTTGTACTTTTTATCTTCAAAAACAGGTTGTGAGTGCTAGAGGGGAATAACTCTTCACAGCAAAAGCTAAGTTAATTTTGTGTTGTCTTATGTTGCTGGCAAAGAAACCTTTTTTTTTTTTTTTCATCTCCTTTCTGGTTGTTTTTTTATTTCCTGAAAAAAGAAAGGAGTCATTTCACACAGCACTTCATTTAAATACAAAAAAATCACGTTTAAAAGATCTCTCATTATAAGCTTTCTGAAAGTTTGCTATGCACTTTCATGTAAAACTTGGCCTCAGTACAGAACTGCTGTACAATCATTTTCATCTGAGATTTGAACATATTGGAAGAACTAGAGCAGTTCTTTCTTCTATCCTGTCATTTTTTTCCCTTGGAAATGATGAGCATATGGCAACCACCCTCACTGGATTCTCAAACAACAGGAGGGACCTTATTTCGATTCCTACATCCTGTCATCAGTGAATCCCATGATATTTTGTTCTTGCAAGGCTAAAGATGTGATTCGCATTTGCCATAAGGACAGAGCTTAATGTGATGCCATTTTACCACAGGAGCCCTCAATCAGTTAATTAAACATGATATAAATCACTGCATGTATTTGTAAAGTAAGATTAATATGGCAAAGTCAGTGTAATGAGGAATCCTCACCATTGTCTGAGTGTGAATCACTGATAGGAAGATTACCCTTTTTGAAACTGGATATCTTTGAGTGGGTTTTGTTGGCTTAATCCCTCAGACTGCTTTGTGCAACTTGAAACCCAGAGCTGTCATCTTTAGCCAAAATTTCAGCCATAACTTCCTCAGCTTTCACCCAATCATTTAAATCAGCATTCATAATACTTAGAAAGATCAAGCCTTTCAGCATACCACAAGGCTTCTTCATACCACCTGGGACACTGGCAACATGTTTAATAAATATTTCATTTCATTTCATTGTGGAGATTCTTCCTTTGTTTTTTTCTGCGGGATTTACAGGGTACCCACAGCAGCACATTCCGTCACTGCGGTCACTTAGGTTTACAGCCTTAATAAAAGGATTTTTTTTTCTTTCTTTCTTGAAGTGCTATGGAGCCTTGTTAAACTAGAGCAATTACAGACACACAAGATAGGTGCTCTGGAAAGATCAAAGCCCCCCTAAAGACAGCTCTGTAGGATTCTGGAGATCTCAGTTTACAAAGTAGAGATGTATAAAACCACACATTAAAAATCCCGTGTTCAAATAATGCTAAAGGCCTGACATTAGTTAATATGGAATCCACTTTAGCCACTCTGTTTTCACATCAAACTTTGAACTTCTCTGAAGGAAGTCTGCTGGTCTCTCAGCATGCTGTGGCACTGTGTGCATCCCATGACATGGTGTCTTGTGTGGAAAACTATCCTTTTGTTACAGAGCACCAGTCCTGTTCTTTGCTATTCTAAAACACCACATGGATCCCGTGTATGGTGGGCAGCCTTGACTGTTTTTATTTCGGGTAGAAGAGGGGTGTATATGAGCAAAAAGGAAAAGGGAAGAAATGATGCTATCCTTGTTTTTGAACTGAATCCTGTGTTCATCAGGGTAGTGGAGACATGTATCATGGTAGAGGCAGATCCAATGAAAGGAAAAGGTGCTGCTGCACCTGCCTTCTCAAACAGGACCCTATGCTGGAGATCTATCCAGTGGTTGAAGAGTGTCTCAGAAGCACTATGCTATCGAAGGAGTTAGCAGGAGGATAAGGTAACAGTAAAAAGTCTTACATGCTTTCCAGAATTCATAGACTTTACTTAGAAGATGCTTCCATCAGCTTGAGAAAGGTCTTGATAGCCCCACTATGAATGAATTGCACAAGGAGTACTGTTGTACAATATTGGTGGATGCTCCAGCCTAGGGCTGGGATGCCTGGGGAATAATTCAGTGTCAAAGGATTTAACTTGCATCTCTCAGCTCACAGGAGAATACCTTGCCATTGTGCCATCTGCTCCTTCATCATAAAAAGGAGAAATGGAAGAAAAGATGGGTGCTTTCTGCACCTTCCAGTGTGGGCGTGCTGCTGGATATCAAAGATCACAAGCAGAGAGTGCAGTGCTGACTGCAAAAGCCAAAGCAGAAAGATACGTGCTGGGAGCCAATCCCTTTGCCGCACATTACCTGCAGACAGTTGTCTGAGCAGACTAAGCAGTGAGTGCCACATTTTCAAAGACTGTCTAATGTGCACCGGTGGAGTTTGTGTACCTCCAGAAGTGGATGTTTGTGTGTAGCAGCCTTTCAAATTGCTATTCTCTGTTCTGGTTGCCTCTGCTTACTCTTAGATGATACAGCACTTAAGGGCTTGACTCTGCGAGCCCTAAGTCAGCAGTTTAAGAGCATGCAGAGCCAAGCCCTAAGGTCAGGGACTTCTGTGGCTGTTAAAGGAGACCCCCTAGCCGACCTTTTTGTCTGTCCCGATGGCCTTCAGAAAACCAGTAGATCCTGTGCAGCTGGAAGCACTGTCATTGCCATTAGTTTTGAAAGGTCTGTGTTTGCAAATGCGTGAATGATGAAAGTAAAAAGGGTAACAGGAGAATCCCGGTTGTATTCAGAAGTTTTCTAAGCTGCAGGTGCATAAACATAAACATTTGAGATGTGCTGCTCCCCTTTCTGTGCTCTTCAGTAAGTTAAACCAGCCACAATTGAAACTGAAGTGAAAAGCTCTATTATGGAATTGAGACAGTGTCATCTGTGCTAGTGTTTTTCCCTCATTCATGTTTTTTTTAAGTTCACAGATTCAGAAGATTGGCTTTGGATGCAGCAGTTAATAAACATCATTGCAATACTGATTTGTGGATAGCTATTTGAGTTTTAGCCTAAAACTATGCATAAATTACCTTACAATACCTTGAAAAATGGCCTGTTTAAAGATCTTCACTTCTCTATCGTCACTGTCAATAAAATTTTCATGATAAAGATTGTCATTATACCAGAATAGCATTGTCCTGAAAGGCTATCAGATAAAAGCCGTGTTTTCCTTTGAACTCTTACAAGTATTCTTGGGTCTGGTATGATGCAGGGTTTTTATCACAAATGGGTTAGTTAGAATGACTAAAAAGAAAATAACAAATAAATATGATGAGCTAACCTTAGAAAGGAAGCTGTATGTATGATGTGTAAGAAAAATCTCTGGAGCTGGGTTATACCTGTGGGTAGATGTGCTGAGCATTTGCTATGCCCATTTGTGAGTGTTGCCACTGTTCTCAGAGGCTGCAGGATTTTACCCGGTTTTATGCATCTGTCTATCTCTTATCTATCACCCTGGGCTCTAATCAGCAGGGGCTGCAAAGCAGTTGCCATTTCCGTCCACTCAAATGTCCTATAGCAGCGCTGAAGAGTCCTGTGTTCTTCACAGTTTTCTGTTCAGAGTTGCTTCTTTTTCTACTCTGGGAATCCATCACTCTCATAAAACTCCGGTTACAGCTGCATTTGCTTACTGTGTGGCTTGCTTTTACAGCTCTTCCAAACCTGTATTACCTTTTACAAAACCTGCAACATATATGCCCGTGTTCATTCTTGTTCTTATTTTTGCCCTATGGGTCATACTGCTTACTTATCCAGTGCTGTCAGACCCTGAATAGCTTTTCTTTATTTATTCCTTTCTTACATTGTTGTGTTTTGTGTTATCTCTAACCTAAAATTCCTTGTCATTTATGATGAAAACTTGCAAAATGCAAACAGTTTACTTAGAGGATTAGAGCTGATGTGAAGGATTAATGCAGGGCTAAGGAATCTCCCTGCAAGATATTTGGATCAAATCCAGCTTGCACAAGTTGCCACAAGTTGCAGTGAGCAGCGAGAATGTATTTTCATTGGTTTGGGGGATTTTTGTGTATAATCACTCAAATCTTGAAATGGTTTTGTTTCAGTCAGGTGTGTAAATTTTTGGGGCTGAAGCACTACAGTCATTTTATTTCAGCATGCACATCCGAGTGAATTTTACGATCGGTGCCTGAGCATTCAGGGAAAAGGCACTTGGAGCTGATAAGAAGTTAACGTATCAAGTAGGAATGTCTGTGTGCGTGTCCAGCCAGGAAGGGGAAACAATGCCACAGGACTTGGCCCCACAAACAGCACAGCTCAGCACACAAATAGAAAACTTGTTTCCGATCCATTTGTAGCACTGAGCTACTTCATTCCCAACCTTTTTAAATATTGTGGAAGTGATGGTAGTTGAGGGATCACATCCTGCTCATAGGTTCTCTATAGAAAAGTTAACCACAGTGAAAATCCTCAAAGGCACGCGTAAGATTATCACCTCTGCACTATCCTCTTACATCCAGCAGTGCTGGCTGGCAGTGTGAAAAATCCTGTGTGTAGCTGGGAACAGACTAGCTGAGAATGCCTGAGAAACCTTCTCTCTGGGAGTGAGAAGGCTGGATGGTATGGGAAGAGTAGTGTGGGTTCCTTAAAGCCAATTTGCAGGTTAAAAAGTAGTCTCATGTTAAGCAGTCGTTTCCCCCAGACACTAGTACTAAATAGTACATTTAATACTGAGTAGCAGATGATGGGGTAGTTTCAGGTGGAATATTTCAAGAATTAGGGCTCAAGGATTATACTCTCTTGCTGGGCTAGTTGTAGAGCAGCCTATGGTGCTGGCAGCTTTGTTGATCCAAATCTTTGACGTAGAAGTGAATAAAAAGATCTGCTTGAAAGCAATCAGGATCTCTGTTTGTGTGCTTTATGTTAAAGGTGTTCTAATTTCCTGTTATATTTTTGGTAGCTTTGTAATCCTCCTTATTGTAAGATTCAGGTAGGTTTGTGGGGCTGTGCTACAGGGACACACGTACCTGAATACGTCCTGAAAAGAGTGGGTGAATGCAGTCAAGACTGCTCCATTACACTGGCTGGAGTGTGTTGAGGATCCGACCCAACTTTGGTATTTGGTGGTAATGCTCAACTAGGCTTTAGTGGCTTTTGCTCTGCCTTGTAATTTCTTTGCAGCATAATAAAAAGCTCTTTAGAACATTGCTACATAGATTAATATAGAAAGTGCTTGTGATACTTTTATACACAGGGAGTTTAATACTTGGATGCAAGAGCAAATTGATTGCAGGCAATCCTGTGCTTGAGTACCCAGGAGTGAAAGGAATGATTACAATAACCTCTGGGATTTCTTCTCAGAAGTGGTTCCTGAAAACACCCACGCCCACAAAGTATTGGGCACAACAGAGTATTGTTTCCTTCTGATGTGGAATCACAGAAACATATTTTACTTTGGGAGGTGGGAGGGGTTGAGGGGGAGAGGAAACTCAAGAGACATTAATGTTTAATGTTTTTAATTTTGTAAAATGAACAACAAAAAAGGGTATGGTTTGTGAGTGCCTCTGAGATTGTTTGAACTCTGGCAGCTTGCTGTCAGATGAGATGCTAAAAGCCAGGAAGGAAGAAACTGAGAGGCATACTGGGTAAAGTGGTGCTCTCTCACCTCTGGCACCCCGACCTGAGGGAAGAGTGGAATAACAGTGAAACAAAATTTGGCATGCATTGCTGTGGTCTCCATGAAATCACTTGCACCACCTCAAATTGTATCAGATGGGACCTTGAATTGCAGCCAGGCAGGTATATTTCCCTTATTTGTGGAGGGTTCTAGCTCTTACAGAGCTCATTTTCCTGGCCAGCCCCTGCAACAAGGACTACAGTAATTGCGCCTTTGCTTCACTTACCCTTTCCACATTGCTCTCTTCTGCCCTGAGAGAGAACATGTCTGTGGCTCAGGGCTTTCAGGCAGACAATTCTGCGTCTCTCAGGGACAGGGAGTAATTCCCAGAGGACCTTAACACCTGCTCAGCTCACCAAGGGTGCATTAACCCCTGGTAAATGCTGAAGAGAGTAATTCAAGTTACACAGGTTAGAACAGTGTCTATATATACACTGCACAAAGGTGCTCAGGAAACACCATTGCTTTTTTGTGGCAGAGTCTGAACCTTTGGGGTGGGCGAGAGTGGCAGATAATTTCAAGGGGAAGGTAAATTCAGGAAAAAAAAAATCAGTTTGGAATCTTAAAACTAGTTTCAGTAAAATATTTACAGATAGGCCTCTGGTATTTTAACACTGGTATTATCTATTTACTATTTTGGTAGTTTAGCATGCCATGAAATAAAAGCAAGTTTAGCATGACATTAAATAAAAGCAAAGCAAGAAAACAGAAATGTGAATTACTGATCTTAACAGAATTAAACAATTGTGCCTCTTGAAAGTGTGGTATTGAAGCTTTTATTGTGAAGCTGAATTTTTGGCAGAAAAAAATCTGCTGATACTTCTTACTCCTCTTTGAGGCTGACTGATTGCTTTAATTTGTAGGGTGTATGTGCTTAAAGTGCTCAGGTTGGTAGTATCCATCTGGTGTATACAACTCTCAGTGGTCAAGGCATTATAATACTGTGCCTCACTGGAGATTTTCCTGGAAGGGGATATAGGAGTTGCTCCAGCACAGCTCTGACACTGGTGAGACTGTGGCAAAGGAACAGATGTTACTGTAGGTGAATAATAATCTGCTGTTATGGGGGGCAGGGGGGGTGAGCATACTACAAATGAACAACACTGAGCTCATTTAGGTGTGTGCTGGTTTATACTGCGCCTTCATTTGTGCCATCTCTTCTAGGAGCTGCCTTTGTTGTTTCAGTTGTGATGGAGCCCAAAAATGAGATCAGGGCCCCCTGCAAGTCATTAAAACCTGCAAGAGACTTGGGAGGAAAGGAGTCTATAGCTACCTGCTGTGTGGAGGGGACCAGGGTTCCCAGTGAAGAGCTTTCTGTGGGGTGGGAGTCTGTAGCTTGGTGAGCCCTGACCCATGTACTCCCCAAAAACTCTGTGGGAACGTATAAGATTTAAGCTAGTATGGCTCAGACCGTACTCACTTGTTTGCATCCCTCCCCTTTTGCTCTGGGCCCCACGTTTGAGTCCAGGAGTCGCTGGGACATTCAATTCTGGGGGCAGTGGGGTGCAGCAAATATTTGTCATCCAGGACAGTTTAATGTAGGAATTCATGTTATTCCTCTGGCAAGTGCCCGGGAACGTACAGAGGGTAAAACAGTGCTGGTATTTGTTTTACAGTGGGCTAAGGATGTAGAGACTCCAAAATAATGTGAATAATAGAATAATGTGGGGAACATTCAATGTAGAGAACTTATTTTATCTTTTTTCAAGGTTAGTCACTAGTGGGTTTTTTTCTCCCATGAGTAAGTGGATAAGCACCGGGCTCGTTACCTGCACAGTTTACTGCCTAACACAGGAAAAGCGCTGTTCCCAGCTGGGCCAAAACCAGCTTGCAGAAATAGACATTTCTTTGGTTTTCTCATGCAAGTTCTGCTACACCAGTATCTCCAGTCTGTATTTGATGACTGATGAAGATGCTTTCATTTTATTTGGATGATCTGGGTACCCTATGTTGACAGCTATTCACTGCAGCATTACTGAAGAGCTACCGTGTTTTAGGACAGGCCTTGATCCATAGCTGTATGTTTTTCAAGCAACAAGAGAAATGCTGAGATCCATAGAAGTGGAGTTTTTAAAAATGCACTGTGCTCCTATGAATCAGCTTAGACCTAACTAATTTAGAAAAAAGCCTCTTCAGCAGATGAAATTTTATGGCACCATTCCCGGCTGGTCTCACTTGCCATACAGATTCTGAACGGCAGTGCAGGTCAGAAGTAGACCTGAACTTCTCAGTATAAGGGTGGCTGGTATTCAGCTGCTGCAGTGACAGGCAACCTAGGAGGAAATGATAGAGTAGATTAAGAATCCAGAGCTGGGTTTTGGGTTGAAACTGTGTGTCACGTACCTTTCAAACTATATTTTAAAGTGAAGTGAAAGATGGAATCAAAAGGAACTCATTGTCAGCAGCCATTAGACCTAAAATTAAACCTGCTGCTCTATTCAGTTTACAGGCATGTACTAGCATGTTAGACTGCTGCTCTGTGCTGTGCCAACAAGCAGGCTGAATACCAAAATGCTCTAATACTGTTTCTACTTCTTTGGCCACTTTACCACTGAAGTTCTTAAGACCTTTACATCCCTAGTCCCATCAGCCATCTCACCATTCCTGCAGCATACTCTGCAGATCCTGAGCACTGCAAAACGTACCATATGAATACAGCTGCCTCTTCTCAAGAAGCAGTGGCTATTTAAAGATGATTCAGAGCATGACCAAAAATAGATAGAGGATAAACTTTGAAAAGTCCAGCTTATTGCCAGGCTCTTTTCCTTTCGAACTGACAGCTCTGAAGGGAAGAAGAAACTGGTGTAGACAGTGAAAGCCTATAGCAGTAGCAAAGTGTGTGACAGACCGAAGAAGTCAGGAGCTGAGTGACAGCAGAGCTCTCCAGGAGAAAGGAGATCTTTCCCAGGCTGAAGAAGCTGGTTCCAGCTCTCCTGCACTTGCCAGGAGACGTTAGAAGGCTTGTCAGTCCAGCTAGCTCCCATTTAGGTAAAACTTCCATTGCCTTGCTTTGGATGGAGCATTGCCTTTCCTGAGTGGAAATCTTACCCATAAAATGCTTTCAGACCTATGGAGCTTCCCCCAAAGGATCCTGCAAGCACTTCTAATCAGTCTACCTTGGTTTCCCTTCCTGATATAACCTATTCAGATCTCCAGAATGAATCTCATAAATACAGAGCTGGGTTAAGGCACAAATACTCTCCATCGATTCAACAAGCCTCTGGTTGTTTTAGCCTAATGATGCTGTTTTGATGGGTTTACCTTGCAAGGGGCCCTATGTTGTGTTTCCATTGTGGCCAGCTAAGCTCACTCTGCTTTCCGCTGATGTTGTCCTATATTTAGTGTTTTGACTTTACGTGACCCTGACACTGTGTAGGGGGAGGAGGAGGAGGAAAAAATGTATTACTGCTGGCTAATTCAATGCATTGCTCAGAGACTGTGTCCACTCTGGCAACCCTTTTTCATGGTAATATTTTTTGTTAGCAATAAAAGGATTAATTCTAGAAATCAAGCTCTTTGATTATGATAAGCATAATAAATATCTTAGACAAATTGCTATCCTTTTAAGAATATTAGTAAACGAAGACCTTTGCTCTCCTTGGCTAGGCTTGAGTCTGCTGGTACACGCATTCATACCATCTGCACTGTGTGCTAATACAACTCCTTGTTGTCTGGTCTTCCTGGGAATGCATTATATAGATTGCAGCTGGTTCAGAATGCAGCTGCCAGGGTCACGACTCACACTAAGATTAATCATTACGCCTGGGTTAGCTTCATTACTTCGACTACCCATTACATTTAGCAGAGATTATGAGATGTTGCTTCTAACTTACAAGGCTTGGACTAACACCTACTCACCTCAGCAACATGCTTTTATGGTATGTTTCTCTTGGTAAGTCTCCTAGAGCACCCGAGAGTCTCTCTAGATGCTGTGCTTTCAGCTTGAGGAGGAAACCTTCCAGCGTTATGTGTATGAAGTGGCGCAGTGTGGGATTCTCACGTCTCTGGGTTCACTCCTCTGATGTGGACTGATTTCTTCCCCAGTGCATACTGTCAATGCAGGTGATCTTGCCAGAGAAAACAGCATGATGAAGAGGAGGATGAAAAAAATCATCACCACCCCATTCATAATTAACCTTGCAATTTACCTAGTTCTCTGGATTTACTGCCAGGTATTTTGGGTGATAGCCATCCAAAGAAATGCGGTTTCCTAGGAAGGAAAGAGAGCTAGTGCGACTACTTCCACTACACATGAACCTAAGATCATGAAACAATATGACATTTCCCAACAGAAGCCCACAACATAAATTCAGCTAACGGAAATGAACAGGAGTCTAACTCTACTCCCTTCCCTGAAGCTGAACCTCTGAGGTCTCCTCAAGCATAAAGGGGGAAAAAAGCCAAATGTACAGAAGACATTTGAAGGACAATTGACTAAATGTGCCTGTGGTATTCCACATCAGAGCTACGAAGAGGAAACTTGAGGTTACCTTTTTTATGTACATATGGTTTAGGGTTGTAGCAAAAGCTATTGTTAAAGAAAACCTGATTGCTCATGTATAGGGTATAAACCAAGATAGAAATTATTTAAATTATGCTACATGCTGCAATTACTTTTTAACATTGTACAGGTTTCTACCTCACCAAGCTGCTCCGTCCTGAATACTGTGAGAACAGGTATCACTGTATCAGAGAGCCAGAGGGTCTGACAGCTACTGAGTAAAACCCACCCTTTTTTAAGGGGTGAAACAATTTTTCAGAAGTTTCATTTGGCAGAATATGGAGATATAGGGCTTGTTTCTGTGGTGAAGAAAGTTCTGCTTTCTAATGGGCATCGCAGCCAGAGGTTAGTTGCTTGCCAGTTTTGGGGAGAAGCTCAGACTTCCTAAAAAGTGTCTTGTAGCAATGGGCTGGCTTTATGTCATGTTGAAATTAAGCTCTTAGCTGGGGTGCTTAAGCCAGGGGTCTGCTTGCTCTTGGCAGCCTCTTCTGTCAATGATAAGAGACCCTTCCTCCCGGGGGCAGCTGTGCCAGCAGGTATGTTCAGTCATACTCCGCAGGTGTCCACTCCTCACCACCCACTTTGAGGTTTAGAAAAGAAGCACTTCAGACTGGTGGCTAAGGCTGAGCCAGAAGGATCTAGCTTGCAATATAAATATAGTCCAGACTGGGAAAATCGTGCATAGCAAAATCAGACCTAGGTTGAGTTCTCCTGATGAAATGCATGCAATCTTCCAGGTCTAACCTGCTGACGTGAAGGGAGAACAGGGAGAAGAGCAGCACTTTGCTACTATAAGCAGACATACCATGTGCTCTGTACAAAAAGGGGAAACCTCTAGGGAGCCTTGTTTGAGGGGTCCTCATGCTAAAGCTAAGAAGTGCCCTTTCAGCTCTCTCAGGGCTCACCTGTTGGGCTGCTGCCTCTGGCAGGTGGAGCTGCAGGAGCCAGCCAGGCATCAGGGTAAGCGACAAACCCTGGGGAAGGGTTGCCATGTGTCTGGCATCCCGTCTGGTCAGGGGCTGGCCTCAGGGTCAGCTCCAATCCTAAGTGCAGGAGAGGAACAGGCGCTTTCAGGAGGTGGGTGTGTCATGGAGCTCTGCTCCCTTATGATTTCTCAAATAAATACTGGCAGTCAAGGGATAGCCCTTGAGAGAAAAGGGTCAAAAGTAGTGCTGCCAGCCTGCTAGTTGAAGGTGGCTGTTACCTCCCCCGAGTTTTGCAATTCAAGGTGTGGTTGTTGCAGGGTACGCTTGGTGGCTCAGGGGTCCTTTCTACATCCTGTATCCAATTATCTTGAATTAAATTTGGGTTGGTTTTTTTTAAAGGTCTCCAAATGATTTTGTTGTGCATGACTAACACTTAGTCATACATTTTTTTGATCAGAATTGTGTAGTAAGTGGCTCCAGTAAGAACTGCAGGGCTCTTTGATGTAACAGCTTTAGAAATGCTGACGACTCTTTCATGAAATGCATCTGATTTTATTTTTTATTCTTTATTTTTTTTAAAATTCTGTACTCCCTTTGATTTTTAGTCCTTCCAATGTTTCCTGTGTTTCTGGATGCCCAGTAACTCCCTAGGCTCACTGTATTGACCACTGTGTTTTATGCGGTGACACAAAAGAATCTTTGCTTTCAAAGCAAAACTGTCCTCCTCCTTCCAGAGCTGCATGTAAGGATAATGAAAATGTAGCTCCCGCTACAGTCACATGTGTGCAGCCTTGTTTCCCAGTGTCTCACTTCAGCTTTAACCTCCTGAAGCCTGGATTTCTCTTGCCATGTTTAGTGGAAGATTCTTCAGTTGAACCTCTCTTTCCTGAAGAAATGGTATTGTGCAGAGTTTGTACCAATTGTTTTAGAAGTCAATACATATATATATGCACGTATGTGTGTATAGGAAGTTTAATTGTGGGCTTGTGTACAGTTGTTAATCTCCATAGAAATATGCATTAAGCGTCAAGTCTAAGCACAGAGGTGAGGAGTAACGATCAGTAACTTACCCTGGTGCCTAAGGGATGTGTGGCAGGAGGCCGTGCTACACCTCCACTGTCAGCAGATTTCTATGGGATGAATCTTATTCTACTCCACGTTCCTCTGAGATCTGCCTGTAAACCTGAAATTTATGGAAGGTGAATATTTCTGGGGTGAATTACAAGCCTCTGCACCTGAAAAATATGTTGGTGATAACTCAGTCTCCTTCTGTATGTTTGAACCTCCTTGTTGCGTTTTTATAGCAGAGGAAGATCCTTTCCTCTTTTGACTTTTGCATGTTATTTACCATCTTGCTGTTGTGCAGTCATAAATTAATAAAGCAACAGCTTCGCATGCAGCCAACAAGCTGTGCACTTTGGCTTCTTTTAATGTGATCATTTTGGAGTCAGAAGAAAGGATGATGTTTATTAGATGATGTTTCTTTAAATCCCTGAAGATCCAGATTTTCAGCTCAGTCCCGACCAGACCTCTTTGTAGGTCACTTATGTGTGATACCCTGGTTGCACCCATGACTTGGAGATGTCTGTATTCAAGTGACCTAAATTGCATTGAGGGAGGCAGGGAAGGAAGGAAGGAAGGGGGGAGGGAAGTATTGGGGGATGGTGGAAACCAGTCTGTCTGAAAATGCAACAAAATGCAGTTCTCCTTCCTGGAGAAATTCATTCAGAATCAGACTGGTTTAAGGAATTCCCCAAATATAAAGGAACAGATCAATTTAGGCAGGAAATACTGTTCACATAGCAGTTGAGATTGTGGACAAAAGTAAAAATGCGATTAGGGGCATGGTTGCAAAATATGGAGGCAAAAGAGGCTTTGCAGCAAGATGCCTGGCACTGTATGATCCAGTAAATGAACTTAAATTGGCTGCATTGATACAAAGTTTATATGAGAGTGAAGGAATCTTCTGGAAGTGATGGTCCCATTAGCAAAGTGATATGCCTTTATTAACGTTATGCAGCTGCAATAATCTTAATGGAGCAATCTAGTGTTCTTCCCAAAGGATGATCTTATCTCATTTATTAATTGTCTTTCTAGTAGTTATGAGTTCATCTGATCTTGGGTAAGTGAAAATTTTGATGCTGCAGATAGGGAGCGGGTTTAATGCGGACGTTGGTAGCTGTGTTGTCAGCAAGGGTTTGTACTGATTGACTTGTGTCTTGCTATTTATTTGTCTGGCTTGACTACCGGCTGTGTAAATACTCAGTTTGCATTGTAGCCTGAATTAGGCACCTGTTACTAGTGTGCAAAGCAAGTGTTGTCTTCTTTCAGTTGCTGACAAGTCGCTTTTAAATGTACCACTGTCAGGATACATGAGAGAGATCAGGCTGCTGTGCACATCTCTGATGCTTCTTCTGGCTAGAAAGTGAGGTAATGATTAACAGAGATTGCGAAGTAGGTGCAGTTGTAGAAAGCTCCTTCTCTGAGCCTTGAGAAGGTGCTAATACTGACTGCCGTAATCAGATACTTTTATCTGACCTGCACAATCTTATTATGCTTTTTTTTTTTTTTTTTTAAGCAAAAAAGAGTGTAGTGGGAATAGGTTTTCTCATTTCCCTCATGACACCTGGTTAGAAAACAAAACAATGCCTGCCACCCCTGATTATATGGGAATCGGGCTGTTCCGTATGTTACGTAGTGATCATAACTGAAGCTTGTTGTGGGGGGAGGGAAAAACCTCAGACGCTTTGTTGGTGCAAGGTGGCACTTAGTAAAACCACAGTGGTTTCTCTCCAGTGTGGAGATACCCTAGGGGGGACAGGCTGTGTTGCCTGGGGAGTCTTTGATGAGGAGTTGTCCTATGCCTGTGCAAGTCACCTGTGGCCAGGGCACGCTACAGGGGGGAATGGAGGGCATTCCCATCTTGTGTGTTGGTAGATGAGTGAGTCTCTCCTTGGTATGGTTTCTGCCCGTAGCATAGTGAAGGGAGGTACCTTAGGGATGGAGTGACTTGAAGGCATAGGACTGCAGGCTCTGAATCACCTCCCTGTCACCTAGGGACATATTTAGGCTTTGACTCTTGATTTCCTCCCCTGTCCCCCTAGCCTCACTCCCCTCCAGCATGGGATTTGGATACCCATGGAAGAGGGCAGAATACTACCCAGTTAATTCTCTGGAGTATAGCTACTGCACGGCCTTCTGGTGGGGAGCTGAATGTATGGCTTATGCCCTAAAGCAAAGTGTGTAATGCTTAGAGAACAGAGTGCAGGTTTTTTTTTCTTTGCTGCTGGAATAAATTATCATATTGGAGTGCCATGGTTTGGACTTATCCCTAGATGGGCATCACCAGTAATGTGCATTTAGGAAATAATATTATTAAGTTGAAAAGATGCCTCTTGCAAATTTTATGGGTTTGCAACAGATGGAAAACAGCAGCATTTGAGGACTAATAATATATTGTTTTTTTCAAGATTAACCCCATGATGCTTGCCTCTCTGTCCTTCAGCATGTTTTTTGTAGATTGTACAATGCTGCCGTTTAGCCATAAGGGCCTGTTAAATTTTATAACTGAGCCTAATACATGGGGTGAAAAAATCCAAGAGAAAGGTAGAATGTCTCTGTCCCTAACGCTCATTTATGTCTTTGTCAGCGAAGAGTGCTAGTCTTTGCATTTTTAATGTGCCTGACACAATACCTATAGGTCCATGTACAGTAGTCGGTGTAAATGTAAGGTGCTCTCAAGTTTTATTTATGACCTTTTGTGTCTGGTTGTTACCTTCCTTCAAAAATTTCTGCTAGGCAAAAATGTGATGTGAGATCCAAGGGGGATAGACCCAAACCTAGAGGACCTGTAGGACATGAGTAAAAGCATCTTCTTTTCTCCGTAGACTGAGACTGCAGTACTTGTGCTGCATAGCTGAAGAACAGGTACAGCTAGAAAGCTAAACTGGAGGGACTGTTCCAGAGGGAAAGCTGGCTGGTGTTCACAGCACTGTGATGCTGCTCGTGCTGTAGGAATTGGTTGTGGAGGAAAGTATTTGTGGGTTCAAGACTCTACTCTCTTGCCCAACTGAAGAAAAAAGATATCGGTACTCTGCAAAATAATGGTTTATTTCTTTCCTTAAACACAGGATCTTAAAGTTTCTGTAAAGTATACTTGTGTTCCTCAGTGTTGAGGGCAGAGTCTGTAATCATCAGTGTATATATATAAAAAAAATAATCTGAAACACCTTAAACTGTTAGAAGAAATTATGAGAGTGAAGTTGTGCTATTGATCCCCATCCAATAGGTTGCCATGAGTAGACTTTTTACAGAAGTTGGCTTACGTTCAGGTTGCAGCAGAATTAAGCGCCTATCCCTGCACACACAACTGCTTGTTAAAGAAGCAATGTTATTGGTATGAAGAGTTGCACAGTTCTATCTCTATTGCTGACACTGCATGCAAATGTTCCCCCTCCCTCCTTTATCCCCCTCTCAGAATTGTGTACCCCATGACAGAAAGAGTGATGTAGTTTAATGCAATTTTCCTGCCAAGTGAAGTAATCTCTTGAGCTTCCAAACTTTGTTCTATTTTTGTCCTGGAAATTCATATTGGTTATTTTCCTCTTGTTTTCTTTATTTTAATGAGCTTGCCTTTATCCAGATTTTGACATATTTACAATGATGAACCAGAGTAACTCATGCAGAGGAGTTAAAGGGAAGAAGAAGTAGAAAATTTTGAGCTATCATATTTCTGCAGAGTAGCCTTTTGTGAAACTTATACTACCGTTCTCAAAGGAAAAAGCAGTTAGTTGCTTAAGAGGTTTCAGATTGTCTGGCTGATCAATATCAAGTATTAGTAATGCTATATTAGCAAAGACCTATGCTATACACCCAGGCCTTATTACCATGATGTTCATTTATTGATACTAACACTTGATCATATACAACAAATTATTTTGAAGTTATTTTTGATGAATGTTGTTCGTATGTGTTATATGGCTTGATCTTGCAAACCTTTACTCGTGAGGGTAGTCAATTGTCTTCAAAGATTTGCAAGAATGGCCCATATGCAATACAACCTCGATTATCCAAATGTCAGGGGAGACATTGAATAAGTTCATATAATCGACATTTTGAATAATGAGGAAATTTTCAGTGCAATTAATAGATGTCAGGGGACACGACCATCTTTCAGATGACAGGGAGTTTTCAGAAAATTTAGATTTTGATAGCTGAGTTCCTAATGTATGTGCTACTGACAGACTGAAATTGCAGAACATCTGAAATGTGCCTATATATTCCTTAATAGCCCTTCCTGTGGAATCAGCCAGAGTTCTATTTACTGTGGTATTGGCGTTGAGGGTCAAATTGTCACAAGCATTTAGCTTAACGTTGCAGTAAGTCTGCTATTAAGAGCTAGATTCCAGGAACAGAGTGTTAAATCAATATTGGGATTGTCTGAAGTAAAATATTATTTAGAAATACATCAGTGTCAACTTTGGAATATAGTTTTAAGAAAGAAATAATCCCATAAAAACCTACAAGTAAATAAAGTTTAAGGGAGGAAACTCCTGGAAGTAATGAAAGAGGAAGAGAGACTTTTGTACAGGAAACACCCAAGGAAGCATCGTTTTGTGTCAGAATGACTCTCTGTAAACTTGGAGTTGGTCAGTCAAAGATAATCCAAAGCCAAAATTCCAGTTTTCTGTCTCCTCTTCATCTCTGCACAGCCAACAGAAGGTGCTGCGGTGGGAGGCACTAATTTCTTTCCTCCCCAGATGGCTGCACATGAGCACCCAGGGATGCATATGGCTCTGCTGGCTCCCTGGGCAGAGAGCACCGATGGTGTCTCTGATTGCCTGTCCTCAGGTCTGCACCACCACTGCATAATCAGAGTTTATCTTTAACAGCTCTAACAAGCAATATGATCTTGCTAGCTTCTCAAACGCTGATAAGCAGCAGAAGCAGAATTATGATGATCACAACTGATAGTATGCTGGGGGTGTTTGGGATTCTGTCCTGAATCAAAATACTAATGTTTGTAGGAAGCCAAAACCGATGCATCAATTTATTTCGACACAGAGATGAGCAGTCGCTTGTTTCCTAGGAAACATGGGGTTGTGCATATGCAGCTCCGAATGTGCGCCCTAATGTTTTCCTTCATGTTGATAGAGTAGAAAGTTTGTCCAATGAGATCCATTATGCGTAAAGCAGAAGGGAAAATAAATTTGGAAAGTTGCGCTATTCAAAAAGAAGATAGCAACAATACTCCCGAAGTCATAAGGAAAAGGCAGAAATAATTCAAGAAAATAAAGGAAGTGTCCTTTCTGTCTATCTAATCTAGGAATCTGGAGATTTTTATAGTTGCAGAGCCATCTGCTAAGTTTCATTTATTGTGCAACTTCACTACCTCACCATCATCTGTTCATTAATCTGCCTTTTTTAGGTCTACTTCTGAAATTCTGAACCTCTGAGCATCTGTCAAATATTTTTGAAACAGTAGTGTGGTCTAAAGGTTTTTATATCAAGTCATTTTGTGTGTTGTCAATATTACTTGGCAGAAGCTCAGTCATTGATAAGTTGCTCACCTCAAGCTTGTCAGTAAACTGCTTCCACCATACCCTAACTCTTTGTATTTCTTCCTAGAAAAATGAATAAAGAGTAATTTGTGGCGATGCATACTGTGTCTCAAAATGTGGCTTGGACTGCATAGCAGCATTTGGTCTTCTTCTGTTTTGAGCAGTGTGTGTGGGTGGCGATTGCCAAAAAGGACTGAGGATTATTAGCACAGATCACTGACCCCAGCAGGAGTCTTACCATTGACTCAAATGGCCGAGACTTGGACCAAGGTCAAGGACTTTTGGATGTTGGATTTGGCTTTAGTATGGTGTTTCAGTCCAGGCCGTTGTGTTGTGACCTACACACACATTTGCTAAGATGAGCACGGGGAGGGGGGAGGGGAAAAACATTAATATCCACCTTCTCGATCAATGCGTAGAATTCCTCAGATCCCATACCGCATCCTTCAGAGATGGACAAATGACTCATTCTTCATGTTCATTATTAACAGCAACAAAAAAAGGAGAACTAATCTAGCTGAAATGCAGAGGCCTGGCAGCTGTGCCTGGGTGCATCTCAGACTAATCCATACCTTTCCCTTTTGTGTGTTATTCTAACAGCAGGCAATCTGATGTGTTACCTGAAAATGCACTTTGAATCCAAATTCTTGCTTCCTGGCCCCATTGGAGGTGAGGCAATCCATGAAGCCCCAGGAGCCGAATGAGCAGTGGCTGCTTGTGTGAGTAAATGCTGCTGGAAATAGGTATTAGCAGGTCTGAGGGACTTGAGTCCTCTCCTGCCAGATGGCTGCCAGGATGTCGCTACCCTGTGTGAAGCTTATGGATGCCTTTGTCGTTCCTGCCCTGAGGTTCCCTGATGTGTTTTTTTAGGCATTGATTTCATTTTGCCTGCTTTAGGTAAATCTCGGTAGCAGTGGATGATTCAGCTCAAGAATTGTTTTCTTTGGGGACTAATCATTCTGCCTTGATCTATGCTCCTGAATTTAGAGGTTAATCTCTGCAGGCTTCTTCTGGGGAAGGCTGAAGCTTCCACTCTGAAACCTTCTGTGAAAGGACTAACCCTAGGCGTTTTGAATCGCGCTGCCTGAGTCTTTCTCTCTTGATTATGTATGGGACTAAGGAGACTGTATTTCTAATTTAGGCAGTTACAGATGAGGTACCACAAGATGGATGAGCTGATCTAATAGCCTGCTGATACTTCCTGGCCATGTGTTCCTGCTGTTTCTCTTGCTTCAGCTTGGGTGCTTGCGCTAAAATGGCAGGAAACTGCCCCAGCAAAACAAATGGAGCCAAGGCAGCCCTGAGCCCTCCGGCTGGGATGAAGGTGGGGACCAGAAATGGTGGCAGAAGGAGGGTTGCTGGTAGGGTGGAAACGCTCGGCTGCCGCTGATCCTTGATATGCTTCTTCTGTCCTTTAACTGAGGGTCAAAACTGTCAAATCCAGTTATTGTTGTGACTTTCCTTAGTCCTTCTAACAGCAGCGGCACTGACACATAGTGTTGCACTCTTGACACTGCAGAGGCCTCTAACTATGCTGACTGGTTAGGGGCCAGAAGGATTAGCCAGCAGTGCTCCCGAGATAGGAATGAGCATGCATCCCTCTTGCAGTAATGCACTTGAGTTACTGAGGGAAACAGCCAAAAATGTGTAATTACCCTTTTCTAGGAAGAGACTCCTGGCCTCTGAGATGTCTTTCAGTGTGGGATATACAATTAGATGTGCTGTTTGTCTGAGAGGAAGGGGAAGAGTCTTGCCTGTCAATAGATAACCTCATACAATCATCTTGACAGTAGTTACTGTCATTTAGAATCCAATAGTACTTCTTTAGAGTTAATAAAACCAAAGCCCTTCAGTAAAGTGAGCTCTTAAGATGTACTTCTTGCCTGATATTTAGAAATGAAACCTCTGCAGCAGAAAGAATAGAGCTTCTGTTCTTATCTGGCATGTCCCTCCATTAACAATAATTAATAGTGAAGCGGGTGGAAAATTAGCAATTTTTGCTGAGAATAAAATATCTTACGTTGGATAGAAACCCACCTATTTTTTCACAGCAGTGCTCTGACTCGGTGGTTTCCATGTCTAGAGTCTAAAGTGGCTGTTGTAATGAGGGAATTGAGACCTGAACTATTGTCGAAGTGTCTGGAGCGGAGCCTCCAAGCAGTGTGGAAGTTCTCTTCCTCCTAAGAAGTACCTTAGTCTTTTCCATGCCTGTTCGTGATGGATGAACTAGAGGAACAAACAAGGAGGAGAAACACGTTTGAAACAGGACAGTGAGTAATGAAGTGATGGCATCAGCCTTGAACTCTGAAGTAAGTCCAGTGTTGGGCCAGAAAGTGAAAGTCTGAACTCTGCAATTAACATTTCAGACTTTATTTGAAGTCAGTGATTTTTAGAGGTTATCTTCTTCTATGACCAAACTAGTGCACAGGCAAACTAGAAGATTACTTCTGGGCTGTGCAGTTGGATTTTGACAAATCCATCTAGTCCCATGCTGTGGAATGTGTGGACAAGGTTCAAGTTTGCACTGATGGAAATGGAAACCTCTTGCTATCCTGAGTTCAATTTGTTTTCACATGTGGTGTGTTGTCTATCTGGTATGTCTGTTTTATTTATAGCTGTATAAATATATTTTTTTAAAAAAGCTAGTTGGCGATTTTCACATCAATATTGTGTTTTCAACAGAAAATGGCTTATTAGTCAGCAGAGGCTGCTGGCAAAGTTTTATCTTTTGGATCTAAAAATATTTGGTTTTAATGAAACATTGGGAAATGAAGACTTGGAATTGTGTTGGGGGTTTTTTCCCCCTGTAAAATCATGAAGAACTTGATGCATCTGTTAACAAATCGTTTTTTGTTAAAAACATTTTGAGTGAAAGTATATCACAGCTGGTTCAGACATTATGTATGCATTATGTATGTGTTATATTTTGTCTGCTGAGACCATGGAAAAGAACTTCTTTGTGTGTAGTAGGAAAAACTAGATTTGCAAAGGCTGGGGTTTATTGTTCTGGTTTTGGGGTTTTTGTTGTCTAAGGATTAAAAAAAAAAACAAACAACAACCCACCCTGGTAAATTTGCCAATATTTTCATTAGATCTGGCAGATTTCTTTGAAACTCTGAATTCCAAACGGTGTTCCGTTTGCTTAAAGAAAGCAGGGGCCCCACTTCACAGTGTTTGCTCTGAGGTTGGTGCACTGACAGGCAGGCATTTGTCCACATTTTTTTATTATTAACTAGAATAAGCAGTTTAATAACTAGGATTAAACCATCAGATCATGACAGAGTAGCATTAGCTGCAGGAACCAAGTTGGAAAGGATTCCAGATGTCATTAGATGAATACCTGCCCTTTAGGGGAAATAGTTGAGTGGGCCTCCGTTTTTATTGGGAAGGTAAACGTTTCTTGGGCCATTCTAGGCAGGTATCCCAAGTCTGCAATTTCACAAAGATGTTGCAAATCCCTAGCACCAAAGAATAGACCGTATTCTAGACTTGAGCCAAAACTGTCTCCCTGGTGAAAATCAGTGGTTTTGCCAGAACACACAAGTTTCTGCTGTTGCCTTGAATCATTTACATTTTTGTAATAAATGCAAAGGTGCATTTACAGCATGCCAGTAGATTAATATTTCCTTAGGGGGAGGGGGGAGTGGGGAAAAAGTTGTGATCACAGACCTCTGCTGAAGGGCAGAGGATCCCTCTCCCACTGAAACAAATAGCAAAACCTTACTGGTTTCAGTGGGGTCAAAAATGATCCTGAAGCTATCCTTCCCTCATCCAGTATAACTAAAGGGATGTTTAGGTGCGATTGTCACGAGTGAGTTTGTAGTATATTCATATACAGGTATGTATTCAGGGGTATGAGAGACTGTCAAAATCAGATGCAGGAAAATGACTTTCGGATTAAAAAAAAATATCTGTTTAGACATCAAAATAATGTAAAAACCTTCTTGTTTGACTACAGAAGTTCATTCTGTTAGGAGCTGGCAAACTCTGTCTTGCTGTTTCAGGATGAATGCTGAGAATGAATTTTTCTCTGTTATTAACCACTTTGGGCCATCTTTGCAAAAATGTCTAGGTGCCAAAAGAACTGTGAATCTGGCCCTGGAGCGCTACAATACACTTCCCCCATATACTACACAGCAATACTGTTCCAGTCTGTGATGGGAGATGTATTGCACAAAAAGACCTCACAAATCTATCTGTAAACAGCTCTACTGTCTGCCTAGTCACTGTATAAGAAAAATGAAATGGACTTAGGGTGCCAAGTTAATGCTGGTGAAGAAATAAAATGTCAAGTTAGCATATATGATCACCTTAAAACCTCTCTTCCCTGATCAGTCTTAAGCGTTCAGGCTAATAGTGCAGATGTGCTTAAACACCTTCTAAGGCAGAACACAAACATAAGGCTTTGAGGGAGTAATTGTAAAGGTGACTCTTGTGTCCAGGCAAGTTTAAATAAGTCTTCCAGAAATTACCAAAACTGACAACCCGCACCTTTTCATTTTATTATATATTTGCTCTACCCCACTTAATTTAAAGGTTATGTGGGTGTAACTTAGTCTAAGGGACCTGGAGGATCACATGGAGGAGGCAGAGAATGGTGAAAGTTGTAATAGTTTCAGTCTGACTCTGTTTCAGAGAATACCTTTTTCTGCTCGCTCTTCTGGCAACTTGCTGTGTAAAGGGTTCAGCCTTCGTTTCCTTTTCCCTGTGGCGCAGAAGAGCATTTTGGGTGATTGTGGAACCGCTTGGTGAAACTCACAGGCTCCACAAGATGGTACTGTATGAAGATCCTCTTCCCTAAGAGAAGTGCGTAGTCCTGAAGTAGTCAGAGGAAGAAATCCTGCAAAATACTGGGGTTTACAAGTTTCTCTTAAATTTGCATGCAGGCCAGGCCTATCATCTTTATTTTTTGCAAGTTCTGCATTTATCTGTGACCTGGCCCAAAGCTCGTTGAAGTCAGTCTTTGTATAAACCTTGATGGACTTTTGATTAGCACTCTTAGAAAATTTGTTTTGGCTTCTGTTACTGAGAGATTTGCATGGCTGACATGAAATTAAACCAGGCCACAGAAAGCACTTTATTTCCATCACATGCAACGGAAATAACATCGACGTTTTTTGAATTTCTCAGCCCTCATTTCTGAAATACTTTGTTGCTACACAGCAGAGCATCTGGCTCTTGTTCCTAGCTAAGGGTAATGCTCCTCTGGTGTAACGCACAAGATTGTCTTGGTTAAGAGGATGGAGGAGGTTTGCCCACTGGACATCACAAAAATGGGTGTGGATCAGGAGAAGGCTGTCTTGGAAGGCAGTAGGTGTTTGGTGAAGTACAAAGAAAGCTAAGTGCAGCAATACTCAGCTTGACTGACTTGCAAAATGTCCATGGCCCTTTTGGCAGTGAGGCTTTGCCGGAGAAGTTCCCCTCTGTGGTTTTGGAAAAACATACCTATTGCCATCACAAGCTCTCTGAGAGCGTTTCAACAACACACTGGATGCTTTAGAGCTGGACCTGGCTCAGGTGAAAACTGAGAGGTCACCACAGGTTGCGCAAAAGTATTTTTACAGGGGGAGAGTTTGCTGATGTAAGGTTGAAAGAACTGCCATGGAGCAAAGCAAAATCTCTCAAGGGCAGGTCTGACAGACTTCTGTTGGGACCTCATACCATGGTTTCTGTTGCAAATGAAGGGCAGCCTTATTGAAATGAGCTTTGGAAGAAGTGGTACAAGCTACAGATAACTCATTTGTAGTTTGCTTTTTTTACCTACTTATTCTTCACTGAAGTATTTAAGTCTTCTCCTGAGTGCCCCTAGGCCTTGCAGAAGACTAAGTGGCTCTGATAAAAAGTGAGATCATGACAGTAATGAGGTAATCCTTCTTTTCCTGTCTTTCTCTGTATTTCTAGTGCTTCCAAACCAAATATTTAGGTTTAAAAGGCAAACAAAAAACCCCATCCCAGGCCCATAGGTGAAGTAGTCTTTCATATTTTTATTACTGCTTTAGTAACCGTTTTCCCCACACCTGTGGCTTTAATGGAGCTTGAAAAAAATGTAGGAAAACATCAGTACGCTTCTCAGTCTGAATAAAAGCATTTTGTTTTTTCAGGTTGGTCTGGAGCCTCTTGCAGTTGATGAGCCCTTCCAGTGGGCTTTGGATCAGTCCCCAAGTTTTTTTAATTTTGGGAGGTGCAGGGAAAGGGAGTGCAGATGCATGTGGGTGCTCCAGGGCTGACTTTTAGAGGAGCTTTAGCAAGAGCAAGCTGCATTAGACCTTTTCCACAGAAGATGTACTTTTGCTTCCCACTTTACCATAAATTCATGGTAGGAGCAGCTGTGAAGGAAACGCAGCAGGGAAAACCCAAGTGTGGGAGCATCTTTGACCTCTTCTGCTGCTTCGTAACCCCCCTCTCTTTGCCCCCTGAGACATGCACGCTTTCTGAGGTGATGGATGGCTGACAGCAAGAGGGGCTTTAGCGTGGCTGATGTGATCCTTCTACTTGGGAAGTCACTTGAAACCAGGAGAAGATACACTGATGATTTATGAAAAAAAACCTAAAAGCTCCAAACATGAAAATTTATATTTTTTAATTAATTTTAAATTAAACTAATTTTAATTAATTGAAGTTATTTCACCTGTTCTTTTATTTTTGATTGTACCTTGTTTGGATCCTTGCAAAAAATGAAGAACTTTTTTTCTTTTTTTGTGTATGTCCTGAATTTACATTATGTAGTCAGCTGCTTACAGTAATTAATAAAGATAAATCAGTCAACCTGTGGTAATTTTAAAAAAACAAAAGTAAAAAGACATTCCTCTTTCAGTGGCTTTGTCCTTAAAGCCTTAGGTATGATTTTTTTTTCTTCAACTGAGATCAATATGGATGCTTTGTCTCAAAACAGAGACCCAAGCACCAAATTGTTGAACAGATTTCTCCTTTGAAAATGCCACTGTCACTTGAAAATGCCATGTGTACAATGCAGCTGTCCGACTTCTCAGGATTACAAAGAAACAAGACCACGTGAAGCCTATAAACAAGCTTGTAACTCAATGTGTAAAATTTCAATGTTTATTTCAAATGTTTTGAGACTCTCCTTTGCTGTAAAGTAGTGTGTTTGCTTGCAAAGACTCCCACCCTTCAAGTGATCATATTGAATTTTGTAGCTTTTGTCATCACTTCTGTTCACACACTCTTCCACAAGTCTGAATAATGCAGTATGTTTTTATCGTCAAACTTCTTCCTGCTTTTTACTCTTTAATGTATTTCTTCCCCCGCCCCGCCCCCCCCCCCCCCCCCCCCCCAGTTATATTTTGGTTGGTTTTCCACCTCCTTTTAGTCCTTCCTTGCAAGTTGTTTGGTTTTTTTTGTTGTTGTTGTTTGGTGTTTTTTTACCATCTCCTCCTCAGCTGTGTGCTGCTGAGTTTCCCATTCTGAACTGGCACTGAGACGCATGCTTTTAACATGTTCTTGTTATCATTAAAACAATCCTTCATGGTTAATTCAGCAAAGGGGAGGAAGTGACCGGCTGCTGTTGGTGTTGATGAATATGATGACTGTATCAGTTTGTCATCTGGCACTACCATTATCCTCTTCTTCAGCTGGTGTTCATTTGAGTTTATGATCTTACACAAGTATCAATATGTGATGCTTTTATTCAAGTTTGGCCAAAAGAGATCTTTCAGTAGAATAATAAATCCTCTTTGTTTCAGCTCTGTGTATATTGCAACAGCAGCTTGTGATATTGTGATGAAAATTCTGTAGTCCAAACAGATTTGGTTCAGATCAGTGGTTGCATAGCAAATCTCCAAGGAATATTTATGAACAGATGACACCCTTACCAGAACCAGATCGGCACATGAGAAGGCCTTTTGCTCCTCGAGGTGCTGGTTTTATAGAGTGAGATGTAGATGCATTTAACACTCATATCCTCTAGTCAGGAGGAGTTAGGGTTTCAGAGGATCTGAGCCTTGGTTGCTGCATTTCCCAAAGAACATAGCACAGTACCTGCATCCTCTTTTTAAACTGGAGTTGACCTTCCAGCTTCAGCTGGAGTGGTGTTGAGAGGAATGCCTCCGAGACAGCTGCTATGTTGCAAACCAGAGCTGGCTGCCCTTTTCAATAATCTTGGCAATTTAGCCCAGTGCTTTCAGAGAGAAAGTGCAAAGGATAGTCCTTAGTGTAGCACAAGAAATGATCAGCACGGATCTTGTTACCATTAATAGATTTTTTTTTTTCCTGTCTTTTAGGTCTTAAATGTCCTTATTGGAAGAGGGAAGTTTGAAAACTACAGTCTTGCTGGCTTTACTTCTTGAGTTTTCCAGTTGCTGCTGCTGGCAAAACAGAATACGACCCTGCTCCAAGATGACCAAAGTAACTCTGGAAAGGTATGTTTGCCATTTTTATTATGTTTGATATATCATTAGCCTGGCAATGGGCTTGTGGAAGCGCTGGAGAAGCAAAGAATAATTACTGCTGTGCAGGGTGGTGAGATGCTGCAGGAGATCTTCACAGGACTTACGGTAGACATTTGGACATATGTAAGTATGTGTGCCCCAAGGTGTTTGGGAGGGATTCACGTGTATGACAATTCAGAGTGTCATTATATACTTCACTGCCAAGCTTGGTACCTGTTGGTGTATAAAAGCAGGTCCTCTGTGTAATCCATGGAGTCTCAAACTCTGCCCAGGATACAAGAACTCAGGGATATATAACATGCAGCTTCTCAGTGTGTTTGGCTCAGCCACGCCTATGTTTGTAGATTATCTCCAGAAAGCTGTTCAGTCATCAGCAAACTTAACCACTGAACTGGTCTGCGCCCTTTTGTTGCCGCTTGCAAGTGAGAAGGGCTGTAGGATGACCGCTGCTATTCACCCAGCTTTGCAGCACTGATGAGAGCCAGAAAGGGCACTCTGAGCATGCTGCAGCTATGTGTTGCTTCATTTTCTTCTTGCATGACTTGAAAACTGGCCTTTTCTTTGTTCAGAATTCCAGGGAGGCAACAAAATAAACAATGTTGGACTTGTGTGGGGCTTTCTTTTTAAGTCTGTGTGAGTGCAGTGAACATTAATTGCTCATAAAAGTGTTTTCCCTCACAGTGTGAAACAAATTTTTTATTAATGGCTTCTCTGCTTTCAAATGGAGAGTAAAAAAAAAAAAAAAGACTTGAAGATGGACAGAGATGTGGCATCGCTGAGGGATCTGTAATTCTCAGGCAGGGTGTATCACTGGTAACTGCTTCCTCTCGCTGTTGAGAATGGTACATGCGATGAATTGAGCAAGCAAAATACAATGGAGGTTCTTTCCGTGCCACGCTCTTCTAGGGTGGAAGAGGAGAAAGGCTAGTGGTTTGAGGCTGGTCCCAGTCCAGGTACAGCCCTGGGAGAAGTGGGGTGAGGGGGCTGAGACTGCAAGAGGTGTTTTCTGGCTACCATCAAAGGGTCTCTGCGTCAGGGCCTGCCCAGTCTTGTGAAGGTAGGGAAAAAATATTTCAACCATTTCTTCATGAAACTAAGGAAAAGCAGAAGACTGCTGGGCTGTGCAGTGTATCTCAGATGAAAAATAAGCTAAAATCAGCCTCCAGAAGGAGGAAAATAAAAGACAGGTAGCCAAGGCATTGCAGAACCTACTTAGTTCCTACTTATGTTGTGCTGAGCAATGGTGCCTCTTCTCTGACCTTGTGCGTATCCGTAATCTTCTTCCAAGACAAACAAAATCTGGAACTCTGACACCAGCTTGAGGGTTTATGTGGTTGAAAGCTTATTGTAAGGTGTATTAGGATGTGAATTTTTAGCCTGTTAGGTATTTTGATACCTAGCTATATAGAGTATCTACTCTTGTGTACTGCAATTGTCTTGTTTTGTAAATGCGAGGAGACCTATGGCAAATATCCATGATGTCAAAACATACATATAGGCAGGCTTGCAGCTTACCTCATCTAGTGGTAACTCATATAATTTTATACTGAAATATGAAATAGGTTCCTTCCAGCTAAAAGGTGCAGATAGAAATGAAATACTTCTGATTCATCGGCTTTCAGCAAAGTTGAGTAATTACAGTGTAAACAGGTGAAATACAAAATGTGACTTCACTTTTTGTTTATAATTCTAAAGAGTTTACATACTTTCAAGAAAGATTTACATGAAGAACACAGATAAGTAAATAAATGGAGTGAGTATATGATTGATGTTTTTAAAATAGTAAATGCTTCCCATTTGTAACATTCTTGAAATAGATTGGTCATGTAGGCCTTGTTTTTCTTCCTGCTTTACAAGGCTGTCTGTGTTTTGTTTATTTACTGTACAAATTTATGTTCAATGCCTCCTTTTCTGTTTAATCCACAGGAGAATTTTGGTCACTGGCAAGATCATTAAACTGTGTTAATATATGTTTAATTAAATCTTTATAACAAAATATATATGATAAATTACTGTATGAGCAATTAAAAGGAGTGAACAAGTTGAATAATGACAAAGCAGAAAAATGAAATTAGGAGTGTGAGTGAGATCAAACCTAATGTTAAGGAAAGGACACATAGGCACACAGTTTCACTGTTTCAAGATACTGCAGGCCACAATTAACACTGCAACAGATACATCCTGTGAGGATGCATGTTTACTATTGCTTGATGTTGTCTGCTTGCTACTGTCCTCATCTATTGCTGCTCATCTTGTGCTATGTCCAGAGCAGTGGAAAAACTGTTATTTCTACCAGTTGGTGTTTCTGCAGGTTACAATTCTGACAGAGATGCTGTGGCTGTAAGGAGTGGGCAGCAAGGCAGCCTCAGCAGTAGGGCCTGGGAGAAGCTGCTTTCTGAGAAATAAGGATCTGTAGAAGAGAAGTGTTCTCAGGTCACTTGCTAGTGCCTGTGCCATGGAAGTCTTCATGCTTTGCACAAAGTGGTCATTCTGCCAGTGTAACTAAATCCTGGTTCTGCAGAGGGCTAAAGCCTCACCTGTGTGTTAGGAAAGCCCTGAGGCACTTAAGCTTGAACATAGTCCCACAGAAACTGTAGAATAGCCTGTCCAGTTTGAACAAGCAACAAGAGTTCATCTTTCGCTGTTTCAAGCATGTCAGTGGAAATTGCTGAACTCCGTGTTGACCAAATTGGAAGAGGTTAGATGCAGGTAAATGGAGTGGCTGAAGAACATTTTAAAGACACAAAGTAGATAAATCAAGTTTGAAGGAAGAGATCCTTTCTAGCAAAATTCAGTAGAACCAATACAGTGGTTCAAGTTTGTTGGGTCTTGTTCAGAACGGCTACATCTGGATAAAACTTTTAAGGTGAAACTTCTACGGGATCTAAAATACCTAAATGCAAGCTTGGTTATAGACTGGCTGACAGATAGATCATTATTCCAGTGGTTTCACTGGGAAAAAAAAAAAAAAAGGGCCAGGATTTTGAGTACCAGTTTGATATCCTTAGTAAAGTGCTTCTAACTGTTTGAAGTTCTATCTTGTTTCAAAATGCGCAATTAAAAAGAGTAGCTCAGGCAGAAGCAGTTCAGTTTTGTAGCAATCCTATTTTAATAAACCCAGAAAGACAACAGTGGTCTTGATTGAGGCAAACAAGATTACGAAATTTCTTACAGAAACAAAGTGAAATGAGTGAATATTTAAATTACGTATCTCTAATTAGGAGCATCCTGAAGTAAGTGTAGGTCAACACAGGCTTTTACTCAGTTCCACTGTACCATTCTTGGCTTCTATTTATGTTTTTAAAAAGCAAAAGAATGCAAAGAGTTATAGCTGCAGCTGGCATGCAGTGGGGTCTCTGTTCTGTCCCTGCCTCTGCCAAGAGGGAAGTTTGTGTCTAGGAAGTTCATGTTGTTACTGTACATGTCAGTTTTTATCACTTGTAAAGGAAATGATGATCCTGAAGTGTGTTGGTAGCAAGGGAGAAGGAAGCTCAGCATATGAGGTGGTTATTATAGTTATGCAATAGTTGGCTTTACTACCAGTTCAAATGCTGCGTCTGAATGACTTTAATATTACGGAGATTGTTATGTTAGAGATTGTCATTTCTATAGTGAGATTAGGTAGCTTGGATTCTATGATTGAATTGCAATAAGTCCATGGGGGGAAAAAGAAAGTGTCTTAAGGTAGTGATGGGCATGATTCGGAGCCCTGAATCCCTGTTCAGGTGAGGATGTTTCAGTCTGACAGAGAGGCTTCTGCTCCAGACTTTCTGCTGCCCAAATCCTTAGCATTCAGATGCAAAACCTTGTAACTAACCCCTCGCAGATATAAGTGGTGTTATTTCACTCACTCATACATTCCCCACCACTCCCACAAAGTTCATGGTGTTCAGATTCAGTCTTGGATTCATCTTACTATGGAGAGGTGCAAGCCATACAGCCCAGATTAAGGGTCTTGAAGTGTCTTTTAGAGCTGTGCTGTGTTTGGCAATTTGTGTTCCTTTGGGGTTGACAGAATTTTTTGGCAGTGAAGTTTTTACTCCCTGAGTTCTGCTCTGAGATTCAGGTTCAAATAAATCTGAAATGTGGAGCAGAATTCAGTCCAAGTGAGTGAGTTTCCCATGGTCTCTGTCTGAAACAATAAATCCTTCCTTGGAGAGAGAGAAGGGCAAACCTCCACCTTGGTTCATCCAGAAGATTTTCAGATGCTTTTATGAACCTGTGTTTAATTTGGGGTTTGTAAGAAAGCCCATTCCTATTTCTTCAACTCCTGTTTCAGCTCCAGAGTATAACCCTGGCAGTGTCAGAGTTAACGGGAGTTTTTCCACTCCCATTTGCAGCAAAGGCAGGATTTCCCACCCTGAAGTGCTGCCTGTTCCTGCTTATTGCCCTTACAGGCCAAATACTGAGTTAGTAAGGGTACTTAGTGAAACACCTATCGATTTCAAAGCTGAATTTCAAAACCTCAGGATTTCATGCTATTTCCCCTAACTCTATTAAAATTGAAGTGTATTTAGCTATCAGATGTACTAATGACCCAGTAGATGACAAAATTCAATTGAGGAAGTGAGTTGAGGGCATATACGTTCCTGGATCTTTTTACTGCATTTTAAACAAAGACTCTTTGGCTGCCTTGAAAAATTCCCGCTTCCTCGGCACTCGTTGTACCATCTGTACACACAGCACATAGTGTACCTCCTGATTTAAAAAAAAAAAAAAAGTATTGTTCTGCTCTCCAACCTGCAGCCTGCTGTACCACTTAAACTGGAGCAAAAAAACCCGTCTGTCTAATCGATCCTTATTTAATAAACAGTGTTATCAATGCCTTTGAGACAGCTGTACAGTGTATGACATAGGGACATCAGGACATTTGCTGGCTTGCGTTAATTGGCATGGCAATGTTGTTTTTTGGCCTGGCACACCAGATCGAAAATTGAATTTACAAAATCAAACTGTAGTTATCTACATTCCTTGATGTCCTCCCAGGTGAGCTACTGGGCTTCATGCTAATAACTTCTAAAGCAAGCAAACTTTAGCTAATTATGTGCTAGTTTATTCTCCCTTGCTAAATTTTGGCAGGTTGCTTCTGTAAATTATGAAAAATAAATGTGAAATATGCAGATGTCTTTTGTTTGAAGCAGATGTTTGGTCCGCTTTGCCAGAATCTAATCAGCTGTTTCCCCGGAGTTTTTTTCTCCCCCCACCCCCAATATTGTCCAAGAGCTTTATGAAAACACGAAGGTTTGGGGGAGTGTAGAACAATAGGACATAGCTTCATTTTCCAGCTACCAGACTTTAAGGTAACTCAAGGTACATTTTTAGGCTGTTGTCTCCTCTCACTAAAGCCACAGCAGATGCTGGCAGAGGGCCCATAAAGCACAATATTGTCTGAGGACGGGCAGAATGCAAATGCAGCCTTGCCTGTAGTGGGGGGAGGTGGTGGCGAGTTGGGAGGGAGCCAGTGAAAGCTGGCTTTGATGTCCTGATGGTACATGTGGCCAAGACCCACAACTTGTGTGCTTCCCCCATGGGAAGGCTCGCAGATGGGGGAGCTACACGTCTTCAGGAGTATAGTGCAGCTGTGTTAAAGGCAGGGTGGGTGGCAGGATCTGTTTCCTTCCCTCTTGCCCCAGATCACCCCCCGCCATTCCCTGGTGCCGGCGGTGGCACGGAGGGAGGTTGAATTGGCTGGTGTTGCACCCTGCGCTGCCTGGGCTGACGGAGCCTTGCAGGAGTGTTGCTCTGGTGCCATCTCATCCATGCAGCACAGGGTCTGAACCTGCCCTTATGGGTACAGTGTTTGCCTCCTGGTTATGAGAGCTTCTGAAAATGAAGCCCTCTCCAGAAGAGTGATCCACGCTGTACCTCGTACGTTGCTCCTGGCCTGCTGTGTAGCATGAGTTCTAATCCACAGCTGTGCTGACATAGCAGCTGTGCCTCCCTTGCTATGGCACGCTACTGTCCCAAGAAGCATTTCTGTCTCAACAGCAGCAGTTACAACAGTTAGAAACCAACATAAAGTGCAGAAAAGGGCCCAGATGAAGATCCCTTGAACCTCGACGACCATCCTCCCTGCCATTACAGCTCCAGCAGGCTCATCAGAAGTTCAGTAATAAGAATAGTAATTATTTTTTTAGTACAGTGCTCAGCACCTGCTTTGCACTTTCCGTTTAAGGCTTTCACAGCACTTGATTGTGCATGGATTTAAACTTCCAGCACTCCTACGGGGTAAGTATCATTATCCCCACTTTGCTTGCAGGGAAACAGACACAGAAATAGGCTAAATGATTTTTTTTTTTCTTTTTTTCAAAAGGAGAAAAGATGTGTTTTGTGTTTAAAAGACTTTACTCGAGCTTGCTATCCTGGTTTTCTTAGTCCATATCACAGCTTCCTACTGGAAGTGTTTTTCCAGCTACTGTCAGGGCTTCTCTTGTGGGTCAGCGGAGAGGGAGGTATTCCAGTTACGCAGTGTTGAGATTTGGCTCTGTGTGTTCTGAGCACTATTTTGGGTGGATCTGCTGATCGCTTCCAGGACTTGTGCTCTTATGTTAGTGCTTAAAGCTGAATGGCAAAGGCCTGCCTGAATTGATAACAACTGAGCATCTCTAGGAACCAAGAAGTAGAGAGCAGTGGGCAATTTCAGAGCGATAGGTACTTCAGTACTATGGTACTGCTTTTTTTTTTTTAATTATGGCTGAAGCACAAATCAAGAGCCAGTTGTGATAGGTGCTTTGGAAGCAATTAAAATGAATAGTCCTTGCCCCAGGGACACAGGTCTTGAGCTTGTGGCAAGATGCTCTTTACTTGTAAATAGATTGCTGGAGGGAAGGATAATTCAGCAGGCTAAGACTGCTAGGGAATTTTTTTATGGTAAAAAACTGAAGGGGGAAATAGAACCGTTGCCAATTTTTTTTTAGCTTCTTTACATTAAGGGTTGAAAGAATCCATTTTTGGTCCTTATGAAAGCATTTGTTTAATCTGACTCTATCATAAAGGAGTATTTTTTTTATAGAATGTATCCTTGTAAGGCAGTATGAATATATAGCCCTTTGATTATTCAAAAAAAATTGTACAAATCAAAATAAATTTGCCTGAGCAATTTAAAATAATTAACCTTTGACAAACCTCCCTCTCTGGTAATGGAGTAGTAACTATATGAATAAAAGATAAGTCGTGACATTCAATGAATTACAATATTCATCCCATAAATTACAGGATAAGATAGCAATATAATCTACATTTTTATAACTCTAAAATGTCCTGAACAGTAGCCCCCTGTACCCTTCAGGCTAATTTTTTTTCTATTTCTTTGAGGTATGTGATGACTTCTGTATGAAAAGCTTCCCCGGTGATGTTAAGTTTCCGCAGTGTCCACAAAGGCTGTGACCCAGGCCTGCCTTCCCTGCTCTAAAAGAGGCTTTGCCTTAACGTGAAACCTATGCTACAGAGGGGTTCTCCTGAACGCTTACAGTAAGTGCAAATTACGATCCTGGGAGTCTCCTGCTATATATCCAAGTACAATGCCAATAAACCAGGGGTGTAAACCACATGAGCATATGGACAAAATATGGTCTGAATGGCATGATTATGTTTCTCAGGCCATAATGAATTCATCCCAAGGTGCAACTGTACATCTGTTGTTATAGTGTTCATGATAGCAAACGCTACAGTTAAGGTTGCAGTTTAACTCAAATCATAGCCACCTGTTTCCATTCACTAACAACTTTCTTAAAAATGATTCCTTCTGGGCTGATTCACATCAGTCCTAAAATGGTCATTCACTTCTATATTTATTTGGGGGGAAATCGCTTTGATTTATAGAGTAGGCAAGCTGAAAGAGTTCTCCCTCTTCCCTGTGATTCTCACCAATGTATTTCCTTAAAATAAATCAAACCCTCTAGTTTTTAAGGGACTGATCCAACTCACATTGATTTTTTTTTTTATTATTTTTTTTTTATACTGTATTGGGCTTTCTGTGACTCACTTAGTGGCTGCTGGCATAGAGTAACACTGTGTAGAAACAGATCTGAATACTGTGCATGAAGCTTTAGCTGCTTAGAAGTTAGGAGTCTTATTGAGACTACTTTTCTTTTACATTGTGTATTTGGTAAGTGTTGCTTACAAGACAGCCCATCTTTCTTTAGTTGTGATAAATCCAAACCACTGTCTTTACAGACTGGAAAGGAAGGGTAAGATGCTTTGAGTCTTGACAGTTGATAATCAAGGAAGATAAATTTCTTTCCAGAAAGTTTGCCACCCCTCTGAGAGAGATGAGGTACCAAAGAGACTGTCAGCTATTACCAAAACCTTAAAAATGGCAACAGAGGAAAATCTAGTTTCAGGTCTACAAACATCATGTTCTTTTTCAGTGACTGTCTTAAAAAATTTTAATGCAAAAGTCAACTTTGCAAATGTAAATTCCAAGTTAAAGTGTAAAAATGTTAAAGGAGAGCCTGCTACTGATCCTTAAAAAGCGATATGTGTCGGTGATACATATAACATTTTGAGGTGCAAATGATTCTGAATGGGATAGATTACCAATAAACAATGTTTCTGGAGCAATTTCATTTCTTAGCAAGAGTCTGTAGTCCATTTGTTATTGAATGCCCCCTGTCATGATTTCACCTGAGGGAAGGAAATGTGTGGCTGATTTCAGGTTTGGGTTTGATATGGCAGTGTAAGAGTGTTGGGCTGTTTGGTGCCCCATTGTATTGGGCATCATTGCAAGCCCCCTCCTGACAGCTGTTAAGTGCAGGAGGGAGATCACATGTTTTTTCTTGAAAAGCTAACTTGCCACATCATGGTCACCTCCCTCTGAGGGACAAATGCTGATTCCAGTGTGGAGCCTGAAGAGCTGAGTTAGCTGCTAGGTTAATCCACACGTGTTGATAAGCAAAAAAATTTCCTTCCTTTGAGACTTCAGAGCATTCCTTGGCTGTGTGTTACCTACTGCTACTCTGGAAATGAATGGAAAGTGCGTTGGGATGCAACAGGAAAGTCAGAAGAGTTCCTCTGTCCCTTTCATTTCTGTTACTTAAGTGGTCCCACTCACTAAAGACAGGGAGGTTCTCCAGTGCATGCAAGAGTGCCTCTTTCTTTAAGTAATAGCATCGTTCAGCTTTTATAGACACAGAATCCAGAATATAACTTGCAAGTATACTCATGTCCTTATCCTTACTTAATAAGGGGGAAGTTGAGAGGAGACTTGTCCGCAGCCTTGCAGCCAGACAGGGGCAGGCTCGGGACTGGAGCTGAGATCCCAGCCCTGTGCTAGCCCCTGGGCTCTCCTTCCTCTGTGTACTGGCTCTGCTGCCTTCAAGGCTGTCCCTGCCTGTGAAAGGTGAGAGCATTAATGGGCTGCAGTGCGACAGCTCTGCAAAACCTCTGCCAAGCACACAAAAACTCTTCCATTTGGCAAAGTGACACCGCTGTCGTGCCTTCATTGTTACAAGCGGGGACAGACGTTGTGGTAGAAATTGTTGGAAACAATAACAAAGGCTGTGTTTTGTAGGGTTTTTTTAAAAAAATAATTCTTGAAGTTGCTGCTTGAAATTAGGACTTGCACAGCCTTTTTGTTCGTTTGCTATCCTGTCAGCATATTTTCTACCAAGCTTCTGTTCTCTTGGGTGGGACAGAGGAAGATGCTGGCAGGATGGGCAGATGGATGGCAAGCTGCCACTAAGCCTGGAGCTTGCAGTCCACATCTACCTAGATGCACAGGGCTACACGTGGCACGATTTGGAGCCTAAGAGAGGAGTTGAACTTTCAGTGATGCATTTCTAGTAACTCTTTTCCTTACCTTTGTTAAAAGGTGCCTTAGTTAAAGCTTGTATTATCAGAGTTACAAAGATGCATTGATATAATTATGTGGTAATGATTTCATCTTGATAATTTACTGCAATTAAGGCAGCTTTTTGTGTTATTGCTGCTTAAGTTAGATGTCATCTTTTTAATATATTTGCGAGAGAAGAAAAGAGGAATTCTCTCGTAGCTTCAATATTGCTAAAAATAAAGGAAGATTGTGCTCTTCTGCTGCTGCTTACTGACACTGTCAAGAATAATGTGAGTGAAATGGAACCAAAGCAAAATGTGTTCTTCCCTGAGCTCTAACTGGGTAGCATTATAGCTCATTTTATCAGGCTCTCAATCATGAAGTGGCCTTTCTTCTTGAACTTGAAGGCAGAGGAAATTCCTTATTCTGTGAAGTAAGCCTACTTTTATGCTTACTATTTATTTAGCCATTTGCAGGGAGAATGTTATTTACATAGAGGAATTCATGGAGGGGGGCATGAAATCAACCATTCTCTTTTCTTTCCTTATGGCAATCATGTGGATATTCTTGTTTTCAATTAGTGATGTAAGAGGAAAGAAGGGGGAATATGGCTTCAGTCTGTCCCTCTTAACAGGTTTTTTTCATAGGCACAGAGTCCAGGTAGTCTGCTGGTGGCAGTGATCTATTTGATTTCCAAGGTTTGGTGTCTGGCAAAATATTAACAGTGATGCAACTTTTGTGTTACTTCAGTGTTGTTTATTATTTTGTGCCTATTTATCCGTGTTTTCAAGACAAAACTTAGTAGTGGCTCACTCGGGGGATTGGTAATTGGATATAGAGCCTTTCACCTCCAGGTCAGTGGTTCAGATTTGTTACAGGTCAGTACTGCCTGGGAGTTGCCACCATGTGACAGCTGCTCGGTGGCCCTTTATGAAATAAGTTGGTGGTCCCAGCTCATTTCCTTGAGAGCAGGTGTCTTCAGCACACAGCAAACTTGAGGACACCAGTGCAAAACACATTGTTGGTAGAAAAGAGGAATTGCGCTCAGGTATAATGCTCATGATTTGTATGAACTTAAAAAAAAAAAATCAAGAGAGCAAATATACATGTCTTGATCCTCAGCTGGCGTAGATTTGGCATAGATCCATTAAGTGTAGCTGCAGCAATTATCACCAGCTGATTAAAATAGTTCACTGTGGAGGGACTGTATTAGTAATCTAAAGGTTACTGACGTTACAGTAATATTTTAGTTAACTACAGACTAAAATTAAAAATCCAAGTGCCTTAGAATTAAAATCACATTTAAAACAAATCCAGGCTTGCTGAAGTTTGGAATAACACTAATTCTTCCATCTAGTGATGCCCTGAGATAACCGTACAATTATGGTTAATGCATTTTACTGTTTGTTGTCCCAAAGGAGATGAAATTGGATTTCAAAGATACATTAGTCTCCAACTTTTAATGACTCTCTGCTTTTAACAGCTTTGCCTGTGCATCTGCCTAAACTTCCAGGGCAACAAAGCCAAGCAAGCAATTCTGAACCACTGAAGTGTAGTGATGGTAGAAGTGAAGTCTTCCACCGAGGAAGCTCCTAACACTAGGGGAACATAAATGTCTTGTAACACTTCTTTAAGAAAAACTTTTTGCAGTTGAAGAGTAATTTAATTATCTCTGATATCACTGAAATATTGTTTAAGAGGAGTCTCAGTCTTGTCTGACAGTATCCAAGAGGAAGACAAGAGAACCATTTGCTCTAGAAAAAATAATTTCTGCTGCGAGGTTTTGCTGCAGTATTTCAGATCCAAGTTATTCTAGTACTAATTTCAACTAGGACAATAAAAAGGCACAGGGTGTGTAATTTTGTCATAAAAATGAGCTTGAAGTAAAATATTTATAAATTCTCGAAAGTCATTCTGTGCTTTAAAGAGCAAGCACACTGTTTGGAGAGGGTGCATCATGGAAAGAAGTTGAACTTCTTTGAAATGCAGACTTCAGCCTTAATTACAGAGCAGTGACTAGCACTTCCATTGCTTTAGGCTTAAAAGTGATAGAGACGGACGAGTAGCCTCTTCTCAGTAATTGCTTTTCTTCATAATGTATAACTTATGCTCTCTTTCTTTAAACCCACTATTCCCATGTCTCATATAATTTAAGGAGCAGACTAGCTGACTGGGTGTTGCTATTTCTTACCTCCAAGCTGACAGAAAAGCGGATGAAAAGGCAAGCAAGAAAAAAGTAGAGAGGGTTGGAATTGCAGAATGGATAGTGAAATGCCATTTTAGGTGATCTGGTGTGATGTGCTGGATGATGGAGTCTTATTTTCTGTGGTCTCTTGGTTTGCTGTCAATTATTGACAAGGACTGGAAGACTTGCTAGGTATCTTATAAGAAAAAAAAGTCAGTTATCAAAGTGTCTAATCCTAGTCTGAGTGTCAGATTCCTTCATCAATTTATACCTTCTGTCATTCATAACTTAGTAAATTTATATGTTATTTGTTTCTCTAATTCTGACATTATCTACTGTCTAGGAATAATTAGTGTCATGATGATGCAAATACAGTGTCCAAAGACATTTGCTTCAAAAGGATCAATTTCAGTTATTTACAAAACTGAAGGAGGTGGGATTCAGCCATTAAAAAAAGGAGGCAAACATTGCTTGTGCAAATACTTCTGCTACATCGAAACTGAACAAACTAAGGCTCTGGAAGAAGGAAGGGTAAGAATTCCAGCTGCCTTCTTTCTTTCTATCTGAAACTTGGAGGTACAAGGGCATAGCTAAGTGTACCTTATTCAGTCACCCAGAAAAAGACACCATTTGAATGCACTTGCTGAATAGAAGGCACAACGATAATAGCAACGTCACACAACAGAATGGCTATTGCCAAATCGCTTTAGCCTGATCATCAGGACCAACAATCTGTTAACCAGCCCATTCTCTAGTTTTTGCTGCAGCAGCATGCTTTAATTTGAGATTACTGTTGCAGCTAACAAGAAACAAACAGTTCTTGAGGGGTGGTTTAAAAGAAAAAAAAAAATCAGCAAAAAATCTCACAGTCCAGAAGAGTCAAATATTGGAAGGTGAAAGGAAGATTAAGAAGAAATTGCCTGTTACAGAACTTCATTAAAGTCATTTATTAGCTTTGTAATGCCTAACAGTCTGCTGGCTTCAGAATTTTTTCATACAGGGGGCGGATAAGGGAGCGTTTCACTTTCATTTGCATTCTTGATCCCCGCTGCTCTGTTTATAGCGTTGATGCTATTCATACAGTCTTTGCAATATTAATTTTTAATTTATGATGCTCATTAGGAGACACTTAAAACAGAACAATTATCATTTATCTTGATATATTATTTACTAAGACTTGCTGTCATGGTTAGGGACTTGTGATTAGTGGGAGGGGAATAGAAAACAGCTCCGAAAAGTGCTTGGCTGAAGGGACTGGGGCTTAGGAAGCGGTTGTCACCACCAAAGCCCTGAAGTTCTGATGTCTAAGCAAAAGACTTGCAGCACCTAATCAAAACTCGGGAAGAACCTTGGAAGATGAGCCTGGGACAGTGCTTAATGAACCTGCAGGACAGTATTAATGAAAGTCACTCGTAAACCACCAGCTCATCAATTATTCATCCTGCTATCGTCCTGGTACTTTACTGTCTTCCCTTTTCTCCTCAATGTGATTACCCTTTTTTTTTTTTTTTTTTTTTATTCCCTCTACCCTCATTTTCCTTTTGTGGATTTGCTGACATGTACCCCTGGTAGCGCTTCCTCCCCAGGAAATTGTGTTTCTCAAGGCAACCGCATAGTATCCACAGGAACAAGAAGGGAAAATTGTGCTCTTTGAGGCATTTGGATGGATGTGCTGCATTTATTAAGACTTAATAAACCAGATCACTGATATGACAGCCCTGGATAACCTGATTTGTTAAAGGCTGCCATATTGGAAAGTCGGGATCATCTATGTATTTCTTAATTAATTTGTAGTGTTTAGTAACTTATTGTCACACGTTATCTGTATAGAAGTCTATATGGCAAAACAGAACTTCAAACAGTAGTGACCTACTAGGAATACATTGGAGTGCTTCTCCCCTGCCCCCCTAGTTGTCCCTCATACAGGACTTCTGAGAATCCCTGCGTTCAGTCTCTCAGTTCCCAGGTTGTTCATAATGTATGCTTGTGCAGGAGAGAAGGCAAATTGGATGTTTTGGAGCCTGATAATTGCAGCTCTGCATCTGAAACCAATTGTTGTATTTTTAGCTCTGTTTGTTTTATTTAGTTATTTTTAGACTTCCTGAAAGGGGTATTACTTCTGTTTGTTCTCTGTTTGACATCAAAGCAGGGAACAACAAATTACTAATTTTGTAACCTATTCCCTGGACACCTGACTTTCAGTTTTTTGAACCATTGCACAGCAGCAGCGGAACTGTATGCACAAGACCTCGAGGACTGATACCATCAAACACCTTTGAGTTGCACACACCATTCCCTGCCTCTGTTATGTTGAAAACCTTGACACTGCGACTAATCTCAAAGGCAACCACTGTATTGATAAATTATATTTTCTAAGGGAAAGGATAGGGAAGGGGTTATAAATTCTGTGGTTCAGTAATTCTGGTGCTGTTTTTTGGTTTTGTTTGGTTGTTTTTTGTTTTTTTGTTTTCTTTTTTTTACTTCTGCCTTCTGTATTTTGCAAGCTGGTATTTAGAATGCATTTATACCAAAAGGGGAAAACAAAAATCCCCTTCCTGGTGTTATGGGAAAGCTGATACAATAGTCTATGATGACTTTTTCAAAGTAGTGTAATGAAGACAATGCACGATGCTATAGCTAGTATTCATGCTATGTTGCTTTTAATCTCCAAGTTTAAAAACCTTCACAGAATGATCTCTGCAGCACCCCCTGTGAATGAGGTATGTAGGCATCGTTAGCCTCTTTGTTGCGTTGTATCAGAACTTCAGTAGGCCCTGGGATGTAAATGCAAAAGGCATGGGAGGAAGTTTTCAGCACACATATCAATTGCTTACATTATTTTGCACCCTGTTGTAGATTTAGATCCTCTTGTAAAGAAAATACTGCATAATGATGATTCCCTCCCCAGCAAAACCAGCTCTGACTACTGCTGTAAATAATTGTTTGTGCTTGGGAGTCAGTCTTATGCTAAACCCAAGCAAATTTATCTGACAATATTTTTTCTTCATTAATCGACAAAATATTCCCCAAAAGTTCCCTATGTGAACTCATTTAGGCAGGATTTTGAAAACCATTAGCATGATTTGGAGGTGTAAATCCTATGCTCTGGTGTGACACGAGCGCTCAGAAATGTACCCTGACCCACATCTGAGAGAGGTGACACGTGTACATGTCAAACTGCAACCCCACGCAGGAGCTAGCTTGTCTCCTGGAAACCTTATAGCTGTGTTAGTGTGGCATGCTCCTGGGCTTACTGTGACAGAGCGGGGGGATGAGTAGACATGCAGTGTTATGCTCATACAGTGATAAATGGGGGTTTCCTTGTGGCCCTGTGCCGCTCTGTGTAAGCGGGCACCAGGACTCGGAGAGCCCTTTGGAAAATAAGTCTTGGATTCGAATCATCAAGACACTCTGGACTTTTCTACCTATTCTAGCTAGTTATAGAGGGTTTCATTCATCACCTCTAAAGAATGCTTTTGGATTAGTCTTACATCTTTCCAACCGAATCCTACCTTTGCTGCTCCGGTAATTTAATGTTGGAGTCGCAATTTACTATAAACCTTCTTAGCAGGCAGGTAATCAACTTAACAGAGTTTATTGCACAAGCAGCTGTTCAGCAATCTAATATTATTATTTTTTTACCTGTTATTTGCAGCTGCAGAACAGGATAAATCCACATTAGTTCCAGTCTCCGCCTGACAAACAATCTCATCTCTGCCATGTTCTAATTTTCAATAACTTTCAAGATCTGGGTTCTGCAAACTATGAAGCACATAAATTGAACAAAATAACTTTGAATGAAGCATGCCTGCTTAGTTTCTCTGCTCTTTTACATGCCAAAGTCTTAGCTTTGTATGGCGTGTTAGTGATTTTTATTTTTTCCCAAACTGGAAAGGGTTCACCTACTTTTGTTGGTGGCTAACAGAATTGCTAATGTTTCTAACATGATAGGAAGAATCACCCCAGGTGTTTATAGCATTTCAAACAAGGCACAGCAACAAGCTGAGACGAGTAGGTGTGTTCCTCCTAAAGATGGTGTGTTATATGCTCTTGCAGTGGCAATATCAGGTCTTTTAAACCACAATCCTATTTCCCTAAAGCTTTCTTCGTAATAACATTTCACTTTTTCAGCTTTCATTGAAGCTTGCAAAGAGGGAAATTTGGTAGTGTGCATGTCACAGAGTAGCGTGGCACAGCTCTTTTAATGCTGGCCCTTTATAATCTTTGTAAGGTCATGTAACTTTTCTGATTTTTGCCTAGGGATAACTTTTGCCTTATTTTAACATATTTCCTTTTGTCTGGTTTGGCCAGTAATTGACTTTGTCCTTTTTTCATTTATTTCTCTGCCTCCTGGTTGTAGCATCTTCTCCCTGGAGTCTCAGGTTAGAAGTTTTCCCTTTTGTGAAACCATGACAGGTGCCTAATTGAATGATGAATGTCCCTTTATTACTCTGTAATTGAACTGCCAGCTTTTTGATTGGTTTGTAGAGATGCTCCACTCCTCATCAAGCACTGCGGGGGGCTCCGGGGCTGGCAGGCTGGGCCTACCCTCCATCTGTCTAATCGCATCTCTCCCCTACTTGGGTTTTGGGTGGAGAGGGGGCTCGGGGGGAGGAAAGTCATAATAAATTATGCTAATTCGGTGTCGCCGTGACAATAAGAATATCGCATTGTTACGTGCGTGGCGGCAGCAAATGCGAGAAGACGTTTTGTCGTCGTGGCTGCCTGGCCTGACAGGCCCTCGATGAAGATTAATGGCCCTCACCTGAGTGACAGAGCAGGGGATTGTGGGGCAGAGCGGGTCATTCATCATACTCTGACAGGTGTCATTCACTCCGACAGCCGCACCACTGTCGCCTGGCTAGTGGTTCCATTTTTCTGCCAGTTAAGCAAGGAGTTTAATAACATCCCCAGAATTAAAACTCATTCTTTGTAGCAGGTCTGACAGCTGAAAATAAGAAAATCAATTCTTCACATGTTATAGCCCAGTTAACTGACTAGGGCTTTGACTTTAATTTAGTCTTTGGGCTGAATTTCAAGTAGGGTGCTTTTGTAAGACATCATCTATTAAAATTTACCAATAGCACTACACTGTTATTATTGTGGCTGGATTAAAATGCAGCCTTTAATAGTGGATGTCATCTTCATTTGGTGCAAGCTCAAGTGCATATGGCTCTGGTGGGGCATATTCCACTTCATCCTCATTAGTGATGTTTATAGCTTCTCTCTTCATTAATATTGATCCCTTAAACTACAGAGGAAAACAAGACAGACACTAATTTGAACCATTTTGTATCATTAAACTGTTTGGATTTCTTTGTTTCACTCATTCTGGCGAGCTGAATAAAATATTTCGGAAATGGAAGGAAAAAGAGACTGCAGAAACTTCTGGCAGCCTCTTGGTGGGAAGAGCCAGGTTAGCCTTATGGCCCTGTGCTGCTGAGACTTACATGCTTCTGGATGAGGCTGGCTAATCCTGGGGAAGGCTTGGAAATAGCCCCTAAGAAAACAGCTCTAAAACAATGACCTTAATATGTGTTTAATATCTCAGCTAGCAAAGCCAGGACAAAAATGTTTGTTGCCTGTTTAGGTTAACTCATTAAAACTGTTGTAGCCCAGGGGCAGGCATGACTAGCTGGAAGCTCCTCTGTGGAAACACGAATGAAGAAGACAGATTGATGTCTGTTTGTCTTATTTAGGAGATTTGTGAATCATCAATGCGGTACCACTATGAAAAATGCAACCAGGATCCAAAGAAGTGTGAGACCAAGTGTTTCCCGTGGACTTGGAAACATTCTGGCTGTTGTATAAGGCCAGAATGAAGCTGTATGTGCAGCAGTGTGTGCGTTTCAGGTCAGCGTAATCGAGAAAGATTAATTCAGTGTGGAATAGGCACCAAGAAAAAGGCTACTAGGGTGATCACGAAAATGCAGAGCTGTCTTACAAGGGGAGAACAAAGGACCCCAGCTTGTTTGGACTAGCAAAATGAGGGCTGGGGAGGACTGTGACTGCTCTCTACAAATACTTCAGGGGAGGTAAACACAGGGAGTTGAGGAGAACAGAGTCTTGCTGTGATAGCCCAGGGCATTGCTTCCAGTCCTGTGTTCTTATAAAGCAACCATAATTTGTCTCCATGTAGATAATAAATCAAGAACGGTGAGAGAAATTGGATGCGTACCTCTCAATCTCACTGAAGCTGTTCAGGTTGAGGAGAAGGAAAGGTTTCATTTAGGGGTGGTGGGGGAGGACAGGAATTATCACACTTCAGGAAATTTATTTCTGTCTCTGTTGCAAGCAGAGAGGGGTGCATAGGACAGCCAGGCTTCTCCACAGACACTTCATTTAAGTGCCTGGATTTATATGGAGAAGTCTGTACACCTCAGTTAAATATGAATAAGGAGTTCAACCCTGATTTTGTTTTATAGAGAGCATGTTGTAGTATACTTTAAGATCTTGTAAACTTTTCTCTCTGCCCGATATGAAAGGTTACATTTTATTCTGTGGAGATTTACACTGCTTTGAAAGGAAGAATTTGCTTCTCCATGTTTGCTGTTGGTGATCTGTGTTACGTTAGCACTGTGAATGAATTGCATTTAAACAAACAGCGTAGAGGCAAACTGGGTACATGTGTAGAGAATAATGACTAACAAAATAATAGATGAGAACATTTAGCAAGTCTGTATTTGGTCTTAGATAGTTGCGTGTGCGTGATGTTTCTTTCCAGCATGAAGGAGAGGCAAGGAGTGACCACCATCCTGGTTTGCGGTTTACTGTCAGCTCACGATGCCGGTGTTGTATGGCCTCAGAGGCTGCACAGGTTGTACGGGTGCTCATTGCATACTAGATAGCCATTGCTTGCTTACAGGAGAGAATTGCCTCCCCAACTTTATTTCTAAATTATTTTTTTTTTCTGAAATCATTAACAAATGAAGGCCTTTCTTGTTCCTGCAGGTTATTGCAGTTTTTTTTCACGTGAGGCATTAAACAATAAAATATCATTGGGCAACCTCTGTCTTCACAAGAGAAATATTGTATGGGTGATACTGGGTGTGCAAACTGAGGGTGAAGAAATGTCACTGACCAAGAATTGAATATAGTGGCACGTTGGAGTCCTGTCTGACTCTTGAAAATGAAATAGTCCCTTTGGGCTCCACTTGGTTCCAGTTTCAAACTGGATTGGAAAAGAAGGATCAGCAGAATGGTTATAGTGACATGATAAAGTGGTCATAAGTTTGCTATTTAGTTTTTTGTTAATTGTGTATCTGAAGTTGTGTTTCTTCTGAGTATTTTTATGCGTAGCTGCATGCATGCTGTACAAGTAAAGCAAAAATAGAGGAAAGGGAGGAAGTAGGTGTTTTCTAGTAGACTCTATGATTGTTGTAGCCTTCAGTATTGCCCATAGAAATGAGAGCTGTTCTAAAAGCATGTGAGTCACTGACTGTTTGGAAGGCAAGTCTTTTCATTAAAGGCAGGTTTTTCATAAGGCAGCTCTAAATAAAACAATATTTATGAACCTAAAGAAAAATACCCTATAATAATTTTTTTCAGTTAATAAGAGAAACATGATTAAAACACTCCTGTTACCTCACTAATGCAAATGCCTCCATGTTAAATTATATCTTTTTTTTTTTTTTTTTTTCTCCCCTTCTCAATCTGGCTGGGTGGGTCTGCACTCCAGACATTAGATTCAGTGAGACTTTATACATGCAAAAAAATTAAATTTTTTTTTAAAAATGGAATTTGGAAATACCTGCTTTTAGAAATAAAATTAACACAGGTTTGTTGTTTTGGATTTTGTTTGGGTTCCCCCCCCCAAGATGCAGCTATACATTTATCACCTGTTTTTTTCCTTATCCTGATTTTAAGTCATCAACATTCTAATCCAATAACAAACAGTTGCGCTGGAGTTTCCATATATTAATATATTAGTGCAATTTTTGTGCTCAGAGGCAGCCGATGACTTGTCAGGAACATATTGCAGAATCTTTAAGAAGTTTCACCCCGAACTGAAAGTGACCATTTTGGTTTTGTGCTTTCTGAGGTAATTTTCCATAGAATATATTTTTTAAATGGAGATTGTGCTTGCCAGGCTTAGTCAATCACAGATAAGATATTTTTCTATTCTCATCTATACGTAATGAAGTCTATATGCTAACCAGTTACTCTAAGAGGTGAATACCTAAAGGGCACTGGAAAGTTTTGGATGCTTCATGCATGTGGCTGCTCAAGACAAGATGTGATGTTAACAAGGGAGAGGTGGGAAGAGCGATACTGAAGGACACAGAGTGAGTGGGTAACTACTATTAGTCCAGCAGGTTTCATCAAAATTTGACTGTTTTGCTTAATTTAACAGCAAAATGTAACAACGTATAGAACTTGCTATGCGACATCATCAAATAGGACAGGTTGCCTAATTCCAGTTTGGGAAGCGCTGACACTGGTGAATTGTGAGGCAGAGATGAAATTAGCACCCTGTTCTGCGTTCCCTCAGACAAGCTGGCCTAGTTATCTAAAGACGTAAGAATGTATTAACCAGTGCAAATAAAAATAGCAAAAGGAGTGCTAAAGTAGCTTCTACTTAGCTGACTGTATTTCCTGTTCTAATTATTTTCACTAAGCCACTTCTTAAAGAACTGCTGATAGTTCATTCCCCCCCCCCCCCCCCCCCCCCGTGAGTCCTGGCACCTGTACATCATGGCTTGGTTCTGGGTAACAACATCTGTAGTGAAACCTTCAATATATATATATATATATATTATTTTTTTTTTAAGGGATTCTTGTTACATTACTTAAACCAAATGAAATGGGTTTGTAGAGCATGGCCAGGTGCCTGGCTTAGGGTGGAGGTTTCGCTGACTTTATAGAGAGCCTTGATGACTAGAGTAAATGAAATGTCTTAGGCGTTTCAAGTGAATTTCCTCTTTCTTCCCAGTCTTCAACAAGGTCACTAACCTATCCAGAAGGAAGCTTTTACTACCCATGCCTAGATACCACAATGGAAAATCTTGACTATTCTAGACTCTTTGGCTATGTCTTGTACCATGTCCAATAACTACTGTGCCATGCAAGAATCCCCTGATCCTTCTAAAATTGACAGCATCACTTAACTTAGTTGAATGGACTGTTTTTTAGTTTTATCATTAGATACTGACTGTTGCATCAGCTGTTCTGCCGTTACAAAAAGGCGTTCTGTTTTTATGTAAGAGATGCTTTTGTCCAAGATAGTTCTAGATATGTAGCCACTAATGAAAGTGTAAAGGAAAGTATTGCAAGTTTGACATTAAATGTAGGTCTTACAGCAATGAGAGTATGACTTAAAGAGGAGGTTATGCAGGCAATGTGATTCTAGCAGGCTCAATTACAGTAGGAGTTAATTTGATAGGGATCATAGACCTACACTGTAGCCAATTAGTAGGATGGAACTGGAGTACACACAACAAAAGGGCTTGATAATAAGCAAAGTACTTAGGAACAGAAGCCAAATGAAAATGAAATAAAAGGCTGTGATCCAAAAATCTATGGTCTTGAGAACATGGGACAGCCTCCAAATGGGTGATTATGGCATTTATCACAAGGTACATTGGGTCAAAATACCCATTAAAGTTGCTACAGAAATTTCATAAACAGGAAACTGCATAAAGAAGATGATTTGGAAAAGGAGGAAAATGCTAATCTAATTTGGCATCAGTTTTCTTGGATCTACAAAGGTACCATACAGGTTTATATTCATTCTGCCTCACTTTCAGACCATAACTGCTCATCTGAGTTAGGATCCTATTTGCCATAGGTTTGGTGGTAATGTAGCAGGGGGTGGTATCTCCAGAGTCTGGAGTGGTGGGGGAGCCTCTGTGCTTTGGAGGTGACAATTTCCCCTGGCAGGCAGGGAGCTCGGTGCGGGTTTCAGCTGAAGCGCATCAGGTTAGGTTTAAATTTGGGCACCTAGGCAATAGTGTAGTGTGGTGGGGACCTATTCTGGCTGTAAGAGAACAAATGGAGGGGTGGGTACTTGACACCAAACATAGGCGCTGCGTGGCCATGCCGCCTTGCAGGTAGATGCAGCTTCAAGGCGCAATGGCACAAAATAATGTGTGTTTCAAGGTATAATGCTACGGCGTGACTTCAGTGAGCTGCAGAAAATGTTACCAGAATCTAAAAGAGTTAAGATAATAAGGAAAGAGTTACAATAAATAAACCAGGTGGGTAATAGATGCAGTTGGTTGATCCTTGTGGAAACTGGCCTAACGGCACAGAGGCACAGCTAGATGATGCACCAGTGAGGCCTCTAGGAAGGCTAATACTCTGCTGAAGAGTGATGCTCTGAAAGAATTGCTGCAGAAGGAATGAAGATGACATTACAAGAACAGCAAAAGACAGACCCGACCATGTTGGGATTAACGATTCTGAGGGTGTCCGAGAGCTGCATCAAAGAAAGTGCATTTGAGATCATGCTGAGGAACCCCATGTGCTGCACGTTGGAACCATGCTAATAGATTCATTTTAAGGCCTGAAAAGGCTGTTATGATTATCACTTTTGTAATACAAACTAGAGAGCCTTATCTTTTAATTTTGCATTAAGTTGTTAATGTCTATTATGTAAGCGTACCAGATGCTTACACTGAGGCTTCTTTCTAAAAGATTTCAAATTGTGAAAAATTTACCATCTTTTCCTTGCTTAAAGTGTTCCCTTAGTGAGTTTATAATTTTGTCTTTGTGACTACCAACTATTCCATCATGTTATGCATGTTTCCTGCTGATTTAGAGATTAATACACTGATATCTTTTTTATTTATTTTTTTTTTATTCAGAAGTGGAGAACTCTTTCTCATGTGTTATAATAAGCAGACTTCTAACCTTCTTTGGGGTAATTCAGACACCTTACAGAAGTATGTCAGGTCAATGTAATTGCCTTTAACCAAACCACTAGTTTTATTAGTGATTGCTTAGTTGATAAAACCTGTCTTTTTTCCCCATCGTAAACTAATGAAGTAATTAGTATTAATTAGAATTAATTATAATCTTCCTTATTTTTCTACTTATCTCATCCAATATCAGCCTTTTCATGACTTTTCATAAGGCCAATGTCAGGCTGTTCATCTTAGCATTATCTTAATCATCCTACTTAGACTTTTAAAAATATTTTCCAGTCATTAGCTTTCTTCCAGCCAGTGGAGGGGGCATATCAAAGACAAAGGTGGAAAATCTGTGGTGTGCATGCCACAATAGTAGAATTGAGGAATTTAGCTGAAGAGTTCCTGTACCATGATTGGGAAAAAAGCCCGTGGTTGATCTGGGTGTTTCTCCTATTATGCAGGTAAACAGTGACCTGTTCCTCACAGAACAAGAGTGGGGAATCTCTGAATCTGCCAGAAGAATATGAAAATATACCCACTGTGTTGTAGTATGGCTGTGGACATGCAGAGCCCGGTGGTTTCCCTTTAGTTTTCATCGGGGCTGTGTTTGGGCTTCCAAAGGTCTTTAAAACTGAAGATGCCTAGCCTCGAGAGAAATTCTTGCAAGTTAAATTCATCTTAGTCTGGATGTTTGTTTAGCAGTGATATTAATCAAGCACAAATTGTTTGGAAAATTGTCCCGAGTTTGCTGTTGAAAGCCTCCTAGGGACTGAATCTGAGTTCATGCCTGTTGTGGGCAGGGAACTCCCAGTAAGGCTCCAGTGGTCAGTCCAGTTGAAAGCAGGCATCAGTCTTTTTTAGCATGTGCTTTTCCTCCTTAAGGTAAACAAAATCCGTGTCTGGCAGGCGCCGGGTCAGCTGATACTGTTGTATGGCTATACAAGTGCTTGATACAAATCCGTTCAGAAAAATTTCCCTGGTATTGCTCAAGGTAAAACCTCCTTATAACCTGCATTGTTGGCTGGGCACAATGTTCATTTTACACCCTCCTGCTGTATTTCCCAGAAAGAGGATGGATATTCCAGTCCAGTTACCTTTGTTTATAGCAGGGAGGGGAGATGATTTACTGATTAATATTTTTTTTCAGATTAATTCTGAGAATCTGCTTAAAAGGAAATGGTAGCGACAACATTTTTCCCCGGTTCTTGTGGGTGACAGCAGATGCCAAGTTATTTTGTTAGTCTTCCTTGAAATTTCAACTGCAAGTTCATCTACTGAAGGATTTGACCTGTGAAATAATCAGAATCAGATATATAGTATTAGTCTAGAAGGTTGCATTTTTCCATAAGCAAGAAAAACCCCAAAAACCTGTGCTATTTAAAGTATTCCTCTGAGTTTGTGGACATCAGATAACAATCTAGAGGCATACTAACTCAGTTTGCAATACTACAAGTACCACTTCAATTATCATTGCCACTCTAATTCTTGAGGCACTAACATTGATGAACATAAAAAAAAGAAAAAATGTTTTCAGTTTGTCAAAAGACAGAAGTATAATGTAGTGGCAGAAATGCAGAAAATGCTAGTAACTCTTCCTTATAGACTCTCCATGGCGAGCTACTGGAGTCCAAGTCCATCCCACCTGCTTTAAGCACTCAGCTGAGTTACATGGTAATTATTCCTCTCTCCCTATTGACTAGGTCTGGGGTGTACATGAGTCATGGTATCATTCTGGTTTTTTTGGACTGGGAATGACATGTAGAACAGCTAGCTTCTTAATTTAGCAATCTCAGTTAAGTGTCTGAAGTTCAGCGAGATGAATCTCTGGGCTTAAAACTTCCTGACTCAGTGTCCTTGTTGGCAAAATGAAGGTGGTTTAGAAGAATTCCCTGATTCAACAAAACTCAAATGAGGTTTTTCATCAGGCTAATAGAAACGTAGAATAATTTAGGTCAGAAAGGGACTCTGGAGGTCGTCTGGTCAGCTCCCCCTCTGCTCAAAGCATGGCCAGCTGTGACCAAGCTGCTGCAGGTCTTGTACAAGAAAACTCTGAGGATCTCCAGGACTGGAGGTTCCACAGCAGATACTTTGCCACCCTGCTCTGTGGCGTAAATGTGAGTGTTGTCCTGTGGTTGTGCATGGCCTGAGCCTTAGGTTGTTACATGGCTTTCTCCTCAGTGTCTGCATGAAAGTCAGTGAAGGCAATAGCTTACAGGGAAGGAACCAGAGACAGCATTTGAAAAATGTATTGGAAGCAAAGAGCTGCCTGAAATTCCAAGTATTTTTCAGTGAGAAGAGATCCATGATGAAATTTCAAAATGCATGCTTACAGGCACAGCTGACGATGGCTCCTAGTGCACAGTTTGGCTTTTAGTTACTGTCTTACTAAAGGTTAGGTCCTTGTCCAAGTAGGGGGAATAAACCAAAAAGTAGCCAAAATCCCATTAAATTTGTGGTCACTATCGTGGGTCAGCCATAGAGCTTGATAAATAACGTCATGGTATGATTAAGCAATAAACCCGAGTGTTTTTCCTTGAAGTTCCTCTACATTGAGATAATTATATAAGAAAAACAGCTGAGTTGATGTAATAGGTATACTTCTGAAGGTGAGCAGTGTGGGACATAGTTAAAACTAATTAAATGGATCAAAATTGGCACAGAGACAAAGTGTAAAAATAAATGTAATCACGAGGGAAAGGTAATTCTAATTAAATTGTCAAAAAAATGTCAATTAAAAAACTTTGTATTTAAACCCAAGAAAAATATCTGTGTAAAACGCCTTGGGGAGGATCATTAAAAAGTAACTAAATAAGCTGAGGAAGAACTTAAGCAGCAAACGTGGCTATCTGCAGTCCCAGTTGTGGCAGGATTTGGTTAATCTGAAATCTTTGGGATCATACAACTATTCAAATGAGTGAATATTTGTGCAACCGCAGTGTAGTGGCTCTTCCCGTACATGCACATCCATTCCTCAGATGAACTGTCATTTGCATTCACTGACTATGAGTATTTTGGTATAGGAAACTAAGCAATTAGTGATTTTTAAACTAATGCTTTAAAATATCAAAACTAGACCCTGGTAGTCCCCAGTGAATACAGCAGATTACTGACAAAGCTGTTCAGGTATATGTTGATAATAATAAAATGGGTAAAACTGTACAATGCCTGTAGTTCGAGTGCTCTAAATGGTGATGCTTTCAGGCTGAGGTGTGTCATCAGTAAATTTAATGCTGTCTTAACCCATCAGGGACAACAAATGCAAGGCCGCTGAGTCGCTGAAGGAATCGAGGGACTTTGTATACAAAACTTAAAAAAACATATCACCTGATGACACCGTTATTCTGTTGTCTTATGACAGTCTTCCATGTCTCAGACTTTTACATTTAGGACACGACATATATTACATTAACTGTTGCGCGCAATACTGTGCTTCCATTACCTGTCATGTCTGTCCCTTTTTTTTATTGAGCTACTTGTTGTTGCATTTCTTTTTTATAATATAAAATAGGAGAGAATTTCTTGGCTCCCTTCCTGGACTGGTTTAGGTAAAAGCTAATGTGTTTTAAAATGTTCTGTGCAGTCCTAGTGTTAGAAAGTCTGCCTAAGCCCTGGAAACCTTAACTACCTGTTTAAGGCTTTAGATCAGCCCGTCAACTGGCAGAAACTTTTTTTTAAAACCCTTATCTTTCTTTTTCTTCTTGTTTTTAAAACTTGGCAGGCCCGGAGTTGTGGAGGACTGTCACTAAAGAGCAGCTATAAGGGAAGCTGCAAGTGCTTCCCTGTGCCAGTTGGTGTGCACAGCTGCAGGGGTGTGGTAGCTCCTCTCTCAGGGGTATAGGCGCTTCTGCCATCCCAACGAATAATTATAAAAATGAGGAAAAGAATACAGCGGTCTGGGGTTTGGATAGTTTGCTTATGTAAAGGTGCCTTGCAGTTGGCGGAGCACCTCTTGAAAATGAGGCCGGGACACCCTGATTTCTGCAGCAGTTGGCATCACATCTGTATTTAGAGCCCTTCCTTGTTCTCACTTTCTGCTTTTCTTTACCCTGCTGTCAGAAGGCTCCTCTGCCTGATTTTCTTCCTTTGCACACTGCAGTGGCCATGTTTGCTGCAGATGTGGGAAGCAGTGGTTAAACCCTTCCCTCCCCCCACTCCCCTTTTTGGTCTATCTTCAAATAATGATACCATTATCTTTCAGCAGCAGGATTGGATAGCATTAGGTATCCCCATTCATTCAGTACATCAGTCAAACCAGCCAAAGAATATATTAGATAGGATCACAACTTTATCTGTCCAATACATAATATACCAATGTAGCACAAGAAGGGCTGCTCAAATTGATTGAATTGGGTTTTCCTACAGTGCTGCTTTGTGTATAGTGGGAAATATACTGTATCAAACAATCTACAGGAACAGCAGCCACAGTGTGACTAATCACAGCAATACTAATACTGAATAATCTCAGGAAACTTGAACGGGAGGATCAATGTTCCACTCACTTCATATAAATGGCCTATATTATAAAAGCCAGCAGATAAAGGTTAGATACTGCTACATTTAGAGCCTGGCATATATGATACAAGTAGGGTGTTTCAAACACAAACTCCAATCTAATAAGTGCTTGCAAGAGTCCTTATATAACTGACCAAAGCCATCAATACAAGTGTAAGCCACTTTAAAATAAATAAATAAAACCCTTCTGTTTTACAGCATTTCCTAAACGGCAATCTCTGCATAAATTTTTCCATTCTGAACTTTGTGCATCCAACACTTTAAAACAGTAAGTTAGTCACCTGGGCCAGCTGCAGAGGACAAAGCGTTTGGAGACTCCCTGGTGATGGGAGATGGTCAACATTAGCCTTCAGAGAAAGAAAAAAAAATCACAGAAACAATGTCCAGGGGAGCATGAAATGAGAACTTCTGCTAGGAAAAGCTTTCAGCTGAAGAGAGCTCGTTTGAGCTTCCTTTTACAGTATGGAAGGAATAAAAGGTTTGCAAAATTTCCTTTTCCAGGTCCTTTGCACCTGAGCTCAGGCAGGAGGGAACATGAGCTCCAGGGATTTGCTTCCCTGAGGGAGATGGAGTTTGGCACAGTGAGAGAAGAGGGCAAGGGTTGGTGACCTGAAGAACGTTAGTTCACCTCCCAGCCACTGGTGCGTTTTTGGTTTGTGCTTGTGCTTCCACTGCAGTTTGAATGGTTAGTGAGTGGTCATTTCTATCCAGGGACATCAGCTGTTTAGAAGGTTGGTTCTTTGGGTTGGTGGTTTATTGTTTTGTTTTTTTTTCCTTGAAGTTCTAAATAAAGCTAACTCCCAAACAATGCTAATTCCTCCTTTGTGCTAATTCTGTTTCAGTCTTCATGTACTGGCTTCTCCCAACAGCTGTGCCAAGGTGCTGCTTTAGTGGGGTCTGTCTTTTACTCTGCTTTTTCCCCTTTTCTGTCATGCTAGAAATCACACTGATACAACTTTTTGATTTAGACCCTTGTTGTCTCAAAGAAAGAGGGAATTATTTATAATCAGAGGGGACTGGGTTTTCATCACTATAGATTGATGCATGTTTTAGAGCATTCACCTTTAAGGTATCCAGAATACAATCTGCTTGATCCTCTGTGGATTGTAAATTTCTAGAGTTGGGCTTCTTTGTTCTTCTTGTCTGCCGAGGAAAGCTTTATGATCACTATTACATTATCTTGTCTGTAGTACTGTGGAACTGGGACCCTTCTTCCTATCGGGAAGCCTTTTCTTTACTTTCATACCAATAAAGTCATTCTTCGACGAGGGTTCATCCCTAATAAGCAACTTGAGAATTGCACCTGAACTAAGAAATATTTTTCCCCTCTGTGTGCCCTAAGCTTCAGAATATCAAGGAGCCTACATGCTTTGAATCTAAGACAGAGCTTACAGTCTAACAGCTTTTTTATCACCTTCCATCAAGCAAAAAAGCCTCCAGGTGGATTAAGCTGTGTGTGTAAGAAGCTTACAAGGTAGCAGGTGTCAAGTCCCAGTAAAGGTCATTCCATTAGGGCTATTCTCTTCTCAGACACAGCTTTCCTTGTGGACTTCTGTAAAACTGCCACTGAGACGTTGGTACACTGCTTTACAGAGCAGAGATGTTCAGCAAAATGCTGAAGCGTGCGCAGCATATTTGCCCAGGGATTTTAGGCTGAAGTCTAGCTTTTAGAGTGTGGCCCAGATAAAATACAGCGGCATGGCTAGAGGTTGGTAGCAGGGTAGGAAAAATGCCTTCCCACATTTCCAGTAAAGCCATCCAAAAAGGTCCAGGTTAGGTGGACGGAGTGTTGACAGTATACCACAGAAGAAGTAAGTTGTTAAAAAGAATTAAAAATCAAAATCCTCATTACATTATGATTGAGAGCCTGGAATGAACTTGAAACACACTTGGTGCATGCCACTGTCTATTGTTACTAGATCAAAGGCGAAAGACTTGCTATAAAAATGAGTAAAAATCATGTGACAACTCATTCTGCCAGACGTTTCAGGGCATGAGCAGACAGCATTCAGTCAGCACTCTTGGATCATATTTCTGATTGTATCTTCACAAAAACAAGGATCAGAAAGAGAATTTCCTTTTCTCTTCCTTTTTTTCTTTTTTTTTTTCTTTTTTCTGATGGGAATGATGTAACGTGAGGAGCTCTAGCCATATGCATATGCCTTTCTTGCCCAGACTGCACCATGTAGCTTTGCCCCTAGCTGTAGGCTTGGGCGGGGGGAGGGGGGGGAGCAGGAGGTGAAGGGTTGAAGAGGCTAGCAAGGAACGATGATACTCAACATCTGAGAAAGCTGCTCTGACTGACGTATTTGGGGAGAACGGTTTGGAAATCTTACTCAGACTTGTGCTATTTCAAAGCATGCTGAATGAAATCTTGCTTGCTTGCTTAAAAAATAAAGCTGAAGAAGGGACTTGGAGCAGACAACCATCATTCTTCGGAAAATGGAACTAGCATTATAGAAATCAGACTAAACTTCAGGAAAGAAGCAGTGAGAAATCTGATCAGATGAGCACAAACAACAATGTATTCAAAGTTTCAAAGTATCTGTGAAGGAGAAAACATGCCAGACAATTACGAAGGTTAAGGACGTTCCAGAGAAGTCAAATGATTTTGCAGCTTCTGTCTTCGCTCCAGATATCTTGAGCAAATACCTACTTTTCAGCCAGTAAAGATGAGCCATTCATTGATTGACATGTCAATAGAAGGAATGGTACAACCAGCTGATAAATCAAAGGGCAGAAAATCATTAGAAAATATATACATAAGAGTTGTGAATGATCTTAAAATAGAGTGGCTGAACCACTGGGGGACAAGTGCAGTCTCTGCTGAAGTAATCTATTATACCAGAAGAAAAAGTGGCACAGGTTTATCTATAATTTAAGTAGGCTTCAGTAGAGATTCAGGGATTTCATGATAGTAAGCATTGTTTTGGGACCTGGGACCATGTTATAAAAAATACAGACAGTCACGATGCAGATTTAATATGGTTAGAAAAGATCTGCTTGACAAGTGTTTTGGGTTTTAGAAATTCTTTAACCAGCAAGAAGCTTTACTACAAGTTTTGTGATGGGCTTTTCTGAAAGTGAGCAGCTCAGTGGTGTGAGTGATAACAGGTTATTGAACATCAGCTGATCCAGCAGCAGTCGCCTATGTACATGGCCTTAGCCTGCAGCAGTGGTAGGGAACTTGGAATTGCCTATATCCCCTTTCACAGAAATTGTGCAACTGTGCTTGTTCTTGGAGAACGGTATAGAAAAGATGAGTTAGGCATTCCTGTTTACTGTTCCACAAAAACAGGAACCAAGAGTTATTTCAGAAAAGTGAAGGAGGGCAGGCTGAAATGGGTTAAAAGAGATACTTTGTAGGTAACGTGTAAGTAACCTGGTGGAAATTGGTGGTATGAATCCTCACAGGCTTCGTTTCTAGGTCAGGATTAGACATCTCTGTGTAGAACGAAGGCTTGCACATTCACATTAGATGGAGATAAAAACAACCCTGAGGGCAAACAGACCTTCAGGCTTTGGAACATAAACCATGCTCTGAATAGTGGGGTAAGAAAGAAACTTCCCAAGTACAGCAGCAGGGCCCTACCTGCTCGCTGGAGAATTGCCTTTGCTGAGCTACTAAAGATTTGCGTATTGGCTACTGTAGGAGAATCCCTGCTAGATGAGCCTGATCCAATATGACAATTCCTGTTTTTTCCTTGTGTGAGATAATGACTATCCGTTGAATCATACATTAGATCATGGCACCATGGTGGACTTCTGCTTGCTGTTACTGAGCTTGGCATTTCAGCAGCTTCACTGGCTCCTACACTTGCTAAATTCTGAAGTCCCTGTTGATTTTGTGGTGCAATTTTTCATGTTTCTTATAATCATGCTCTTCTTGTTGATCCTACTTGGCAAATGATAGTGAGCTTGTGAGCTCTGAAGGCTGGCTTGAAAACTGTGAACTCTGAAGATCTTTTGCTTTTTTTTCGCTTTAAATATTTTATCTCCCAGCCTGGAATTATTCATTGGATTAATGTGTGAGCTGCTCCCTTTGGAAAGAGGCTGGCTGTGAGGACTTTCCTTGTATTTCTTCTTGAAAGGAGACCGTTTGTGTGAGGAGCCACTGTTCTTGCAGCATGGCTGGCTTTGAGAGACCGTTTTCTCTGGAGAGGGACTTTGGTTGGGAGCAGCTGCTGCTGGCAAGCCCGGCTGGAAGAGATCTTGTCCCCAGTGGTTTGGGCTGAGTGGAGACCCTCTTGCAGGGAAGGGCTGCTGCTGGAGCCCGGCCAGAGCGGAGTGAGCAAGTGCAGGAGACTATTAGCAGGAGCGGCTTCCCGCGGCTCCTGACACCGAGCCTGCCCATCTCCAGCTCCTTAACCAAAGGGGGCTCGTGGAGCCGGTGGCATCCCTCTGGGGACGGATCTCATGGCTGGGATTTGCAATAAGGGCTTTGTGTGGCTTTGTGTGTGTCAAGTGTTTGTTTACATTGTCTAACGAAGATTTGTGTCGCACTTACAAGTATGTTTGATTTAGTTTAGCCACTGTTACAGTGTTTAATATTTTAGTGTGTATTTAATAAACACAATGAAACCTGCATGACTCTCTACCTCCATTCCTATCTTAGGGAACCACTTTAAGGGATCCCTGAGGTTTCTCCTGCAGTTTTGTCTGACCTTTAGAAAAAGATGCCCTCAGCCAAGCTACTGATTTTTGCTGCTCCCTTGGGTGGACTGCCTAGGACAGGTTTCAGTCTGTTTCACTAATAATAATTTGGTTTTTTCTCTGTGTGCATGCATGCTGGTGTGCATGGTCAGGCTGGTTTTCTCTTGTTTTCACTTCTGCTCTGGAGTTTAATTTTACTCAGGTGGTCCTGGTTTATTCCACTTTGGGCCACTCGTCAGTAGCAATGTATTTCAATTATTTCCTTTTGCTGATTCCTTTTAAGAGAGAAGGTATATCTCTAATACACATTTTCTTTAGTATTCTTGGTGCCACTGTTAATTATTTCACCTCCCCTCTCAATTTTTTGCTGTTTTAGCTGTCAGTGAATGTTTTATATTGTTGTGGGTGGTACACGTTGAAGATACAGAAAATATTTTACTTCTAGCACAGTAAACTTCTTTTGTAAGTACAAAAGCCTGTGCCTAGAAATTCAAACTTAGGTTTTATTCTGCTAGCCACTGTATCTATGAACAGTAAAAGCAAATAACTTCCGGGTACGTCTTACAAGTTACCTGCACAAAAAGAAGTTAATATGCTCTTAAGTAGATAGAAAGGGAGACCAAGGAACATGTAGCTACCTATTCACACCTGATTTTTGGCTTTCTTGGCAGTGCAGACACAGAGAGGCTGATGTACCCGTGTAGGGCCCTGGAGTGTGCGTCAGCTTAACTCGGGTGCTGAGCCCTGGGGCAGAGAGCTCTAGGCAGCCGCTGAAGTGGAATTCAGGCTCCCGTTCACCTTCTTGAGGTACTGCTGAGATCCTGGGATTGGAACAGAGTATTTCAGGGTACTGTACTACACTGAAGATGTGGCTCTTAACTGTTAAGACTGTGCTCAATTTTGTATTTTTTTTTTCCTGGAGAGTTGACCTGGATCCCCCATTATGTTTAATTTAGTTTTTAATTTACTCCTGGTATCTGCTTTAGCTAGCTGAGCCTTTGTTGGTTAGCACGCCTCAGTCTTGTTCTTCAATGAAAACTAAACAGAATTCTTTTTCTTTTTCTTTTTCTTTTTTTTTTCCCCACACATGGATATATTTGAAGGCATTGGAAAAGGTGCAGCAGAAAACAAATCACCAACTATTTCAGAATCTGTCTTTCAGTTGGATTTACTTAAAGGGGTAGTTCTAGACACAGGAAGAATACCTTTTTTATGGTGATGGTTTTAATTCTAAATAATCTATGATGTATATGGATATTTATTTTAGCTTCTCTACAGCCACATGTTGAGGCTTGCTGATTTGGAGGAAAACCAGCATCCCTGCTCTGGCCGAAGTAAGCAGAAATTGGGGATTTTGGTAACTGCAGAAATACAGGCATTAATGTAGAAGCTTGCAAACATTCTTGAGAATCTAATGCTTGTTATGCATTTTATTTCTTTTAAAAGAAAGAAAGAAAAAAAAGGGGCTTTGGCAGTAACTACTGTGAGTGATGTTATAGTTGTGAGTGTGTTTTGTGCCAGCAAAGAAGGAAGCCAGGAGAGAATCTGAACAGTGTAACAGGCTGGCTACTTCTGCACTGTCTGCAGAGGCTCTGCATAACCACTTACCTGGTCCTCCCAATGGCAGGAAAAAATGGGGCACAGGAAGGGGGAATTGGTTGTGATACGCACGTATACATGTGAACATGCAGGTATTTCCAGATGAATGAAGCCGTGGTGCTTACTAGAGCTGCATGCACTGTCCCAGGCTAGATTAAAAATGAGTTTGCATATATTTTCTGTCAGGATCATTTCATTTGGAAAAATAGGGCTTGAACATAGGAACAATAAACAAAATAAGTCCATTCCCTAAGCTTCACTCCCTCCCTTGTTTCTCCCATTGAAACCCAGTGAATCTCACCTGTAAATTTATAATCAAGAACAGGTCTTGTTAGCTCACTGGAGCTAGACTATAGAACTATTGTATCATTATTATTTGACTTCACTGTGTCATCTTGTGGATTCCAAATTAAAGGATGAGTTTGAAGTACATCTTTGAAGATCTTGCTATTTGCTACATCAAGCAATAAAATTTGCTCAAAGAGTTTTAATCTATTAAAAAAAAAAAGCAGAAACGGGCAAACAAATACCTGTTTAATGAGCTGGCTAGACTTGACAGTAAGGCCAGTTTTGAGTGCATTCAAGGTTCAGGTTAGACCTTCTGCACATCTGTAATCCCAGTGCACAGCACACTGCATAAATCATTTCTGTTTAGCAAGAATAGTATGTGCAAAGAGGCTGTGTCTCGGGTAGGAGGTACGTGCATGTTTTTGCATCCTTCACTGTTTCCTCGGTGCCAGCTGGGGTATTGATTATTTGTACATCATTTGAATCCAAATTCTCATATGTATGTTTTCACACACAAACACCCACATACAGATAAGGGGCTCAAGATTTTCAAAAGCCAGCCATGAGTTTGGAGCCTAACTGAAGCAGCTTTTGAAAGACCCAATTTTGCAGGACATGCTGTACATCCCATGCCCTTCATTCTAGATGGCTGAAGTTCAGCTGTGCAATGCTATTGGTTTTTTTCTTTTGACAGAAGGACTCTGAATCGCACAAAAAACTATCTTCCTTGTAGAAATGAGGACCCAACTAAGTATTTTGTCAGGGTTGGTGACACCGGTAAGAAAAAACCCCACAAAGCGTAAGACACTATCAGAAATTACCTCCTGTTTTCCCCCCCTAACACATGTTAAATTAGCCAATAAGCCTTGAAGCTGTGCATACCTGATGATTAATTTATGTTATTTTGTGTTTAAAAAAAACAAAAAAACCTGTTCTATCATGCTAGATTTACAGCATTGCAGAGTTTCACAATGTTGCAATGCCGTCTTCAATTCAGCCGCTTCATATTGAAATTTCACACACAATAATTGGCTGACCTTCACAGCTATGGCAGAAACTAATTAAAGCTGTAAGGCTTTGCTAGCTATGCTTTTGTGTGAAATGTGAAGTTTGGTGATAATGAAATATGGGGTGCAGATGTTATTGTCTCAGATAGTCTGTGCCCTTGGTTCACACTAATGAAGAACAGCAATTATTAAACAAAAAGTATTTTCAACCATTAATTATTTGTGTTTTGATAGACTAAATGTCCCAGCAGCAGCTCCTTCTTCTTCTTTCCTTCTTCAAAAAGTCATTTAATGTCATTTTACAGGCTAGCGGGAGAGTCCTCACAATGCTTCATGAGACTTGTACTGTATTTGGAGGATTGGTTTCAGAGTCATTCTGTGGTGCGTTGCACAAGACGCTGCATGATCAATAAAGATGTGTTTTATATGGGATGACGTTAAAGTTTGGAGATTCCATTCCTCTGGAAGGATCTGTGAATAACGCAATCACTATTCCTGTTGTTACGTTCAGAAAGCAGGCAGAGGGTGTACACGCAGTGGGATTTTATGGGTGGATGGAAAAGGGATATATCCTGCAGTCTGTCTGTCTTACTCCTTTAACTGAGTCCTCTGCATCTGACTTAACTTCAGCAGCAGTAAAAGTCCATTTTTAGTTATGGTTGACTGGCGAAGCTGTTCCGTTGTCCTCTCATTCCCTAGCATGACTGTTGGGAGAAGGTTGAGAGAAAAATCTTGTTTATCCCCAGAGTTGAAATACCACCTGTGCATGCCAACCCACATCTTAGAGTTCCATGAATTTGGAGCAGCGTTGACTGCAATGGTTAAGGACCACTGTGCTTTGTGTCTCTGGTCCCCTCCATGGCTTTCCATTCTTTCTTTTCCTCCCTTATACCTATTGTCAGTCCTTCCCTGTCTTGTTCTCCCAGTCCTGTTCCACTTCAAGGTTCCTATCTGGTCCAATTAGCTGGAGAGAGGACATCACACCTCCCAGAGACCCCAAGCCAAGCCAGCTACAGATGTGGCTCTCAGTTTATACTTGATTCACATTTTCAAGGTTGAAAGTTGTCGGGTTTGGAGTTTTTGGCAGGGGTGTACGGGTGGTGGTGGTGTGCTTTGGTGGGTTGGTTTGGTTTTCCCCAAGGAGGACCCTCCTTCTCCAGTCCGTGGTGCTGCGTAGCTCCCATGACCATTGCAAGCAGCAGTGGTATGTCTAGCGAGCTGCAGAGGAATACCTGTAGTCTGAGATGCCGAGATGCCTGCAGCTGGCAAGTCCATGTGACCACCTGTGCTGCAGTCATGAACGCTGCGGGTTGACGGAGGGATGTTGTGTTAGTGGGATGCTGAAGGCATGAACGCAGTACAACTCTGGGAACTGCCGTTGGAAAGCATGACTGTTTCCCTTGCTGAAGAGACTGCTTGGGATTTTCAAAAACAGTTAAAAGGATTTCAGTGATGATTCCTATGGGATTTCTTAGAAACTGGATGACTCCTGTGAAAATCCCAACCTGGTCATGGAGCAGCAGAGGTCTTCCGTTAGAGTGGTGTTTTACAGGGACAAATGATACAAATATTTTCCGTTTTTCCTTGATTCTGTTGCTGTTTCTGTGTCCTTGGCACCTGCAACATCAACTCTTAAGTGATGAAATATATGTAGTGGTACTAAAAGGTGAAACTCCTGTTAGGGAGATGCCATTACATTTTTGTCCATGCCTGGAAATACAGGAATATTTTTCTGCCTGACAGCCACGATCATACAGAAGGATAATTCGTTACAAAACCAATTATTTCAGAGGAGTCTTTTGGATAAACATGCCATTGTGATTTTGTAGATGGTGATATAAGAAGATAACTTATCTGCATGCTACATTTGTATGCATCTTGAATAGATACTGTTACCTATACTTTGAAAAACGAGCAAGACAACTAAAACAGAATTAAAGACTTTTTAGCCCTCCTGACACAACTGATTTCCAGGAGTTGCTTCATTTGATGTTTTCTGAGTAAGGGTCTCTGTAAGCCTTAGCACTTTGAATACCTAAATATCTTCAGATCTCTATCACACTTCCTCAACTGGGAATTTTGCATTACCCAAACTAGCCAAACAGCAACTTGTTCAGGATTGTCGGTAATGGTGTTGACTAGATTTCCCTGCCCCTGGAGTCCTTTCGTTTGGAGTTGGTGCCAGAGACAGTCCAGAAGTGGTGTCAGGTCAATTCAGATTCTGGTGGGCGTGGCCACCTTGGCTCGCAAAGGTAAATCCTGGCCCTGAGTGTGGGTGTGGGCTGCCCTCTAAATCAGGCAGGGCTTTCCACATCTGAGCATACAGGGTGGTCTGTGGTCCAGGGGCTGCCTGCAGAGCAGTGCTGGATGCAGAGGGTGTGTGTCCCAGGAACCCAGCCGTGATCACAGCCACCCCCGTGGCTGCCCTTCCCACTTTGCCGTTAACTGCAGAGGGCTTCAGGTGTCTTGTCTTGTGTACATGCATGTAGTATCCTGTACATGCATTTAATATTTTATATAGACCTTGAAATAAATACATGCATGAAAAACAAAGGTACTATCAGCAGCCAGTGGCCATCATTAAGAGTACAGTAAAAAGGAGCAATATATATTGATATTTAAAAAATGTTAATAAAAAATGGTAAAGTTTTCTAGGCTTTTTTGCTCATGGCTGTTCCATATTTATCATTATCTTTGGTGGCATCTTGGCTGTAGCAATTTGCTCTCTGAATGCGTAGCACATACATGGAAAAGTACAAAGCTAAAGGTGGGGGTGGGGGGGGTGGAGTGCGCGCGCACATGCGTGTGTGCACGCATGCATGCAAATTACACAAAAAGACAGTTTCCTATTAGTTTCACTTTACAGCTCCTGATGTTTACTGTGACAAATTTCAGTAAGAGGGGATTTTGTATGCTGATTTATTTGTGAGGCCAACTGTATGACATTAATATATTGCATATTTTTTGAGTGGCCTGCTTTTTGTGACTTTTTAAAGAGATCCTGCCATAGAAGGGTGAAATTAAATAAGTGAGTCATCCCTTGCACTTAAAGTGTAGTTGAAATTACCAAAAGCTTGAGTTTTATCTGAATGTTATTAGAACTACAGCAGGAAGATGAAATTCAGTGCTCCTGATGCAATCTGACAAACACATGGAACACAATTGCTTGTAGTAGTGGTGTTTACAAGGTGCAAAGATGTCAGTGTACGGTGTAGAGAGGTGAGGGCTTACAGCTCGGTGAAAAGGATATTCCCTGTGATGTAAATATGTTAGCAAGCAGGACTGTAATAAAGTAAAACTAATGAAAGAGCAACAAACCACTAATCTTCTAATCCTGGTAAATAAATAACTGAGCTTTCAGAAAAGCCCAAAACCCAAAGCTCAGAACGATAAAGCAATTATTTCCAATAGTTTGGCAAACACAGTACTTTACTGTGTTACTGGTGTCTTTCTGTCAGTATATATAAATTTATGTATTGCAAAGATATTATGTCTGTGCTTTGTCTTCCTTGTGCACAATGAGAAATGAGAAGCCATATATAAATAGGTGCTTCTGATGATGTAGATTTCAGCTCCTTAAAATAATTCCTTGGATTCCTTCTCCCTTTGATGGTGTGTTAGTCCGTATCACAGCTGTGGAAGACTCTGAACATGGGGCTGAAATCTACTGATTGCCTCTGTTAGTTGAACTGTTTTGAGCACTTGATCTCCAGGACTCACAGCTTCTCTCTCAAGAGTGTTTTGACAGTTACGGAGTTAAGTAGTAGTATCTTCAGAAAGCTCTATTGTGAGGCTGAAGTTTAGTAATTGACACCAATAACATAACAACATTAAATCACCCACCTTTTTTTTATAGTGGATAAGCCAGTCTGCTTGTAAATATGTTAAAGGATAGCATGTAGGTGGCAGAAGAATTATGCTACAATTTTAACAGCTAATAAATCTTTATTTAAGCAAGGGACCGCTAAAATTTAATTAGGCATATAAAAGCAGAGATCATTCTAAGGGTAAAAATATGCCAATTCTCACAAGAAAAGACATCTGCTTCATGGAAAAAGAGTAAGTTAAAGTGTACTCTTCTGTTACTATGTCAATAGAAAAGCTTTCATTAGGGGGTGCAGGAGTCTTAAGTTTAAAAAAGGAGGAAAAAGAGAAGAAAACATTTTTTTCAGGCTGTGTTTGGGGATATAAAAGAAATGCTGTCCAGTTAGTAATCTTGCTTGCTCTGCTGGCTGATGTTACTGCCAACACAACATCTCTCTGCTTCCTGACGGACAACAGCCCTTTGGAAATACCATTTCACAACACAGTTGCTCGTGCTCCGCAGCCAGGCCTCCATACGTTGGTGAGTTGACTTTTTTAGTGTTAGCTGCAATGCCTTAGAGAGGCGTGCTGCTCATGTAGACCTTCGTGCACATCATGAAATAAATTGCGAGTGGCATGAGAAGCCAGACAAAGTCATTTTGGAAGATGAAAATGACATTGGACAACACGTTGCTTTCGGCAGGTTTGCTCATGTGCCAGCCAGTGTGCTAGTAGGTAGTAGGGAGAAAAAGAGGAATTCCTGATTTTTACATGTGACATAAGTTGCTCCTCTGGTGAGCACGGTGTTGCCATGGCTGTGAAAATAAAGCTACTCTTTCTGGCTCAGCATTGCCAACATCTCTGAAGAAAAATCCTTGAGAACTTATACCTTTTCTTTTTTTTTTTTTTTTTTTTTTGGGGGGGGGGCAGGGCGGGGCAGAAGCTAAAACTACACGGCCTATTAAAAGAACTCTTAAATGTGCAAATTCATAAGAAGTTACAAACAAAACCCCTCTGCGCATTGCGTTTTTCACTGAGTTCTCTCACTCTTGTGGAAGTTGCTCTGAGTTTTCCTGCTGTCCAAGCTAAAAACACAGGTAGCACGGGCTGCTCCTCTGCTCTGGTGCTGACTGCGTGCACAGCAACCTCTGCTCTATGCGTAGAAGCACAGCCGGTTGGTTAGTGAACCGCAGATGTAGGTTATTATTATATAGATTGTTCATACGCTTCACTGTGAGTGTCGAAGAGCCTGTGGAGAGACGATGGAGGCTGCTTTTGTATCACTTCGGATACACGTCTCCGCACTTGGGTGTGCTGATTACCTGAAATGCTGTTACTGGGCAGAGCACAGAGCTAACCCCAGGGGCTTCACTTGCTTTTGTAACATAATTATTAAATAACGTATACTCTTTCATTTTGCCCAGCTAGGACACTGTCTTTATTTGACCTTTCCTACTCTTCCTGTTAAACTAGCCCTTTAGCCTTTTTGAATCTTTTCGTAGCCAACGCGAGATGCTCACGGAGTGCAGATGCAGCTCCGTGAAGTAACAAATTGTCGGGGTAAATTACTGAGTCTATACTGAAGACTTTGAGGAGCAGCCTATGCAAATACCTGTCAGAAATAACATGGTGCCGCTCGTCCTGTTTTAAGGGCAGGAGATACAATGTAAATGACCTTTTAATTAAGGTCACCCTGTTTTCTGCATTTATTTGATTTATGCAAAAACCATCCGAGGACAAAGTTACCTTAACAGAATATTTTTTAAGCCTGTGTTTTGCAAAGTGGGGGGTACCAGAATGACATAGTACATGGTATCTAAAAGGCCTTCTCAGCAAGGGATATGTTTTTGTTGCTGCCCATTCATCTTTTTGTTTTCTCGGGGAACATGACGCAACCCAATAAAGCTCAGTCTGCAGGGCAGACCCTTTTAAATGCCACGTACTGTACGCTCTAGGCAAGGGTAGTCACAGCTTGGCTAAGGAAGGTGTCTCTCATGTCTCAGCTTTCAACATTAATTTGCTCTGGCAAGAGTGCCGTGTGTACGCTGAGTTACTCACATTCATATAAGGAACTGAACTTGCGATAGGATCTAAACACTTTTGATTTGACTTGAGCATACATATTCTGGGATTTGCCTTCTCCATGGCAAAAAAAACCCGTAGAAATTTCATATATCCAATTATTCCAGTTTTTTGAGAAAGGAAGGAATGTCATTAGTAACACTTGTGCATGCAGCATGCAGGTTTATACATAAAATACCAATTTTTGTATTGACCTGTCTTAATTGTCTTTGTTTTGTTGGGTAGACAGTGCTGCAGCGGCTAGGCTGTTTTGCTATGATTGTGACTGTTAAGGTATGGATAGAAATCAGCTGGCAGCAGAAAAGCTTTTGTCTCTAATGAACTTACAATCTAATGTGGATAGACTTCTGTTATCGATGATGCAAGACCAAAGCAAGTATCTTGAACCAAACATACTGGACAAAATGGGCCACCTTCTGCCTCCTGTTCTATCCCCGTGATCCTGCAGTGGCCTGCTGGACAGATGGTTTGGTTATGACATGGTGAATTGCAAAGATTTTTGTTTCTCTAAAGTAATTGTTTGTACAAATCATAGGCTTTGTATGCGTAAAATTCCAGCCAGATGTTAGAACCCAAAATGAATCATGTCACCGCGAGCCATTGATTTGCTGGGAACTGTGGTGATACCTATCGCGTTTCACAGTGGGACACGTTAGCGGGAGTAGAGGAATAGCAATGCCTTCCTTTGGAGCATCTTCTTCGTGTTTAGAGATCTGTTCTGCTAGTGTTGCCAATTTACTGATGCTCCTGCCTGAATCATTTGCAGTGTTCGAACTGAATTCTTGTGGATCTAAAATACTTAAAGACTACTGCCTTATCCGAAGTAGCTAGGTTTTGTGTTGGCTCCTCTGTCTTTCCTCAAACCCAGTATATTCCGCACACTTTTCATATTCTTCCTCTGCTTATCTCTATAGCTGAAAGTTACTTCTGTGTGGAGGAGTAATACCTGCAATTCTCCCGTTTCTCCCAAACTGCTTAGTTGTCGCATTCTTCACTTATCACAGGGAGGGCAGTGAGAAAATGCTTCTCACAGGTTTTAACGAAGACATGCCCTACAAAACGGTGATGAGATTTCATCAGAGAATCTAGGTAGCTACGGATGTGAGTGGGGTGGCTATGCAATGCCTGACAGATCGGAGAAGATTTTAGCACCTTCCAGAAAAAGATGTCTGCGAGAGAGCTAGGACAGAAGCCGAGGAGAAACTCTACTAGCAGACTAGCAGAGGGGTAACTAAGGTTAGAGATGACGTTAATTAAGAGTTTGTGTAGCTCTGGGAAAGATCTGTGCAATTTGAGCCTGTAAGAAAATGACAGTTAGCTGCATGTGGAGTCTGGAAAACCCAGAACTGGGCTGTTGAAAGTCATGACAGAAAGCTGGGAAGAGCCATGGGGGAAGAAGGATGGAACAGGAAAGGTGGCTTGTGGGAGAGCTGGGAGAGGAACGCAGAGGTGAGGATGAGCTCTGGTGAAGACCAGGGCATACAGTGAAACCTAGGGCTGGGTCCAGTCCTAAGGGCTATGCAAGACAAACTGAGAGAGCCGCAAGTGTTTCTTTGCCTTGAGCTCTGGATGTGCATCCCAGTCTGCTCCTGGCTTTCTGCTGGGTTGAGATCCAGGGGCGCTCAGGACGAGCCAGCGAAGAAGTGCAGTGACATCCCTGGACGCACAGGGGTTTCCTCCAGGTCTGCCCACTTGGGAGCCAGGACTGCAGGAGGGGATGGAGTGGGGATGGCCCTCCCTTCCTTCCCTGCTCCCAGCCAGGGGGGAACAGGTTACTTCTTCTTCCACCCACTTCCACACTAGACATGGGCGTTATTCCCCGGTGCTGAGCAAGGAGACCAAGCCTGGGCCGGGGCTGTGTGGAAACCCTGCCGGATTAGCTGCGGGTTCTGGGGCTGTTTTTAAAGAAGTGCCTCCTGCGCTCAGATACGTGGTGAGCAGAGGCAAAGCTGTCTGGAGTGAGGCGAAGGCCTTCTGTCAACATTGGCAGCGGAGGGATCGGATCCCTCTGCTCTGTGTTGGCCTGCAGCTTGGAAATGCTGTTTTTTGCACTTCAGTCCTTTCAGGAGTGAAACTTTGGAAAGGTTACGCGTCCTGAGAGCAAACCAGAATCTAAATATAGGGGGTAAAAAAAAAAAAAGTAAAAAAGTAAATGGATTAGTTGTCTCAATTTTGAGAAGCATGGTTTGTAACCCGTCCCCTCCAGCTGACGGCCCCTGCTGACTAGCAGACAGGCAGGGTACCCTGCCTCCCCCCGCCACGCCTGCCGCTGCTCCCCTGGCAGAGGACAGCCAGCATAAAGGACAAAAGTTGCGAGATGTGACTCTAGAGCAGTAATACGATGCCTTTACAACTCCATTTAGTAAATACTTCTTGCCTTTTCCTGTGCTAACACAAGGGAAATGTTTGTTTGCTGCGCATGCTGTATCTAGGTAAAGGAACGGGGGGTGACAGTGTCTTACCAGCATTTAAAAATCAAAGGGGTTAGAGACTCATTCAGCCTTTTATTAATCTGCCGGTAAATAGAATTTTACTATTTATGTGACACTAATAAATGTTTGAAGGGATATTTGAATTTATTTTTTTTTATTTATTTTTTGCCCTTGTGCTACATAGGAGCGGCAACTGGCTAAGCCAGAGCCCTCCGCCGGCACATGCAGCCCCTGGTTATATAGTTCAAATGTCAATTCCTTTTCTGCCTTGTCTGCAAAAATAAACGGAATGAAAAAATTGTGTCAGTAACAACGTTTTGCAACTTGGAGAAAAGGATTTGAATTACTAGTAAACTTAACCCCATCGCACGCTCCTCCCCTCCACCCCAAGATCCAATTTAGTTTTACATGTTTCTGGCTTTTGTTGCATACAGCTGCGTTATAGCTTAAAACAACTCATCTTTTTCTTTTCACTTTTTTTTTTTTAATATATATTTTTTTGTTTGTTTACAGGGACTTTTAGTTGTTCGAACACATCTTGCAGCGCATTTTCCTGTTTTAATTTAGACACAGAATCCCTAAATTAAGGTTTTATCCTGGGAATTCCTCCTCGGCACTGTACGCGAGGAATGCTCTCGGAGCGAGCTGGGGGCGAAGCGGTTCAGATGGGCTCGGCCGGTGTCCTGGGGTGAGGCGGGACGGGCGCTGCCGCGGGATTTCAGCGCTGCGCGGCCAACGCGGGGTTCCCCGCACGCTGCTGGGCCGGGGGCTCGGGGCGGCTCCAGCGAGCCCGGGGGCGGCTCCGCGGGCGCTGCTGCCGCCGCCACCCGCGCCGGTGGGGAACGGGGGCAGCGCGGAGCGAGCGCCACAGCGCACCGGGGGGAGGGGGGCTCCCGGCCCGGGGCCGTTCCCCGGCGGGCGCGGGCAGCCCAGCAGGGGGTAGCCGAGCACCGGGAACGGCGGGGCCGCCGGCGGAGGGGGGGGGGCGGGGAGGCGGGGGCGTGCCCCCGGGGCTGGGCAGCGCGCGCGGGGTGGGGGGGGCGCCTCCCCGGGGAGAGCGCGCGAGCGCGCCCTGCGGAGTAACGCGCCTCCGCCGCTTCGGCTGCCGGCCGGCCGCCCTTAGCCCGCCTTCCCGCTCTCTTTCGCCCTTTTTTTCTGCTTTTTTTTTTTTATCTTTTCCCCCTTATTTTTTGTTTTGTTTCGTATTTTGGGTTTGGTTTTTTTTCTTGTTTTCGTCTTTTTTTTTTTGTTTCTGTTTTTCTTTTTTGTTTCTTTTTTCTACTTTTCTTTTTCCCTTTTTCTTTCTTTTTTTCTCTTTTTCCTCTTGTTTCTTATTTCCTTTTTTCTTTTTTTCATTTTTATTTTTTTCTTCTTCTTTTCTCCTTTTTCCTTTTCTTTTCCCCCTATTTCCCCTTTTCCCCCTATTTCCCCATTTCCCCCTTTTTCCCCTTTCCCCCTTTTTCCCCTTTCCCTCTTTTCTCATTTGTTGCTTCTTTTTTTCTTTTTTATTTTTTTTAATTAAATTTTCTTTTTTCGAATTTCTTTACTTTTTTCCTTTATTTCCCCTTTTTTCTCTTTTTCTCTTCTATTTTTTCTTTATTTTTTCCTTTTTTTTTCTTTTTTTTCTTTTGGCCGTTGCCTTTTGGTGTTCAGCTAGCAAACTCTCATCTGGTGTGCTGCAGCTCTCAGACACTTGTGCTTTAAGCTTATGCTGTTTAGTGGGATTTTTTAATTGTACCTGCCTCTGAAGTCTTTGAGCTTGGGAAATGTTTCACTTGATTTACTTTAGGTCATGATAAATAAACCTGTATCAGCACAGAGGTAGAAGACATTGAAAATAGATTTATATTTTCAATTGAAGTTCAATGTAACTTATAAATGAATAATTATTTACTGTTTTGTTAAATGCTGACATACATGATAGCAATCATACATTAGTACAAATGCTTTTCCTTTTGGCTGTGGGTTGAGAGTTTAGAGTGTTCAGGTGAACATTCCCCAGCTAAATCCTTGGAAGGCAAACAGGAGGGGAAACTGTTGCCTAACTGTTGTCTTCTGATAAACTACTGTATTTTTGGAAGTATTCACATTTCTTGGCACAGAATACATATTTTTTTTCCCCCTTAAAGCTGCTTGCCAAACGTGTACATAATTTGCTATGCCTATGGAGTTGCATTGCTAAGTGAGGAAGCTATGCTTTCCAAACAGAGACTGGCAGCTGGCAAACATAAAATATCTCAATGTTGGCAAAGTCCCACAAAAAAATTAGACACCTGGTTTTGAAAAATCCAAGGCTTGGTCTTCGGTTGATATAAAGCAACTGATCTTGAACCTACGCTCACTTGTCACTGCTGAGAACCTGGTCACGCTGCTCCGGGGACAGAAACTGAAAGTGTGTTCTGCTAACTTTCCTTGCCTGGAAAAATGCTGGAGAATATTTCCTCCTTTCCTCCCCCCTCCCCAACAAAATAATGGGACCTGGCTGCTTGGCTGACATATTGCAGATTGTAGGGATGTAGCTGATTATATTTAAAAAAACGGCTGCCCTTTGCTTGCATTGCACCCAGGCACGCCGGCTTAGATCGAGTTTGTCTTGCTAGGCACTGTATCAGCCAGGCTTCCTTCCCATAGACAGCATGGAGGCAGACAGTAGTCCCAGGAAGGATTATTAGTGTGAGATTTTTTTTTTTTTTTCACAGGGTTCAGAGAGCTTGAACGGTTTCTTAATGTTCCTAAAGAGGTCTGGGAAGACACCAGTTTTTGATCTGTCTGAATGCCACAACTGGTGGCCCTCTCCTTCTGCTGGCATCGCAGCAATGTCGCAGAATGCGCCTGATAATGAATTATTAGATGTTGTGGCCGCGCCACAGATCCTCAACGCTTGTCTCAGCCTCTGCTCTGTGTGACTTTGATGGCCCAGCCTTTGTTTCTGGCCTCTGCTCCTCGCCTCCCTCCTCGCGGCTGGCAGAGTGCTGCCTGCAGTGGTGTGTGCTCCAGCCAGAGCTGCAGAGGCTCTGGAGATGGGGTCAGTTCAAGTTTTGACTTGACAGCTGGATGGGGCCGGGGGGCTGGGGGGTGGGGGAAGAGTTTCAGCCTTCGGAGAAGGTAGAGGAAGCAGCAAGCAGAGCAAAGGGAGCTTGAGGGTCTGCTGGGAGCGTGAGGCCCCCCAGGGAGAGGGTCTGTCTGCTGCTGAGTCTCCATTTGCCCCCGGGAGAATTAGTAGGGAAAGGCACCCCCGCCCCCAGAGCTACTGTGCCCTGAAGTTTCATTGATTCCTTGCGCAGGTTTCATGCTATGTCCATGCTTGGTGGCATTGTGATTTTTTTTTTTTTTTTTTTTGCCATTATTATTGAGGAAGATGAAAATGCTTACTGTCATTCATAAAACCAAGACATTCGTGGCTGCACAGTTTAGGAAGTAACATCCTTATAGATATATAGATATATATGTATACACACACGTGTATATGTATAAAATCTACACCTATATTATATGATTGATTTTTTTTTTAAGAAGCCACTCTTGAAGGGAAGGAATGCTGCTTGATACCTGTTTAAGTGGGCGTTAATATAAAAGCCCCTTAGTTTCCTGTAGCCCATACTCACCTTGTTGCCACCTACGCCAGGCTGCTCCTGTGTTGCTTTCCTTTGTTCTGTTTTCCTCAGTGCAATGAACCCTTACGTTATGAGTTTCTGCTGTAGTTTTAACCTCTAATATGCAACCATTACAGCTTATCTCGTCTCCTAAATTACTCTAAAATCCAATTATAAAATCCTCTTTCCTTGAATAGCACACAACTTGCCACATTACTGAAATGCTGGGTAGCTCTTTTGTTTTTCTAAATTAATAATAACTACCATTTTCCGTCTGCTCTTCGTATGGAAGTCTTTTATATCACTGTGCTGCTTTCCCATAATACATATTATGGTTCTTTTTATATGCTAGTTATGTTTGGGAAAAACGAGAAAGGTTTTCAAAAGATGTGCCAGTCAACTTCTGTGTATCAAAATATGACAATGACAATCCTTAGGGGAAACTTAGGCAGAAAATTCCTGATAGTAATGTATCCTGCTGGAGGAAAATGGCAACTGATCATTTAGTGGAACCTTTATTTTGGGCAGGAATGGTTGTTATTTCAAACCGGTTTCTAATGATTTCAAAATAAGGGTCCTGAGGTAACATGTCAAAAGAAATGCAACAGGGCAAATGGTAAGCTGTACACTCAAAAAGTATTTGGAAATATTTGTGTTTTACCACTATGGTTTCCAAATTTGTACTAGGCTTTGTTGTTGCTTTTTTAAAAATCAAATGATAAAAATAGATGTTATTTACACTGAAAGTTTATTAAATATGTATCCTGAGTTCCCAGGTTTTCCTTTTTCAAAATTCCAGTCTCTATTAACAGTCCAAACGTTGATTGTGTCCTGACACTAAATCTTTTGCTCTTAGAATATTAACTATGTTGATAAAACCGCTAGCCTGTTTTTAATAAACTGTCTAGTACTGTAAGCATTTTCTGAAACCCAGTGTGAAGATCTAGCGATAAAAGGGATGCAGTGGAAATAAAGATGCGCCATGCAAGCTTGCAGCTTGAGTGAGATTTACCAGAAGGGCATGCTAATCGGAAAATAACATAATCACGTTTGCATACAAACACAGACATGTATGTTCAGTTCCACACACAGTGCGGTGCTATCTAATAATTAGTCAAGTGCAATAAAGCAATAAATTAGCCAAGGAAGGAGTGCACACAAACGTAAGAAGGCTTACCAAGGGAAGAGTTGTTTTTCCTTACAGTGGCCACCAAAATGATGATAATCAATCCTCCTCCCTGTAACAAATTAAAGAGAAGCATCTGGTAATAGTCTTCTGTCTTACAACTGAGCGAGGCTGTCCTAAAGAGCACACTGGAACTGCTGGGCTTCGTTAGATCCCATGCTGGAAGAAAGTCACCTGGTATTAAATGGATTTTTGCAAGTTTTTCATACAAGCTGTAAGACCCCAGCCAGACGTAACATGTGTGTGCCGTAGGATCCCAGCCTGCCATCCTCACGTGAACTTCTTTTGGCCTTTTGGTAGGATGTAAGGATCAGAGTGCTGACTGGACTCTGGTATTTCTCCTATCCTACTTAATTAGAGCCTAGCACTAAAAAAAAGGCTGCAGAGTCTGATTTCTAAAGGGGAATGATTGGGTTGTCCACCAGTGAAGTGAATGGCCAAACTCCAGCTAGCTCCAGCAGTAGCTGGTGGGACCCCAGCCCAGCTCCCTCCAGCTGAATGGTACACGCAGCCCTGTCCTCTTTCCTAGGAGCTGAATGAAGCATGTTAAAACATTTTGTTGTTCTGGGCTAGTAAACTCTGGGCTGGTGTGCTACAGCTCTCATGCACTTGTGCTTTGAGGTTATGCTGTTTAGTGGTTTTTTGCAAATTGTACCTGCTTCTTCAGTGTTTGCTTCTTTCAGCTTGGGAAATATTTCACTTCATTTACTTTAGGTCACGATAAATAAACCTGTATCAGCACCGAGGTAGAAGACACTGAAAATATATTTATATTTTCAATTGAAGTTCAATGTAACATTTAAATGAGTAATTATTTACTGTTTTGTTAAATGCTGACATATATGACAGCAATCATACATTAGTACAAATGCTTTTCTGTTTTGAATGGCTCATTAGTTGCTTTGTAGGGCTGCACTGTTTTTTTAAGATTCAGATTCAAAATCTCTTCTGATTTCTGCTGTTTGGTTTTTGGCAGTGGGCCAGCTGCAGATATGCATAATATTTCACTGTTAGACCTTGCAAACAGAATATCCTGCTGTGCTAAAGAAAACATTGTGTTTCTTACCACATGAAAATAATCCATCACTTTTCAATCAGCACACATGCATACGCTGGCACGCACGCACACACACACACGCAACCCTCTACCTGTTTTTTCCATTAGACTCCAGAAAAAATTAATGGCTATGATGTGAAGGGTGGACTCTTTGTACATGATCCATTAAAGTACAAACTAATCAAAATATATCTAGCATCTGATTTGCAAAGCAGTGTGGAGCCAGAGGCAAGCTGAGGAAATAGACCATCTGAAGACCTCTCTGAGCTTGTTCAAGTAGCAGTATCATTTTGTTTGTTTTAAATGTTATGTGGAAAGTGAGAGCACAAGTTTAAGACTACCTAGAACATCCCTTTGCACAGCTCACCACTGCTACGTAGAGAGAATACATTAGGTAGAAAAAGGCAAAAAAAAAAAGCATAAATACTGTACAACCTGCAAAATACGTGTTGCCTTGTTTAATGTGTGCAGCTGGTCGGTGGTGAAGATACCCTCTTTGGGAACCGACACTTTGCACTGGAAGAAGCTTCTTCGTGGCAGGGCACGGAGAATCTGTGGGTGCCTGTGTGCAGGCTGTGAGCAGAATAAAGTGAGTTCTTTCTTTTTGTTATGCTGTGCCAGATATTACTGTGTATTAATGACTTTTCTTCTGTGTGCTGAATGTCACTGAAATCTGGATGTTTACCAAGGGCAGTGATATCTCAATGTTTTCCCATTCCAAGAATGGGGAATTTTATCTACCACGCTACCCTGTACTGGGTCTCCCTGTGTTGTTGCCTATAACATCTTTTGTTTACAGGCAGACCACAATTACCTACCAATACACAAACCGTAGTGATTTTTTTACTTTGCAGTGCTGAAACAGTGCTCAAGGAAACTACAGTTATTTGGGGTAATGGGTGTAGTAAAGTAAATGCATTGTAATCCAACTAAGTATTTAGGCATGTAGCTCTTACTTTAACGTGAAGTTAGAACTCCAAGCAGGATTAAGTCAAATTTTTTTCTGTTTAGATGTTGCTTTTCTGTTCCTGAAGGTAGTGACTGTAGGATGTCCCTACAGTGAACTGAGAGGAACAACTAGGAAGTGTTTGTGTCATCTGTCATGACTAAATCAAGAGCCTGGAGTTGGGTGGGAAAAATCATGAGGTATGACCAAGACTGCTTTGTTAAAACTGCCTTTCTTCCCTCTGCAATCCTAAATATTTTGCTGAGTGGGAGTGGGTAAGGAAATGTAAGAAGTGTAGCACATAGTCTTTATGCCTATTGGTAATACATCAACCAAATGCACATGTAACATTCAGGTAGGTAAGGTCATGGGATCTTGGGAGGGTTTTTTTCCCGTCTCTGCAAGGTCTTAACATTTTTATCCGCATATGCCTTAAACCTAATTTCAAGGCAATAGGGTGTAACAGCTGAAAGAGCAAGTCTAGAAGCGTGTTGTGGGCAAGGTTAAGCAGAGGCACTGGGAACTGGGGAGTCATCAAGGCTGGAGGAACCTGGCTTTTAATTTCCGAACATTCTTCACTGTTGCCCTTTAAGGCAGTTTTAGTCATGCATTTTAGACCATTGAATTTTGAACTTCTGGTCACCCCTTTCTTCCAGTTGTGAAAACAAGAGCTTGTCAGTGGAAAAAGGAGTTCTCAACAGAACTGTCAGCGTGCAGTTTGTGACATGAGTCAAAAATCAAAGGTCTGCTCCATTGCCACGATAACACTTGATTAAGATAACTTGCCAGGCTGTCGGTTCAGCGGTTTTGTTGCCACCCACTTATTTTATACTTTCTCAATTATTTTTTGTACTTTATCTAGGTTTGGGAGATTGAAAATGGATGCAACACATTCTGGTATCTAAATAAAGCATGAGAACATTTGGCCAGCCTTTTCAGGATTGTTTTGTAAAATAAATGGCTTTCCTTTGGAGTCACACATCTTTCAGCTCCCTTTCCAGTTTTCGTTTTAAACATGGAGCTGTGAGAAAGAGAATGTGGAGAGGGTAAACAACAAGAAAAGACTAGTCTAGTGGTTGGGGTGAGAGTTACCTGTTTTCAGCCGTACTAACTCACATCTGACAAGGCGCTTACCCACTTTGTACTGATCAGTTTGTTCATCTATGAGACAGATAAAATAGTTTATGATATACTGATTTTGGTTGAGATAAACAGCTAATACATATTTTTCAAAAATACAAGAAATGTTTGCCAACATTTTCACTTGTGGAGTGACATATTTTTAATTAAAACAGCAAGACTGTTTGTCTGGCTTTTCAGAGGTCCTTACAAATCTACGTGGAGTCAACTGAAGCTGTGGTGGCTCCAAAAGTTGGGGAATACCTTTTGTGGTTGTTCTCTGGTCTTAAATGTGAATGAAGTTTGTACAGTCTTCAAGAGATTCACCTTACTTTCCATGGGGGAAGAGGAGAGTTTGCTTTCCTCACATACACCATACTTAAGTGTGGGAACAGAATTACTCACCGAGATAGGTGCATTTCAATGGGTCACTTTTCAGAAAGTTAAATCTTTACATGCCCACCTCTTCACTGTCTCCTCATCCCAATTACAGAAGCCTCTGAGCAATTGTAACACACAGGAAATGCCAGAAAATTTCTTTTAGTGAACTGCTTTTGCACATGGAGTTATCTACACTACTGTTTTTTCACAGCTGAATGTTTCCCCTTCAGCCAGAGCTGAAGAATAATGTCCAACCATCCCATGAAGTCCTCTTTCAGAATGGCTCGCCTAGTTAACTCAAAATTCTGACAGTACGGTTTTTTATCCTGTTAGCTCAAAGGCTCCATAAAGAAAAGTGTAAGGGAGGATAATGCATCCAGCAAGTAAAATACAGCCATGTTGTCTGTGTTAATATCATGTACTACAAGGCAGAAAGTCCTTACTAAACCACTTTACTGTTAGTCCCCTGCTGCTGTAAGAAAAGCTGGGGGCACCCCTGCCCTTAGGGATGAGTGCGGACCCTTTCTTTGTCTCACAGGCACTTCAGCGACCCAGCATCCCTACCAGTAGTTTACAGAGAGGAGATTTCCCAAGTTTTCCCCCTCTCCAGGAGGTCTGCTGGCTTGAGAGGAGTGCCTCTGAGGGCAGTGGAATGGAAAAGAAAGAATGAGAGGGGAGGGGAGGGGAGGGGAGGGGAAGGGATCTCTTTATTATTTACTCTAGAGAGGGATGGAAGAAAGACATGAGGTCTGTGATGACAAACAGGTAAAGATGCTCATAAAACATAATGAAGTAAAAAAAGCAGTATATGTGGAGCCTGGTGAGACCACCACAGGCCACCAAAAAATGGCTGATGCAAAAAGTGAAATACCAACAGTTCCCAAGTGACAAGGCAGAGAAGCAAGTCAAAAATAACCAACATTAAAGCAAAAGTCAGTGTTGTCAAAGCACTACCGACAGTAAGAAGGAAAGAGTGTAGTCAGTTCCAAACTGTTCCAAACACCTAGAAGCGCCAGCTGGCATCTTCCAGAGGAAGCATCCATCAGCAAAATGATGGAGGTTTTTTTTTCTTCTTTATTGACCGTAGCAATATTTGTCCAGGTATTTGCTATGTCTTCTATATGAATATTAGTCGAGCAGAGGAAAGCGCTCCTAAAGTGCGCTGTACAAAACCACTTCCAGCAGCAGCTCCCCTTCCTTTTTCATAAGGAGACATTGTAACCAGAGAAGGATTTCCAGTTGGAAGAGGTGGTGTTACAAAAGAAGCTGGAGATAATGAGGAAGGAGTTGAGAAAGAAGAGTAATTGAAAGGGATGCCTCCAGCACAGTTCAAGATTAATGTTCCTCCTAGTTGGTCTCATATTTTTACCACGGATGATGTTCCAGCTTATTTGTATGGTTAACACTGGGAGTAAAGAGCTGGTGAAGTGTAGAACTCTGTACAGTCTGCTGAATTCTTGCCCGCGCCATTTCAGCAAAGGGGGGAAAAGACAACCTACCTGATTCTCCACACGTTTGCACCAGGGTAAATGAGAGGTTAGATAGATTGTGTGGAAGGAGGTGTTGCCACTACTGGTTAGCGCTGGCCAAGCTTGTACATGGTGTGGCAGAATTGCAGGTGTGCAGCCACAAACTGGGGAGCTGCTGTGCTCCTTGTGGAAGAGTAGGTCCTGAGCGAGTGGGGAGGAAGAGCTGGTGCTAGGGGACGGAAGGGTGACCTCTTAATGCAGTGATTTCTACACTGAAGGGAGTCTGCTGTGTTGAAACTCTGATAAATCACAAATACTATAAATACCAGCTCAGTTTCTTGAGGTACTTGGGGACATTCGAAATTATCTATCATGCTGGTAATGGCTATTAACTTCCTATATTTGGATGTTTGTGTGACAGGGTTGTTTGCAGCCTTCAGTCCTTTAAGAAGAACGGTTATAATTAAGCAATGATAATGTGCAGCAGTTGTTAACGTTTTTGAAAGTTGTGCACCTGACGTTGAGAAGTTGCACAAGAAGGTGTTGGCTTCAGCCAGAGGTCCCACTAGATATGATTGCCTGCCAGGGGACAGTCATCCATAGAATGAGAGTATAATTTTAACTTTTAGATTTTTTGTGTCCCATTTTGTGTTAATTGAAGCTGTATTGGGGCAACAAACTCATACAAATACATTTTAAAATGTGGTAATATTCAATACATAGAATATTACCTGCAAAGCGCTATATTCCTCTGGAAAGAGAATCAAGGTAATGGGTGACCAAAAGACTGGATATCTCTTTTCATGATGTGATTCCCCTGAATTCAGACAGAAATTCCAAAGCGTGTAATGGCAGAGTACATCCTCCTGCCTGTCCCTTCCGGTGCCTTTCACGGTGTTTTGTCCGGTTGTAAATGAAGCAGTGAAAGAGAACATCATCATCTTTCTTGCTAGCAAATCTCCCATTCCACTATATTTCACTGTTAGGACCCTTCTTCGCCCTCTACTTCCCCCTGTTTAATTTCATCCCATTACTCCTGTTTGCATTTTAGTTCAGCCTAGCGGTCCTCTGCTCACGTTTTTTCCCTCTATCCATCCTTATCTCTCACTGTAACATCAGTCACTGCTTCTGGAGGAACCAAACTACAGCTACGTGGGATGTAGAGTGAAATTCAGGGTTTGAACATTCCTCAGTTGCACAGCTGAAGGGGACATACCTTGTTGTTCAGGTTCAAAAAAAAGATGTTTGAGTATTAAGGGATTACAGTAGACTTGCTAGAGCTTCAAGCAGAAAGATCCAGAATTCTTTTTCTGTATTGGTGGTCCAAGGCTTCCCTCTTTCCATGTTTTCTGTGGTTGCAATGCTGGAGATTGTTATTTTCTCTCTGCCACACAGGGTGTAGCCATCTGTATCTCTTCTGTGTGAGGTTTTAAAAGGTACCTTTTTTGCTTCAGCTTTCCCTGATGCCTCCTCAGGTAGAATTTGACACAAGTTTATACCAATGCTGATGTTTTTTCTTTTTCAACTGACTTTGGATTTTTGCACTTCGGAATTTGTGCTTGAAAGCTGTTAAAACCTTGCCAGTTAAAAACAAAGGCTAATACATTACTTCACTTATTTAACTGACATAATAGAGACTTTGAATGTGAAGTTTACTTACATGTAGCAGTTTGGCACAAGGCTGAACATTCACCAGAAATCTGCTGCGTGTCCTCTGATTTACTGTGAATCACTTCTCCTTTACACTGGAAGTACAGATAAAATCAGATCCATAACACTGTCATGACTGTAAGTGGTCTGTTTAGCTGCTTTGTAACACACGGTTGAATCAAACCATTCTAGAAATCCCATACCAGAAGACTGTACGCACTTTCCTTTCTCTCTTTCACTCTCCCTCCACTACTGTGCAGTGTCTGCTGGTTAGGGCAAACCAAGTGTGCTCAACGGGGCCTGTTATTGTGCCATTGACATTGATGTTTTATTTACTGAATGACATTTGCATCTGAGGCTGCCTTTATTTCCAAAATGTTTTCTTAAGAGTCTTGCCTACGTTAAGCATTCTCTTTCTATAAAGCATTTCATGATGTGCTGATCCTGTAGGCAATTTACTTGTAATGTCTGGCAGGAGCTGCCAATACTTGGGGCTTTGGGGGCAGCAGTGCAAACTTCATTGTCAGAGTTATCACATCCCCTTTCTATTCACCTCCCGTGTTTTTATGACTTAAAAATCACAACGCCTTGTTTATGATGGCAGTTCATTATAGGGTAAGAACATACCAAAAATATTTTTTCAATTACTGAAATAAAATACTGAAGATTCTGCCTAGGATACAGGCTGAGGAGAAATGGGGGCAATGTAATTCCCCTTGAGGAACCAATGCAATTAGTTTAATAAATAAAGGGAGTGCATTAATTAGATTAATAAATTAGGAGAGCCGCTATTTGTCAGCGCTTGATTATAGCCAGCTTTTTGTTTGCATATTGTTTGGTCAGGAAGGGCAGGTGTTTCTGCAGCAGGAATTGCTTTTATTCTTGATTTAAAGAAGTTTTATTTCAGACTTCAGTATCTTTCCATTTCAAACACAGTCAAATGGTCATCCGAGTTGTACTAATTTTAACTGAGTTGTTTCCTGGTTTCCCAAACCCCAGTATCTGAATGTCGTGTGCAATGATATCGCACAAATATTGTACGGATTGTGTTGCTTTCTCTTATTATACGTAATGACCCACTGTTAACAAATAAAATGTGCACAGACACTTTGTTGCATACATTATGCACAACAGGGCAAATTCAGTGCAAGCCAGGCCATTTGGTACTTCCAACTGGCCAAAATATGGTGCTTTTTATGTATGTGCAGTAAATCCAACCGATTTGGTACTTGGCGTTGATGTCAGTGAGCGCTGGTGCAGCCCCATAGACAGGCTGCAGGCGTACGCTGCTCAGCTGAGTGGGTGAACTAGTGACAGTTTTGACTTAATTAACATTGAGCTGAATCTCTCAGCAACTCTCACATACCAGTAAGTAAATTACCAGGAAACGCCCTTACGACATAAGGTGTGTTACATACTGCCTTGACGTATATTTCAGTACACATTAAATACTATTATATAGCTACTGAAAAATCCATTTATTTAAGCACCAATGAAATGTCAGTGATTGATATTTGGAATACTTCTAGTGGGGGAGGAAAAATAAAAAAGATTGTTTTCAGGAGTGCTCCTTCTCATGTTTGTGTTGTGCAACAGAAACACATCCAAGAAGTGAGTTATAAATATGCACTTTTCCCATAGTTATTTCTGCAATTCTTCAGCTGTGATCTGTGGTCAGAATCTCACCTGTCTGTGGAGCCCTCGCTGGGGGCCTGAGGAAGGCAGTGAGTCTTTGTGAGGTTGACCCGGGAAGGCTCTGTCCAAAGGAGATGAACAAGAAAGATTAAGGTGTAATAAAATTCGAGTGTAAGTGACATCTGTGCGATCAGCACTCAGCGTGCTCATCTCCTTGCCTTTGCCTTGTCTCCCGTTGCAAATAGCGCCCCCCTTCACCCCAAATTAGTGTGAAAAAGACCAAGACTCACCAGGTCGTAGCACGTGACTTTGTTGCTTTGTTAGCTTGGGAAGCATCAGCTCAAAGCTGTGGTCTGTTTACACTCTCTAGGATTTTTTTCTGGTAGTGGTATGAGTTAACTCATTCCTCTGGTTGGTTCTGCCTTTTGTTAAACTTACTGCTCACCATCAGATCCTGGCATTACTGCTCTTGTCTTGCTACTGCATTGCCTCTTGGGCAGTAAGAATTAAAAAGCCATGGGAATATCCCATTTTCCTGCCCAGTTTACTACCTTTAGTAAATAGGGAGTTGGGGTTTTGATTCAGGAATGGGCTTGGTGTTTCATTTTTACCAAGAAAATATAAAAATATAAAGAAAATCCTATGCAATGGAATAAACATAGCACTTATTTTGGTCAGCATAGGCACATAAAGATGTGACAGGTGTAAAAACCATTATCTTTTTTGCAAACAATAGTCGCTCATCAAATAAGACAACAATTTTAATGAAGAATCGTAGATAAGGATACAGCAGCACATTGATTAATGCATGCATCAACTTCTCCTGAAACACGACTGCATTAGGTCTTTGCTCCTTTTCGATGATATGCAAGCTGTAATAAAGCTTTTACAGTTATTCAGTATCATGACTAGTATTAGCAGAATGACCAGAGTTTCTCGTTGAAATGGATGACTCTAGATGCTGGACTTCTTAAAGTTCTCACTTTCTTGTATATACCTACATTATTGTTAGACAGAGATAAACAAAGGAAAGAAACATCCAGGAAAGAACTAAGGGGTAAGAAGTGAACAACCTGTTATTCTTGGTTATGGTGCAACGTAACTTGGGTATATTGTAAGGTAATTAAGAATTGCCTCATTTAATCCACAGCAATACACAAAACCACACCACCATGTCATTTGGCTCTGGTTTTTGTAGATGTGCTTTAGAAGAAGGGTGTTTGTCACCAGTAACAAATGGTCTAGTCTTCATAGCTGTAGTGATTTGGTTTTGAATGCAGGGCTATTGTTAATTATAAAATGATTTTTTCTTTCGTTCTTTGGATCTGGACCGTACATGGTGCTTTTGTCATGAAAAAACCTATCTGTAATTCCTGGGGCAACACGTCCCCATTTCCCCTGTAGATTTTTCTGATCATTGAACCCTGCAATAAAACGGTCCCGTGAACACCTGTTTGACACATGGATGGTGCAGTCATATACTGCGGTTTGAAGCACTGAAGTAGAGTTGCTGCGATCTCACCAGAACTGGGTAGGGTAAAACTCGTTTTAAAGGGAGGTTGTTAAAAACTAGGTGGGATCCTAGAGCTGGAGAATGATCTTAATTTAAAATTATCTCCCTGAAATCAATTATTCTTTAAAACTACTCCTGCAAGTTACCAAGCACACAAGCTGTTTTATTGCATTGCACATGCAGTTACGTTCAGGCAAGTTTATATTTGCTTGTATGAGTAAAAGTGTGCAGTATGAGGCTTCTTGTTTTGATTATCTTTTGACCTGCTGGCTTACCTGAGATGAGAGAGAGAAATAATGCAAATGGCTGTAAGCTCGAGCGTGCTGTGTGATGTGTGAAGGAAGCACAGAGCACATGTGCTTTGCTAATGTGAGTTTCTCAGTCAGTAAGCCATTGCATATTAGTAACATCATCATTCAGGACTAATTAATGCATCATTATGGTTTTCTAAAAGGCTTTTGCCTGTGTGATAACTGAGTACATGGGTTAGTATTTGTTCTGGAAATGTTTTTTTTTTTTTTTAATTATTGCTTTATTGTAATTTGAAGGGTGATTTGGTGTCTTGAATTGCATTCATGCCCCCAAAGTATTGTTTTAATTGGAAATATTTGGAACTAAAAATACCAGACATAAAACATAGATGAATAATACGTAGTGGGCCATTCTCTAATTCTGTAAAAGGATACTTTTACCAAGGGTAGAAAGATCCAGATACGGCAGCTTGGTTGTTCTGTTCAAGAGTTTGTCCCCAGCTCCCAGGGGCTGGTGTCCCCATTCCCCTTTCCCAGGCTTGCCTCGGGCCTTGTGGGGTATGCACTACTTTTGAGGGTCAGATCTGAAACTCTTCCCAAGGAACATGCTTTTGGAGAACATCTGTTTTGAAAACACAAGGCATGTGCAAACCAGAGTAAGACCAAGGTCATCTGAAGTTTAGCTTTCCTTTACCCAAGAGCTGCTTGTAGTCGTTTTGCTGGCTTTATTTTCATCTGGTCCATGCATAGTAAAAATTCTGCTCATAAAGCAATCACAGAAACTGTTATGGCCCTGAAGAATGCTGCTTAAAGCAAATAAGTGCTGTAGTTTCCAGATTCCATCCCCAATTAGTAAGAGGGGTCAAGTGTCAGGTCCATCAGTGAGCTGTAGTATTTCAGTTTTCCATCAGTGAGGGTCATTCATTTCAGAAGACAAAGAGGCTGAGAATATTCTTTGTGATATTAATAGTTCTGGTTGCCTTTCCTTCTCATGTTGTTCCTAGCTTTTTCCTGATAGTTTAGCTTGTTGGGTTCTTTTGTTGTTGTTGTTTTGGTTGTTTGGGTTTTTTTTAAAAAAAAAAAACAAACGACCTAGTCTCTGGATAATACTTTAGTGGATTCTTAAATCACCCTCTTTTTTTCCTGCTGCTTGGCAATATAGTACCTTCCTTTCCATTAACCTACTGCCTGATTACACCAACTGTCTGAAATGCAGTTAGAATGACTCTTTGCATACGATCTTATCTGACACTAACATCTCCTTCCATTTTTTAATCTCATTTTAAGCACGTGGAACTATTTGAAGTTCCGTTTGCCCCTTTTATCTAGATTCCATTTCTTAAATGAAATCATCCAGCTTCTCCGAGGGGAATAGTTTAATTGTTCAAGGTACATGATTTGTAGTGACCTTACAATTGTGCAGGACCACAGTCCGTGGTGTTCCATGCAAGTGATCAGAAGGGGCCATGCTCGCCTTTGAAGTGGGGTAGCTTATTAGAAAAGTAGTAAGTTGTATCAAACTTTCTTTCCAGTTAACTGTGTCCTTTCCACATAAGCATGTTCTTTATGTTGTGGATTGGGGGTTCTTTGAGTGGAATTTACTGCCAAGTCTATGTTTTAACCAACCAGTACAAAGTATTTTCATTCTAACCGCCTATTGCTTCATCTAAGCTCATAGCTGAGTAGTTGTAACTGCGAAGATTTATAGAGTTCTAGGTGTCCAATTTATGTAGCTTATTTGTTTTACAATAAGGCCATTTTCCCCCCTCTTTTGTTCTCTCTGTTCAGCTTTGCTTACTAAAACTGTGGCTCCTAGTCTCCACTGCTTCCATGGGACCCATCGTGTGACTTGGCTTTGTATGGTTTTGATTTAATCAAGAGGAAGATGAAAGTGGGTGTGTGTTACTTTCAACTCCTTAGCCATTTTGCCATCCATCTTAGTCAATGTGTGGTTGCCCAGGACACAGCATTAATGATAGCTGTCAAAATAATAGTCAAAAGGTTAAAGGTCAAGAAAAATATGTAAAAGACTTCAGGGTGAACCAGATGATAAAGTAACTCATTTAGGCCATTAAATGCTAGCATAGTATGCACTTGATGGGTTCATGGGTTACTAGAAGCAAGAATAGTAAATGGGGACATCTTCAAGTAGTTTACTCTTGTTAAAAGATGAAAAAAGATGGTAATAGCATTACCAAACAAGCACACTAAAGGCAATTTTCTTAATTACTGTGCTGACCCAGCAGTGCACAGAGAGAAGTCTTGTTATTAGAGTGAGAGCTTTTACTTTCAAACATTATTAACCCTTCTAGGTACAGTATGTCTTAATTAAGAGTATTCCTGGAAGTTCTGCAGCTGTCAACATTTTTACATTTCTCTTTGGGTTTGCAAACTAGTGGGTCAAGAAACAAGCCATTGCAACTCCCTGGATCGTTTCAGCGGTCTTTATTTCATTTTAGGTCTTCATCCGATAAAGCTGTGACTCTTAGGTTAACGGAAGGGGCAAGCCTGAACAGCTAACTTGCCTCCTGCTGTACGTATTCATATGGTGTATTTGTATTTTAGCAGTCTGAAATGTTAACTGATTGAAGAAAAGCTTAGGTGATCTTACACTACCCAGAAGAATGCTATCAAAACAGCAGCACAGAGTTGTCTGCCTTTCCCTTATTTTTTCAGCAATGCATTTTATTTACAGTTGTTTAGAAAACAGCATAGACTTACTTTCCAGAATAATATAGGTAGGTAAGAATATAAAGTTCTGGAAACTATTACACTTTTCTTAAACAGTGAAACTCCATGGGAAACTGGAAAGTTTTATACGTATAAATGAAAGTTTTCAAATTTCACTAACTGCAGCAGGGGGACATGAATTAACAATTTCCTCAAGTGCTTAACAAAAATTTCTAGCAAGATTGATGTGTTTTGTACATGTTGCCTGTCTTGTGTTACCTGGCTGGCCACGGAAAGCGAAGGCTTCATCCAGGCTCTAAGGCTCTCAGTATGCTGACAATCTTACATGCCAGAGAGGCTGCTGCTTTGGCTGGTTTCTTAATGTGTCTTCTCAGTAGTATTACTTCAGCTTGAAGTGGTTATGCATCAAGTTTAGATATTTTCTTCTTACAGTCATTGTGTTGTAGTTGCACTTGGTGGAGAGGAAGTCTTGGTGATGGCAAATGTCATAGGCAGAGGAGTTCTCTGCTCTTACAACATCAAAATAAAGATATGCAGGTACAGAAGACTTTAATGAGAACAGTGGGACACTGCTGAGAAGATCATTAAAGAGAAAAAAGCAATAATTTGCAATTGTCTGAAGTTATGTCATTGTACTACCATGACGGGATCACAGTACAAGGTTGTAAAATCAGTTGTACTGAAAGCTTTGGGAAAGTCAATACTGCTACTGTGACCATCACCCATTGCTTCGAGAAGGGACTCCATTGACACCAATAACTTCAGGGGAGAAACCGAAAAATCTGAATACGACGATTAGGACATCTTGAGTGTCTTGCTCTAGAGGGTCTTTCTGCTTATGTCTTCCCTTTTGCCTTCCTACCTGCCAACGGAGGACTTTTCAGTGACTGTCTTTCGAAGTAGCATGTCAAGCAGCCTGTTGCCAAGACTTGGGAGAATTATTGGTAGCATGATTACAAGGAGACAAAAAGCTATCAAGGTATCAGGTTGATCTCTCTGCACTTTCTCATGTGCAGCTCTTTTTGAATTGGAGTCTTGGTCTAGCAAAAGCTAAAGCTCTGATTTATGTCATGTTGGTTCAGGTCACGGTGATTTTTATGTGGGGAAAAACTAGATTTCTTCTGAAGAGAAATGAACCATCAGCTGAGCTCCAGGTATTCACCAACCATGTACCAACCCCCTGTAGGGAAAGAAGGGTCCAAGATAACGTCTGTTCCTCAGTTTAAAACTACATAACTGGTAAGGATATTTTGTCCAAGGAATCAGATAAAACCTAGTTCAAAGCAACCCCAAAAAAATGCATGTTCTATAGATGTAGAGCCTTCGGCACCAACTGCAATAATCCTTTGATCTGTTCTTTTCACACCAAACTTCTTGCTAATGTAGAGTTGAGGCATCTAATCTAAAATAATTGTCCGAACTGGCGTATTTTCTGTGGCACTTGGTAATTATTTTAATTATAGTATTATGAATCAGCAATATATCATACTAATATACCAAATTCTATTTCTGTTAGTACCGTAATATGACTAACAATCCCTACTAATGTCACAAAACTGCTGGGCTTGGCACTGTAAAGACATGTAGTAATTTTGGCAAGAGCTACTTGAAGGAGCTTACAATCTACCTCAGTGCAATAGAGTGAAAGCGTGGAGGGGAGGGCTTTTATCCTCACTTCCCTGGGAGACAGTTAAGGTGATTTCTCCAAAATGCAACAGAAAATACAAGGTAGAACTAACATTTGAACCCAGGTACCTTGAAAATCATTCCAGTGCCTAGACCAGAAGACACTGGCAAGCTTGTTTTCCATCCACTTGTAACATGTACCTGTGCTGTGGCGACTGGGAAAAAAACCCCACTTTGATTAACATAAAGCAACATAGTGGTCACGTTTACATTATTTGTAGGTTTATAGCAGGGCGTTGTGTTCCAGTATTATAGTGAGTTTGGAATCATCTATCTTCTGATGTCTGGTTTGCAGAAATTGTTAGCTGACCAGGCAAAGAACATCTGAATGGCTAATGGAAACTTTCTCTTCCCCCTAAATGGGGCAGTTGTCTAATTTGTTTAGCTAAACTACATTAGCCATACTGAAAGTTTTATTATGACAGTCAAAAGCAGGAAGCAGGGAACCAACATGCTGTATTTTTAAAATTAAAGCAATTTTGAAAAACCAACTCAGTTTCTTATTGATTAGTTCAGTTGTTAGGTTAGAGGCTCATTACTTTTAATAATAGGATAATAGTAGCTAGAAATGGAAAAGATCTATTAGATCATTGAGTCCATCCCCATTACAAGGGCAGGATACAGTCAGGTATATGTGGATGGATGTATCAAATATTAAATTCATATGACACAGTAAATCCTCTGTTTCCTTCACAGAGTGCTGATGCTAAGAGCTTTGACACGGAGTTGTTTACTCTTAAAAGCAGCTTCTGAGATACCTCCTGGCCAGCTCTTGGGCAGATGTTTAGTTGGGAGACAAGGATCCCAGGAGCCCCAGGAGCAATAAGGGCATGGCTTGGCCTTTCCCCTCCCAACGCTGGCTGCCCGCACTGCAGCCGCTGGGCAGCATGTTTCAGCAGGCAGTCAAATGCAGCCACGAGATGCCTCTGCAAAGCTGAAATCCTGCTCGGAAGTTGGGGTTTGGGAGTGGTAAATCGGTTACCTTTGAGCTTTGTGATAAAGGCCCTCCCTGAACCTTTCTAGTGAGTACCCTGAGGACCTAACCACAGTGGGTTGCCTAGCCACTGCCTTTTCCTGCCCCTGTTGATGCTGGATTGCTTTTTCCAAGCGCATAGTTACGGTGGGAGGAGCGGGGAGGCTGAGGTGTAGTCCCCTCTCTGCCCTCGGAGGTGCTAATGGGGAAAGGGGGCGACGCAGGAGGCCAAGGTGCCAAATCCAGTGGCTTGTGAGTTTGTTGTGCACAGGGCGGCAGCTGCCATGGAGACACGGAGAGTCAGGTGAGATGTGCGAGGAGAGAGCACATACCAGATGAATCATTTTTCCCATCTGCTCAGCACCTGGTTTCAGGTAATTGATCTTAAACCGCTCCGTCTCTCTGCACGTAAGTTTTGTAGCAAACAGGCTTATTTGGAATCGCAGTCCCGTTCCCCACAGAGCGCCAATCCCCTTCCCCATGAACTCGGGTTGCATTTTATGCTCTGTGATATTTATGAGGAACATATGAAGGTTTGTGGTTGGTTGGTTTTTTGGTTTGTTTTTTTTTGGTGAACATTATGCAAAAGGCAGTGGGGGTGGAGGTCTTATTTCACATGTCCATGATTTAGCTTCTGTGAAGCTTCGTAGATGAGGAAGCCGGAAGGTTTTCCCAGATGTACAAAAATACCCACTCTTAAGAGACTGCCTTCAAGGCAGTCAAATAAATTTATTGGGCATATGGGGGTCATATTGACTCATCGTGGTTCTTTTCATTTATTCCTCACTCTACAGTTATGATGGTGGAGAATGGAAAGACCTTCAGCTTAAAGGATTGCTTCAGCTGCTATATCTCCAAAAAAAGGAGACCGAGGGCACAAAACAGGTGTATTAGAACGGACTGTTGAGAAGCAGTAGTGCGGTGTTTTTTTTCAGATATTAGATAAGCTCAGTTACCAAACCCTACAGTTCACTGGCACTGTTAATACTTATTTCTGTAAGCCTCCTTTAATCTTCCCTAGGACTCCAGTAAATCTACCAGTGTGAGTAAGGGAGTAGCATTCATTTACTGAAACTACTCAAACAGGTGAGGAGGCATATTAAGTTCAATAAGACTACTCTTGTGCATAAAGATTAATCACATCACTAAGCATCCAAAAGATTTAGGGAGAAAGTCAGCCCTTTTTGATTCTGTCCACATATTGATTTTGGGGAAATTGCTAAATTTAGACCAGTTAGATACATTGAAAGTAATTAAATGCAAAAGTGCTGTAGCAATTAAAATGAAAGTCCAAGGTGCATGTCGAACAGTTCAAACATTTTATAGTTTTCTTGATTTCCTTGAAAACTGCAAGAGTATTTTCCAGGTTGATTTGTTCTTTAAAATTGTTCCATGGTACCCCTCAGTAGTTTCTGCTGCAAAGTGAAATCTGGTTTGTTGTTTGTTTTTTTTTTAAAGTAAGTATGGACATAATAATTTTAAGTCACACTGCACTGCACATGCCCAGAAGAACCTCGATCACTTCCAAATTCAAGGACTAATAAAAATTGGAAGCACTCCAGTAATTTTAAATTACTTTGCACATTGAAGAGTGATTTAAAATCATTGAACTGATTCAATTTTTTTTATATATGCACTTCAATTTGGAAGTGAGTCAGACGGACAGCAGCATGCTGAAGAGGTTTGAGACATTGAACTAATTTAAACATTTTTAATTCAAGAAAGAGAGAAAGGAGGAGTAATGAGGTTCCTAATAGGAACCCAGAGAACACCCCCCCTTTACTGCCACTGACTGCATGGTTAGGAGTAGGATGGTAAAGCAGTGAAGGAGTGACCAACGTGATCAAGGAGTCAGCTTTTCTAGTATTGGTGTGGTAGTGAGATAAAGGACCACCAGAGCTGATGGAATCTGGACGAAGCCTTGTGCTTATGCTTAACTTATTACCCCTATTGTTTTCAAAGCGATTTAGACAGCTGTGGATTTTGGTTTTCCTTTTGCAGATCTAGCTGACAAACAGCTAGGACTGATTGGCTTGGGGAAAAATACACATGGATGTGCATACATGTATGCAAATGTAGGAAACGTGTAATTTGGCTTCACAACATTAGCTACCTGAGAGTGGTATATATACAGAAAGAAAAAGGCTGGCATATGGAACTGCCTGGCAGCATGTGAATATTACTTCAGCATTCATGCACTTATGCATAAAATTAAAATAGAAAAAAGCTTCTTTTTTGCAAGACAAAGACATGCAGACCATTCTGAGGTTAATGATATTAAAGTTCCACAATCAACGTTTTACATGTTCTTCTGTAAAAATGGGGGGGCGGGGGGCCGGGGAAGTAAAATATGTGATTTTCCCATCAAGTTACTGTGGTCCTGCATAATATATCCAGTGGGAATATGTGGTATTAGTACCATAGTTGGGTTTTTCTGAATAGATGACAAACTAAAGGCTTCACATTAAGGGTGCAGGTAGAGAGGGACCAAACCCTCCCCCCCCAAAACCAGAAAAACAAAAGAAATCCCAACCCAAAGACTGGCCTTCTGAAGAGGTCAGTAGCTTTTACTTGACTCTTCATGCAGAAACAGACATGTTTGTCGGTTTTAGAGGAATCAAAGGGAAGTGTTAAGAGAGAGATGTTTGAACTCATGCCTCTCCTTTGAGCACTAAATCACCCTTTCAGTAGCATTTTGATTAGGGGGTTCTGTTTTAATCCAATTTTTACATGGTCAGCAACAGTCTTTGATTCTAATCACAATAAAAAAAAAAAAAAAGAGCTGAGATAGTGTGCTCAGAAGTCCAGTAGCAACAGAAAGATGTGATTTCCTCTTTGCCCTCTATCCTGTCTTTTTGCTTGCATCAAGGAGTTTCACTGTGAATAATTATTAGTAGGATCCATTAAGTCAAAACGCCATTTCAACAATACAAGTCATACTGTGTCTCTCCATGTTTCCATAGAGCTCCTTGGTGTGGCTTATAGTTGGCATGAACTCCTAGCGTCTGTCTTCACTAGGAAGACAGGATACCTTCACACACAGTCCAATCTGTTTGGGTGAACTGACTGACTACTAAAATCGACTTAGCAGTCGTTGTGGACCTATTTAACTTCACATCAGCTAGGCTGGGGTAGGCTTTCTTCTAACCATATATTTAACCGTGGCCAACAGACAAGATATGAAAGGCAGTTTTTCTTTGCAAAGCCGTGCTTTGCTTCTGTGTTACCTTCTGCAGCTCCTTTAAGGTGTGCTCTAACATGACCTTACTTTTTGTGGTAAATCACTGGACCACTGGCTGTTTGCAACCACAGAGAGAGGCGGCAGGATTGCTGCCTTCATATAAAATATTCTTTGTTTTGCATCTTCCATCAAAAAGATGTTTTGAATTCTTACCGTGGAAATCAGAGGCCCAAGCTTTTATCATATTCACTTGTTTCCATGCTCTGTGGAGATAATAATCCTTTTACTTCGAGCTACAAAAGGGTCTTTCAGGAAGGACTGAAGCCTCCCCTAGTTTTCCAGAGGACAAGCAATCTCATGTTTCTGACCATCTTTTCTTTTTGTTTCTCACTTTGTGAACTTCAGTTCACTTTTTTGCTTTTCACTGCTTGGTCAAAACTTAACGGCATCCACCTACGTTCAGCTCCGTTCAGCAGTATCTGTCACTTCCTGGTTCGGAACAGGTTGTTCTCCACAGTACTTGTGACAAACCTGAATCTAAGGCTGTAAGTAAGAGGAGGGGTTTTGTAGGCTGAAGACCTATCTATGTAACACCACGTTGAGCTCATCCATGCCTACCGAGGAAGAGATCCCTGATTTTCTGCAGTAGTTAGCTTTTCTTCTTCTGCTTGGGTTTGGATGCAAGCAGGAGACCTGGTACAGATGGGTGGCATGTGGGGACTCAAGATCCCTTGGTAGAACTCAGATGCTCCCAGATGATGAGTAACAACTGAAGATTACCATTAGGGAGCCACGGATTGCCCTTTCTGGTCTGTGTTACAACAACTTATGTTTGGCAAACGACAGCTTCAGAAGGCCATGCTGCTGTTTGTCGTTCTGTTTTCATCCGTCATGCGCAGGTTTTGATCCTCAGCATGTCTTGCATAGGGTGATTTCTGGTTCTCTTACCATCTTTTGTTGAGCTCTCAGGGTTCTGACAATATGATGCTTTCATTTCTATCACATTAAATAGCCTCTCAGATGCTACTGTAACTATTGACCTATAATGGCCACTTTACCTGAAGTCATTAGGGAATTTGTCAGTCCAAATAAATACAAAGGAATGACCCATTGACAGGCTCCAAGTGGGGAATCCTCCACCCTCATGAATCTCATCCCTGTCCTGTCCTCACACACACAGCAAACTGATACTTCCCTGGCTTATGCATGAATTCTTGCTTTTACATTTTCCTCCCAAAGGTTATTAACATTTTCACTTAAACAAACAAAAAATCCACACTAAAAATCCATCTGAAAGGTGCACAAAGCCCACTCCTGCCCCTGACAGCAGAAGTAATACAAATATCTGGCCCTTAAAGTGGATTTTTCCCAGTCAAAGGTAGCAAAGATAGCATTGTCAACTCACCTTTTAAAACTACTTAGGGTTTCTTTAAGAAGGTACTCTGTCTTGCAGAGGCAGCAAAACAATGCAGTAGATATGGTGGCTATTCATTTTCATTTAGCAGATAAATCAATACCCACATAAAGCCTGAGTAACTTGTTGGCACTAAACTATGCAGCCCCATTTTCACTGAAATTTGTCAAGCTTCAAGCATGTGGGCTTTTGTATTTTTTTTTAGAAGGGGATGCATGTTTTTATGTTGCATTACATGAAACTGATACCAATAATAAACTGTAATAATCAACTTATTAATCCTCTCTGTATATTCCAAGGGAATGGGGTTTCCTCAACATAAACAGAGTAAGTAGAAGTCAAAGCAAAAAGCCCCACCAAACCTTTGTGTGTGATTGAGAGAGGGATGTTTCATACTTTTTAGTTTTCAGGCGTATGTTATACTGTACACACCGTCTGCAAGCACTTTAGAAAATCCTGGATGCTTAGCATAGTCTTAAATCAGGCGTGTTGCCAGTTGTGGATTAAGTAGAGGATAGCTGGGTCATTTTCCTAGGAGTTCCTTTACAGTTCAGTCTTTTTTCTTGGTGTTAATGCTTTTACCGCCATTGGGTGAAGGGAGGCGAGGCTTGGAATACCCTGCCCTAGGGCCTCCTAAACTGTACATCTGTCATGGATCATGTCGTGGAACAGAAATGTTTGTTTTTGCTCCCATTCATTTCAACTGGCAGCCAGTTATTATTAGAATGAAAAATTAAGCTATTATGCAGTGGAAGCCTTGCTGGCTCTATCAAATTTATGGAGTTAATACAGCAAAATTATCCTTTATAGCGGGTATAAGCAGCTGTATGTATAATGCAGGCCCCTTCTCGATCAGTCCAAATACAAAATGGCAGCCTTGTTTTCATTATCATTGTTAAAGCTCAGTGACAATGTCACTGTATCTCAGAAGTTTCAAGGGAGCAGTTAACGAGTTAAGAGTGGTGTAGGTGGCTTGGTTAGATGTGCAAGTCCACCCTCTGATCTTTAGGAACTGCAGGTGTGGTGAGTTGTTTTCAGAAAGGGAGGAATCACGGCATTACTCATGACTTTCCAAAAGGTTTATTTTCAAGTGCTCCTGACTTTGTTTGCTGGGGTGCTTTTGGGGTGGATTGTTTTTATTTTTTTATTTTTAATAATGAGGGAATTAGCTGTATCTTTTACTAAGAAAAGGGAGGAGTGAATTGTTTTATCAACCTTCATATCCTCTGGAGAGTATGAGGTCTCAAAGTCTAATGACTCATACACCGTTAGACATAAGGCATTCACTAGGAACAAGGTGCCTGGTAAAATTAGAAGGGGATGAACTAAGCAAAAGACATAAAGAGGAATGAATAAACGGGAGACACATCCAAGAGGAAAAGAACTTCAATAGTACTTGTGTACTTGAAGCTGCACCCCCCACACAAGATACTGTGAAGTGCTATAAACAGAGGGCAGTCTATTGTTCTAAATCTGATTTTTTCTCTAGCTAAAGAAATCCCAGATCCACTTCAGTATTGCAGACGCTTTTACTAGAGTTTGCCACTGCAGTAGAAGAGATGTTGATGACGCCAAAAATTTTCCCCCGCTTTCTCCCCTCTCTCTGAAAATCATTGTAGTGAAGTTGTCAAGATGGGGTTACATGTCTACACTGCTATGGCATTGTCTTTACAGCAGATACTGTCCTGGTAGCACACCCTCCAGCTACACTGCTTCTGTGTCTTACTGGCACCTTTGAGATGGGCTTGAGAAGAAATAGAAGCAAGTTTCTAGCATTTTGTATTGTGGGTAGACCCATCTTTGGAACTAAGCAGTTATTTTACAAAAGTCATATCACAGGAAGAGAGTAGAGGAAAAGAAAGAGCATCTGAGCGAGAGAGAAGAAATAAGATTTAAAAATAAAAAGAGCTTTGTGAGAAAACCTAAAGAGATGTAAAGTACTTGGAATTCTGAGCTATTCAGTCATTCCTGCCGAAATTATCCTCGTGGAGTTTATCAATCTGTGTGTACCAGTATCATAGGGGACCAATTAATTGCACTCATAGTTGCCTTTGAGCTATTTTGAAAGTAGGAAGAACTCATTTTGTAAATGGTTTAAACAGCACTACAGTCATTACGTACAGTTTCTGGCAGATAATGTCTTTCTAGTAGATGGAAGGACAGAAATATTGTTACACTTCATGATTGCTAATGAATTTTGAAAAGAAACCTAATAAAAATAAATTACAAGCTGGTAATTAAATACAATATATAGTTATTAAAAATAAAAATAAAATTTCCTGTTTCACAACTCTTGTCCAGAACACATGCAATCGGAGTTCCTTTCCAGCCTTTAAAGAAATCGCTGCAAGGGGCGATCTTGAGGAAAGAAAATAAAAAATCCTTGGCTGTAACAAGTAAAATTTGCTTGAAAAAGAAGCCACAACCTCATAAAAAGTGAAGCTGGTGTTCAGAGCTCCCCAGGGGCCAGGTGTGGGTCATCTTCTAATGAACCCCCTGGAGATGTTAAGAGGAGACAGCTAGGGCTCTACCCTAGTTCTCTGCACTCGGTTCTTTTCCCGCTCTGACCAGCATCCTCAGGAGCCAGGTACACCTGAGCTCTGCCCGTCTGTCCCCTGGTGTACTTCTGGGAGGCTGCTGTCCTTGTCCTCGCTGTGTGGAGGTGTTCTGGGCAGGCCAGCTTTGCACCTGGCTTGGGAGAGCTTATTTGTTTTGCTGCTGGTTTTTCAGCTCTGGTCCTTAGTAGGTGCTTTTTGGGGAAGCACCAAGTGTGGGAGAAGGCTCTCCTGCTCCTGTCGAGCAGCAGGGAGGAGGCAGCCATTGTTTCCTGGGCTCATCTGTAGAAATTCAGGAGAATGATGCTCAGATCAGGCAGCCCTTTTCAACAGAGATTATTGAGCGGCTACCAACTGAAGTATTTGGAGAGCAGTCATCATATCATTGCCTTGCAGTTGTATGGCAAGAGCCACGTGAAAAGAATGCAGAGATACTGATTCTGGCTTACGTTTAAAGAGCCCTTTTGCACAGATGTGGTCCAAGGTATGTGAATTTGGCCCTGAAGGGTTCTTCTGCTGCCCTTACAGGTCCTGACATCCTATCAGGACGTATGAACAGGCTGAGGTGCCAAAGACAGTCAGGCCCCCAGTAGCAATAAAGTGAAATAACTGGGTATGCAGAGAATTTATTTATTGATGATGGACAACAGCTATGAAATTGTGTTTGGTGATGCTGCCAACCAAGAAACACAGAGTATCTTCTTCTCCTTTAAAAGTGGTAGGAACATGGGGAGACATTGGCAAGTTTTGTCGCAGGAGCTAATTTCTGCTAATACCTTCACACTTTAAAAAGGTATAGTGAAACCTTTAAGGAGGTTTTTCGATCAATTTGGAAAGATTCACCCACTAAGCTACTAATAATAGCCTGTTCCTAAATTATCTAGGGAGAGCACAGAGATTTTTGCATTTAAACACTGACCTAGCTGGTTCTTGCAGAGGTCACGAGTGCCGAGGAAAGCAAACAGTGCATTGATTTTTGTTAATTTCCCATAATCCAGAATTTGCAATGGAAAGGAAGTTAAAGTATTGTTCACCTTCAGATAAATCTTAAGGTCAGAAATTGATGAAATGCATAGAGGAATGACAGCCTTGCGAGTTTTGGAAGTGCATAAATCCCAGGGATTGTGTTACTTCTGGCTAAACGTTTTTCTGTTCATCTTGAAGGGGTATGTTTTCATTTTAGCCAATTAATCTCAGTATATCTTTTTTTGACACAGATCTATTAGGAATTTTAGAGACTACAATATAGACTCCAGATGCTAGGTGTTCCTTCATCTTTTTGGTACACACTTTAATCCATAACAACCAACACATTTATTTTATGAGCCTTCACAATCAAGAGAGTCTTAATATCCTTTCTGGCAGGTTTTCACTCTTTGATTTCACATTATATGAGGGACTGGTTACTTTGAACATGCTTTAGAAAGCCTCAAAAGTAACTCCTTTATGGTAACTTTACATCCCTATGGTAAATCCTGTTTTGCTTTAAAATATGCTCATGAGCACACGTATGGAAGTGTAGCTGCATTATAAGCTGAATGATAACACATGAGATTGTCAGCCCACAACACACTGCCAGCACACAAGGTTGACTGTTTCACACAGAGTGACCAGGCCTCATTAGAGACGTCCATCATCCGAGCTGAGCCTCCCTCTCCTGGTTTCGTGACAGTCCTGGTGCTCAGCAGTGAAATAAAACACATGCCGATCAGGCTGCTGCCCTGTCCTGCCTTACTAGTTGGTGCTTGTGATGCATCTCTCCTTCACAACTGCTCCGTCACCAAGATCTGTTATGGTGTATATCACTGTAGGTTTTCTTCTGCTCCTGGAATTTCAGGCTGTGGATTCTTTTTGTTTCATTTCTCTGAATGAAATTGATTTCTGTGTTTGTTTTCTCTGTTATGCTCCAACTGATGATGGTGGGGTTACTGCAGACTTACGTGAGTGCAGCTCCGAACAGGTTTTGGCTCCTGGCGTGTAGAAAACTTTTCTCCCTTATTCTTGTCTGTGTCTTTAGAAATGCAACTGTTAGAATTTGTAAATCCTACCAGTGAAAAAATGAGATGCAGGGAAAATCAAAGATGTTTACCCATCACTGAGCTAGACAAAGATCTTCATTTCAGTGATTCAGAAAACAAATCAAATAAAGAAGGAAACCCTCTGATGAACTCCTCCCTTGCTTCCCTTCATCCAGCTCATCTGATGCTGAAGTGAAATACATTTCTACAAGTACAGTCAAGCCATAAATTGAACAATGAATATCTTGTCCAGTAAAGCTCATATCCCAGCTGGGGTTTTCAGCAGCAGCTTGAGCAACATTTCTGAGGGGAAGACCTTTATGAAGGAGATTAAGGAGTGCCCGCGTTCAGCAGGCACTGCTCTTTTCCCATATGACTGGTGGACTAATGGCTGTGTGTGAGATCCTGGCTGCTCTCCTGCAGGCAGGGGAAAAGGGGCAGTGGGATTCCTGCTATTGATGCTCAGGAACATTTTGGGAGTGAGCGGGGCTGTAGGTTCACCTCCCTCTGCGGTGACTGCTCTGGGTTGACCAAGAGGTACAGGGCACAAGGTTTTGAAGGTGTTTTTGTGCCTTGCTCTCCTAGTGCTTCTGTTCTTAAAAATCAGGTCCTTTCTGCTGGAAAATACTTGCATAGCTGGCTGCTGCCTGTGGGCCCCTGGAAGGGTCGCACAAGAGGGATTTTGTGCTAAATTCTGGTCCAGGCTGTAACTTCATCCTCTTATGTGGCCTCTGATAGTGCCAGGGGTACAAAAGTCTCCCCACAGATCTGTGTTTGAAAGCCCAGTCCTTATGATGGGATTTGTACATGCACTGATGTGAATATTTCAAATCTGCTATGCAATGGAAACAACATAGTAGGCGATTCTAATATGCCACTCAAGCTGCCATCTTACTAATTTTCATACTTGTTTGCCTCTCTTTGTTGCTAAATAACTGGCATCTGCATCCATATTGGTGGTCCTGAGAGGGCCCCAGGAAAAAAGATAAATCCTGCTGAATGTTGCGTACTAAAAAGAGCCCACACATTGCTGCCCACACTTTTTTTTTTTCCCCCCCCCAAACCCTTGGATTCTTGCCAGTGGCTTGGAAGGAGGCTGGATTTGGACTATTGTGTTTTCTTTCTCAGTCAAGAGAATGTGTCTGAAATTCACTAGGGGCTTTTAGCAATGATGAAAAATAGAAAAGGAAGGGTACACAGTAACAGGTTCAGTGGTAGTCTGAGGCCGTGGTGCTTTAAATGTATTTTTCAAGTAGTTGTCGTAGTCTGGTAGTTGCAAATCTGTAACAGCAAATATCTTGGAATTGGAGTGGATTAAGGCTTTGCATGTGAAGTGTAGTGTGCTGCTGATACAGGAGGTGGGGTCTGCTGTACCTGTATGAGGGAGGGCCAGAGCACCCAATTTTAACATCTCTTGTAAGTCTGCTGATGTTGGATTTGACTTCAGTGACTAAGAAAGTGGCTCAAGACCCAGAGGACTACTGCAGTCTTAAAAGCCTGACATTAAAGCAGGCTAGAGAGAGAGAAAGTAGCAACAGAACTAAGAGGCAGGGGATCTACATGCAATTTTCCCCGTGCTAAGATAAATAAAGATGATTCAGGTTAACACTATTGTCCTGCACATATGAATAGGGATTGCTCTTAAGCTTCTTTTTTCATTCTGGGAGCGGTTTTTAGGTGTGCGGATTGGAAGAGCCTAACCTGGATTTCGCTGCAGCTAGCCCAATATTTTAGCGGAGGGGAGTGAGGCTTACACTTACACTTACACTCACATTTTAACCATGTATTCTCTCAGCAGACCTACAGAAGCTCAGACGTGCAGATAATGTCACCCACGTCTTGCCCTGGCTTCGGGACCACGAGCTAATTTTATAACAATTGACGGTGACTTAAACTAATGTTGCTAGGGTGCTGTCAGTGATGCTGAATAAATAGGGAAGGACTTGAGGAGAACAGCAAACAGCAGCTGTGACGACTTTTGTTCTGAAGCTACCTCTGCATGCCAGATTTTACCCTCCAGGCACAGCAGCAGAGCATGACTCCCACCTGTTATCTCTCACCATTGAGGCTTGCTTCTTTCTGTTTAAGTTAGGTTAAATATTTCCCCTTTTCCCAGGATTCAGAGCTCATCAGCCCAGCTGTGGTGCACAGTTTTGAAACACAAAACAGCTGGAGACATAATGTGAACAAAGTTCACCTTTTCTTGTTTACATTTGAAAGCTGCTGCACTGTTTATGGGATGATGCATTTGTTTAAACAAATGTCCAGCTATTATTGATTTTTCCTTTCCTTTTTTTTTTCTTTCTTTTTTTTTTCTTTATGGCTGTGTCACTGGTGTCGTGCAGCAGAAATCTCTGGCTTTAGCACACCTGTGCACATATTGACTGTGGAAAGAATTAGGCCACGCTCTCCCTACAGTTGCTGTGGTGAAACTCGGGAATGGATTTACCCGAGAGACCCTTTGGAGTCTCTCTCCTTCCTTTTGGCATCCCCACAGTTCTCTGTGAGTGTGCATCTACCCGTCGTGCAGTACACCAAAGGGTCAGCTGGGTATATACCCCCCATTTCTTACCCTATTTCTTCTCTCCCTCTTGCCCCATCTTCTGCTCATACTTGCATCCTTCCAGGGTGAATTCTGTAAGAGGGAGCAAGAAGCAGGGATAGCAATTGAGAATTTCAGCCGCTTTGTGCATTTGGTGAGCTGGTAGCTTGGAGACTGTGAACCCTGAAGGTACCATTATCATAGTCTAGTTTGACTTGCTGCCTAGCACGGGGTACAAGAGCCTCAGCCAATTATTTATTTGAACAAGCCCAACAACTTGCATGAGCCTGAAATTTCAGTCTTAAGAACGGCAGCTAACAGCAGTGGGAATGCAATTTTTGAGGACCTGCTACACTTTTCAGAACTCCTTATTTACCCTGATCACTTACAATAAATGTTGTTTGGTTTTGAATTTGTCTAGGTTCAGCATCAAACCAAGACAGTAACTTTCATATGTTTGCAGTATTAACACTGATCCAAATTATTGCTGAGATCACTTCATTTATTTTTACTGCTTGTCTAAAAAAAAAAAAGAGCTTTTTGAACTCCGGAGGTTGTGTAGGTCTGGTTGAGATAAGAGAGCAACTGCCCTAATGCGCAAATACAGCAGTTGAGGCAGCAGTGTTAAACGTCAGGTGCTTTGGACTGAGGAAGCCAGAAAGCCCACAGTGGTGGGATGTAGCTTGCCTGCTGCTAGGTGAACTAAAACCCCGTGTCTAGGGTGCGTCCTGTATCAGTAGGAGAAAGAAGTACCTCTGCTGGGCAATTCAGCCCTGTGTGGGGAATATGTTGCTCTTTGGAGATGTCCATTTCTCTTTAGAGCCTGCGGAGGTGGCTGGTACCATCACAGCTGGTTAGATGAGGCACTTGTCTATGGTTACAGACGGGGAAATCCTTTCTCCCCACCACCATTGCAGAATAACCTACTTAGAAGGAAACTTTCTTCCTGTCTTCTCAAGGCTTGTGCTTTAAAACCTGGAGATTTATGTTCTTTAAAATGTGTGTGGGTTTTTTTAATCCTGTCTAATGGAACTATAGATGGTCTCCATAACCATATAAATCCCCCGTTATTCTTTGATTTCAGCCAAGACCTTGGCCCCAGTAATGTCTGGTCATAATGAGCTCCACTCACTCACAGTGAAGCTAATTGTATTTGATATGGCTCCAGTACTCAGTACAGGGAATAAACTTGCTGGGGATGGAATTCACCTCCATCCAAAGGACTTCAGTATATTGGGCAGCTCTTCTGAGCAAGCCAACGTTTATTCTTAGCAAGCTAATTGTAAGCATGACCTGTCTCATAGTCTGTTTCTTGTAAGGATAGATCCTGCTCTCCCAAACAGCAAAGAAGGCAAATGAAGGTTGAAAAGACTTCTGGTTAAGATACAGGCTGAAACTTCTCGAAGTGTTGAATTTAATCTACAGGGAAAACTTCCCTTGAGAAACTTTTCCTCTAAAAGATTTGTGTGTGTGTTTTCGTTTTTGCTTTGTCACTTTTGCATGTCACTTCTTGCCTGGGTTCCGGTCTAATTACAAGCAGGGGCTACTAGACGCATAGTTTTGGGAGATACCACTGCTGGGGAAAAGTTGTTTTTCTTTCTTGTAAGGAGTCAGAGGTTACAGACTTGTATTTGGAGTGTGTGACACTAAATCACTCATTTTTTTTACCTGTCCCTCACACCTGTAAAGTCTGCTTTCCAGTGGATGTTAAAATCTGAAGTTCATTTTTCTTAAGGAAACTTGGAGTTTCTTTAAGGAGAAAATGAGATCACTTTTATCAACCCTGATCTTTTGCAATCTAATGAAAGCATATTTATATGCCCAGGAACTATTAGCATTGTCTTCTTGAGAGTCATTTAAATTGACAGCGTGCATCTGTGTCCTGGGTCTCGTGGGTTCACATCCTGCAGAATTTTAGGGAATTTTTCAAGGTGTATGTGGACTTTTCACCATTTTCCTGCTGGTCAAGGACTTGAATACCATGAGTATAATGGGGCTTGCACTGTTTTACTTCTGTTTATAGTATGAGGTTAAGGATTAAAAAAAAAAAAAAAAAAAAAGACATACCCCCACATAACTGAAGCATAAATATGACTGTGACTACCCATACATACCTTTTGTTCCTCATTGTCCCTATTCTTTAGCCATGAAAACATCAGACTCCTGTAAACATGACAAATCCACGTTCCAATGAAGCCTGTAAAAGTCATTGAAAGGCCATCTTCTCCTTTTAGTTCTGGTAATGTAAATCTGGAATAACTCGATTCACTTAATTTGAATTGCATGAGTTGACATAGGTGTGGCTGACAGCGAAGACTGGCTAGGGGTTCCCAACCCCAGGAAATCATGAGGTCACACTTGCTGCTTGGTCCAAAGACAGCTTTGTCTTCGTTCCAGGTGAAGCCACACCAAAGAAGTGATTCAGAATTATATATTTTTTTTGCACCTGTAATTTAGTCACAATTAGCATGTGGGATATAGAGGTGTCAAAATACTTAGAGCAACAACAGCAGGTTTAATCGTTATTGCCTAATTATGTATTACTAGAAAAAGTATGTGTAAAAGAAAATCCCCTTTCTGTTCCTGCACACAGTGCTGTGAACAAGTAACTTGAGGAACTTTTATAGGAAGAATCGTATTAATGAACTAAGCTTCACAGAAATGTAATAAACCAAACCAGACTCAAAAAAACTAACTCCAGCCTTCCCGTACATCCTCTTCTTGTAGGCTTGGAAAATCCCCAATGATCAGCAATTATCGGTCGTCCTCATATTTTCAGCGTGGCTCAAAAAGGTCAGGGAACGCACAGGGGAAGGGGATGGGGCAGCAGGTTTTACACGTCGGCCCAGCTTTCCAGTAAGACTAGACCTGTGGGTGACTGCACGTGTAGACAAGCCATTGTGCAGTCTTCCAAAAGCAGGAGGTAAACCAGCCCAATACTTACCCTAGTTATTCTTTGAAATACTACCTTTATAAAAAAAGGGAGAAAAAATGTCTCACCACTGAAGGAAAGGATAGAGAACGAGAACAGCAAGAGCTGTATAATTGGGGAAGTGTGTTGTTCTCTTTCATTTTTATGAAGGCCATTCATTAAATTCTTTCCTGAAATAATTACTAATACCCCCAAATGCTGTTTCTGTAAAAGGACTTGGAATCATTAGATGAGATTTTTCTGAAATGTGGTGAACTCATTGACAAGATTTTTCTGTTTTTTAACAGAAAGATTTCTCTTTTTTTTTTGCTTTGCAAAAGAACTAGAGCCTTGTCTCTTAGGTTTTTAAGGATTTGAATAAGCCTGCAAGCATTTATACATTAACGCTTTCTGATCTCTGTTAATCCATACAACTATAGGGATATAAATTGTGTTGAATTTATTATGAAAAGTTTTGGTCTATACAGTTTCTCAGACATTGATGGGTATGAATTGGAGATGTATGGCCTTACCAGTCAACTTTTGGACTTTTCAGAGTGTATCCCTATGTCGATAATTGCCTTTTCTAAACGAGAGAAAATGTTGGCATGTTTGTATTTAATATTAAATTAATTTAAATACCTTAAAATATTTTAGTTTAAGTCATCTATTTTAATGAAGAGAAAAATTATCTTAAAAAAAATTAATTTGAGGACTTGTGCATTCAGAAGTGTTTGTAGTACCAGGTTTTCATGGACTTTTTTTTAAATTAGTGCAGTGATTCATGAAGCACTAAGCTGGGCTGACAATCCCCTTGTTTACTTTGGGCAAACTGAGTGACAAAAATAGACTGTTTAATAGCACTTTCCTATACCGGGCAGTTTTCATTATCCACAATATATTTATGGGATGGCAATATAAGCTGCAGTAGATTGTATTGGCATTGCCAACGTTAGTATCATATTCCATTTGTAATATTTCTAGCACTACAGCCCTTCACTGTATTGCCAGTGGGATTTTCAGACTATGCATCATTGACATAAGTCCTCCCCCCACAAAGTCAGTAGAAATTATAAATTCTGAAATAAGAGCAGAGATTAGAGAGTGAGAACTTTTGAAATGGAAAGTTGAATACCAGGGCAATTAATTTTTTTTTTTTTTTGGGCGGGGGGGGGGGGATTGTGCTGTCTGATTAAACTCAATGAATATTCTTAAAGATGTGCAATTACACAGTTACATAGTGTTTTACACCATCTTAAAGTATTTCTAAAGCTAGATGCCAAAAATTGTATCAAATGTGGTACCTTTGCCAATGTGGTGAAGTTAATTTAGCCTTTCTAGCATGTCTGCTCTGCGATCCTCTCTTAGAGTCATAATATTTCTTCCATACTGGCTGGATTCAGGGTACAACATAGACTCTCTAGGAATAAATCAGGATTATGTAGAGAAAGTGACTGTTATTTATGGGCCTCTTGTTCACTGGCGAAGAAGTTGAAGTGTATGTAGCTGGTACGATGGGAACGGTGAGGAGGAGACCCTCGAGATCACAGGAGACATTTTCCTTTTCTCCCTTCCCTGGCTGGCACCCGAAGAAGAAATTTTAAGGAAAGCCCTGCTTTGTCTCTGCAGCTTCAGACAGAAGCCGACCCACTGGAGATGCAGGCAGGAGAGAATTCAGCTGCTAAAGTCAAAGAAATATTTTCTGATTAGGTGTGAACTGATTTTATTATTCTTCCCTAAAGGCTTATAAGTTGACCAACTTTAGGTAACTTTTTATGAAGTACCAAAAGGCATTTATCTAATGCCAGAGCAGCTGCTGACAAATTTCAAGCTTTTATTTCAAAGCATGAAACAGTTAAGTGGTTGGAAGAATATTTTTAAGCTTGAGAAAAGCAAAATAATGTGGAGAGCTGTGCATTTATTTTGGGATGCCTGTAGCCCCAGTTCTCATTCATTTATACTTGGTGTGGTGATCCAGCCAGTTCACAGGACAGTTCCCGGCTTCCACCTCAATATCTTTCTGAACACAAACCCAACAACCCCCCAAATCAAAACACCAGCTCCACCAAATCTGAATTTAAAACAAAAAGCCCAATTTGAAGAATTTCCTTCCAAGTAATTGTAATTGTCTGAAAGCCATGTTTTAAAATTGCAAATGTCAGCTGATGTGCTCTACGGGTGCTGTGTGTATTCCCTGCGCTTGCAGAAACAGCAGACGGCTAAAATTCTGACTTTGGCATGTGTGTAAGACTGCACCAAAAGGGATCACCGAGTATGTACAGGACCAAACAGATTTCATTTGGGGTACTGCAAGGAGATGAAGTTCCTTATGAGCAAGTCCTATGCAAGGCCAGCATCGCAATAATGGATTTTGGGGCTTGGGTAATAACAAAATGCAGCCAGTTTTGAGGCCAAGTCCAGATCTTACCATCGCTTACCCAGCACCATTTGTGGTAAAACTAAGCAAGTTCGCAGGATGTCTGTCTGTAATTTTCACTTGTGAGTAGTTAATTTTGCTGCTCTGAGTTTTAGGAGTTTACATGAAAATATCTTAAAGGAGCTGGGTTTCAAAACCTTACCAGAGTTTTCTGCTTATGGGCCTGCCGAGATGTCTTCCAGCTGAGTGCTGGAAAATCAAGGCTACTAAAATCACTAGGAACATGACTTGGAGCAGTTTAGCCTTCCAGACCTGACTTTCCTTTCTCCCTGAGAAGAATTTCACTGGGAACTGATTTGCACTTGAAGAAATGAAATTTTCCTAAAGAGTTAAGTAACATGTATTTTCTTTTGGCAGGGGGGACCCAAAAACATTCAAGACGTTCTTGACCAGGGGCTGTGAAGTTGCTGATGATGGGCCTTCCTGAACAGTCTCTGTTGCAGAAACTTAAATTTATAAACCAAACACATTCCCCTGATCAATAATCAGGATAATAGAATATTTTTAGTAATATTTAGAAAGTGTAACTCAATCTGACATGATTACTCATGCTCACTTAAAAAAAACTGTCAATCAATACCAGTTATCAGATTTTCTACAAACAACAGTGGAGCAAGGGAGAGGCTTGTAAAATTGCGTGTAAAACACAGCTTCGGTGCAGTCTAATAGTTGCTTAGAAGATACGACACAGCCTTAACTATCAGACTTGCCTCGATGCGCTGTCGGGGCTGCCTGTGAGGAAGCATGTGCGATAAAACGGCACAGCAGTTAAGTCTTGAATATGGTGGTCTAATATGAATATTCTCTTGACAACTGATCAAAGCATGATGGATTTGTAAGAGAGGAGCTAAAAATACTTCTGTGTAGATATGAATCTTGGTCATGCTAGATGGAAAAGGAAAATGATGATTGAGTTATGCTGATTCTGCTAAAGAGCTCCAGTTATATATTAAGGCAGTAAAACTCTCTATGAAACATGGGAGGAATGTATTACTAGTTAATTACAACAGCAAGATACACCATTGAAGGGATTATTACCATATTTTATGATGATCGTTTTATCATCTCCTTGTTTATACTTTCCTTTGGTAATGAACTTTTCTTCTGAACTTTGAAATATTTAATATTTGAGCATTAAATATTGTACCCCTTGTATTTGGGAGGAGCAGTTCTTAACATAGCGAGTAAGAATATAGCTGCAGAGGAATCGAAAACCCAGATGGGGAAAAATGTTATTTTCTGTATTTACCCGTTGTGTCCATGCATCAGCAGTGGTGTGGTTGGTTCAGTGTAGTTTTTTTGGTGGGAATGAGGTATGGAAAGCAATAGCTTGTTTTATAGTGGAAAGCCCTGTAAAGCTGTTGGATTCCCAGGCCAGTTTCAGCAGCACCTCTTCAAATGTGGATGGCTGAGAGATGAACATCTCTTGTTTTAAGTAGTTGGACAACTGTTTGATTGCTCCTTTCTATAGGAAAATAATCTCTTCATGGACAGCTATAAGTGGCATCATTTTTCCTTTGGGTTCCCATTCCTCTTTCTGTATATATTACACATCTGGACTGTAAGTGAAACTTGCTCATTCTGCTGAAACATCTGTTGCATCCTGCTGCAGAGGTCTACTTATCTGCTACTTTTACTCCATACTGCGTAATTTTATTAAATCTTTGTCTAGTGACCCCAGTTCAGATACAATCAATTCAGTCACACAGAAATAGTTAATATTTTCTGAAAAAAAGAGTTACCTTGTTTCACAACTGGATCACTTTAAAGAAAAAAAAAGGCAAGGTGGGGAAAAAAAACCCCACAAGCAAGTCACTGAAAAATTGGAAAGAGTTTTTCCCTTTTGCTTTGGAAAATGTAAATACCTAAAGAGAAAAATGGTAGAAAGTTTCCAGTTAGAAAAAAAGGTTATTGCTTTCTTCAGTTTAAGAGTATCAGTCTGGTTATCCTGTTTATGCAGCAGCTCATAAGACCTTCACAGAAAAAGGAGAGTAATGTAATGGATTCTTCTAGTAAGAAAAGGAAGGAGGAAGGGGGTGGGGGAAAAAAATACAGAATTTTAGGCTAAATTCTGCTACTTCTGTTCAAAGAACCAGCATGGTTGTTTCTGCTGCTAAACCATGGTGAGGGCAGAAAGAGCTGGGATGGCAAATATTAGTGGACTCTGGAGCTCAGAACTTCAATCAGCGAGAAATGCTCAACTAAACCACTGAGAGAGAAAAGCCTTTTATTTGCACGAGCACATTTCTGCACATGTGGAGGAGGCTCTGTCTCCCACCATCTAGAACATTCGGCGTCACCACATGACTCTGGGCTCATCAGGGCCCTGTGCGTAACGTTGCTGGTTTTTCCCTCATCCTCGGGCAGTAGATCTTCAGCTGGCCGCTTTCTCAGCATTGTAGAAGAAAATAAAATAAACCAGTGATTTCTGAGAAACGAGACCGGGATTCAATAGTCTGGAGAGCGAGTAGTAGCAGGGAGCTTCTGTAACTTTTCAGGGCAACAAAGACAACTCTTGGCTCATTTGGGTGGCTTGTTTGTTGGTTTTTGTAGCACCATCATATCCCATGTGATGGAGGAGTCCTGAATCGCTAATTGTGCTCGTTCCTCCGATGGGAAGGATGGGGGACTTGGACTTTAGTGCTACAAGCCTGTGTGGCTTTGGATAGGTAGTTTTAAGCACTACCTCTTCATTCAGCATTCATGGAGAAGTTAACAATTATTTGTTTTTTTTCCTAGCAGACTAAAGCTGGAGAGAGCAAGGGAGATGCTCACACAAAGGAAAACCAGCTGCATTTTACAAATACCCAAATTGCTCTATCAGAGCATTAAATATTTATCAGTGAGTGTCTGCCCATTGAGTACTTTGGTATATTTAATTTCTTTTTATTGTTATTGTCTGTCTGGGCTTGGACTTATCTCCTTGGCCAAAGATAAAAGATGATTTGTGTCATAAATGTATGGCGTGTGAGGCAGTGCTTAGGTTTTTCTGGAGATTCAATTAACGAGGCAGGAAGAGGGCAGAGGTAGGGAAGAAGGCTTTGCTGAGCCGCCTTTTAAATTGCGTACCATATTGAAAATGGAGCTCTGGCAAAAACAGTTTGGGTTTTGAAGGTCTGCTCCGTGTTAGCAGTACAAGAGGCAGCTGCCTAAAATAGGAAAATATTAGGAGGGTGTTTGGGGCCCATTTGTGGAGGGCAAGGCAGGGAGCTGTGGGCGGTGCGTGCTTCCCGGCTGCTAAGGGCAGCAGGGACCGCAGAGCTCGCACTGATAAGGAGTGAATGATAACATACTAATGCACTTTTACTTTTCTGCAAAGTATTAAGGCTAGAGAGCTGCAGACTGTTTGTGACACATGGTAATTTGTTGAAAATTGCTATTTCCAAAGTAGAAAGGACGCGTTATATTAGCAGAACTGAGAAGAAAATAAACAGCTATTTTTGGTTTTGATTTTCTTCGTAAACAAAACAAAACAAAACGAAAAAGCGCCTTTGGAACTGGGGAAGATAGACACAATGTTGGCTATTATTTACCAAATCAAACTTATTTAAATGCACTGTCTTTGATACTTAATAAATGTTGTAGTGTGGCTTTTTGTGGCTAATAAAACTTGGTTTACATTACACCCCTTGTCTGCTGTGATTTGCCTCCTAGGGCTCACTTAAAGTGCATTAAGAAACTGCACACAAGATCAGGGTGATTTGCTGCAAAACTTAAATAATTCATTTATGCACCACTGCTCTCAGACAGTGTTTTTACAAATGCTATAATGAGACAAGCTGTGAAATGTTTTACATGGTGGAAATGAGGGCTGCTCCTCAAGTAACGTCTTTCTGCACAAATTTTATTCCTTGAAGTCTTCAAGAGGACTTTCAAAGCATTATGGTGTAGACCTCCAAAGCACACTGTCCCGCTGGTAAGGCTGTTTGTCCTAACTCAGCAATAATATTATTTTACTTCCATGTGCTTTCAGTGGAGGATCTGAAATGAGCACGGGATACTTAAGGAGTGCAGAGTGCAAATTACAGTTCGGTAAAGCTGGGAAAAGACCCTTTTCCGACCATGACAAGACCTCGCCTACCACACTGGTACCCATTCTTACTGCGCTCTGCAATACACTTGACTTTTTATTAATGGGCATGGAAGAAATCGGAATGATTGAAGTTAAAATATACCAGAACTAAGCTTTACTGTCAACGTTGTTGACAACTCCCCTGATGTTAGCTCTAAATTCTCATCCTCTGGAGTAATGTTTCTTCTGTGTAGTTATAACCTTCAGTACCCTCTGCAAAAGTCTTATTGTCATGAAGAAGAGCTTGAAAGTGTGTTCTGCACCTGCACTCTCAGGAAGCAGTTGTCCAGACATAAAATAGATCTATTATTTACACTAAATGTTAGAATATTTTTATTTTTTTTTAATAATCTAGTAATTTGGACGGAGAAAGGGGGATAGCACTTGGGGCTGGTGGAGCAACTGTGACCCCTCTGTCATTTTTGTTTGTGTATTAGACTATAGGTCTTGACTGCGTGATTGGATCATACTTCTTCTACAGGAAGAACAAATTATGGAAGAATTAAAACATAAACAAATTAGTCTTAAATTAGTAACTGGGTAAAAGTAATCTGTTTACAGTATGTGTCTGACTTTGCTAGGAAAAGTATCCAACGGTTTACATTTCCCATGCACATCTCTCCAGTGATGTGGGGCTCAAGATGATATGGAGAAAAATAGAAGGTGTGAGTGTGCTGGGTGGCTTTCATTGGAATTTGTAACTAATTAAAATAATGTATAATTAGAAGCAGGCTTTAATTCTTAGGATTACAAGAAAAGTGTTCAATTTTTCGTAACTTCTTAATGTATCAAATTTGCTTTAGCATTCTTTGCTAGCAAATATTTTGTAATTGCTTGGATTTTTGCATGGCCATTATAAACCTTGAAGTGTGCAAAGGTGATTATCATTTTACAGAATGAAAGTTGGAGAAAAAGGAGGGGACGGGATTCAGAAAACAAAATGTTTGGGCTGCTGCTAGGTAGAGATCCCTTTGAGTTTGCTAGCATATCTGTGAGCATTTTCTCCCCCTTCTCAATCAGTTTCGAATTCAAGGAAATTACCATCTGTGCATAGATATGCAGGAAATGAGCTAAATTTGTAGTGTAAACATTTTCAAATGAATATTTGCACAGTACAGTCTCTCAGCAATGCATTATCCTCTTTTATTTGATAATCAACACATATCCCTTATGAGTTGCATTGAAAGGGAAGAGAAAGACTCTCACTAAACTCTAATTATCCTTTCCTTCCTCCTGGGAAGAGCTCTCTTTAAGCTTCCTTTTGTGAGCTGCTGTGCCTTTCACAGTTGTTCCACCTCTTGATCACTCTTTCCCCTTATTTTGCCTCTGAGTGGACTCTCAGATGTAAGGGCATAGCGTGAGCCCCGAGAGCTCCGTATAGGGACATCTGTTGAATTTCTATAAGGTAGGATTGCCGGGCCAACCCAAAGCCTCAGAGAGATTCAGAGCAATTAACTTTCAACTGAGGTTTTTATACAGGACACAAGCTTGCGATATTACATAAATATTTCTTGGCTTAGGACTGGGAGAACGACATATTTCCATTAGCCCCAAAGTACTTTTGACTCGATTCGGTCTGCAGCAACATGAGTCAGCTGTTTTGCCTAAGCAGTGTTTCTAATTCAGCCTTTTTCTAATAGGCACGTACACATAACGTGAGCTTCCTACACAGATTAATCCGTGTTTCCTCCATATGGTTTGTAGATTTTTATTTTCTTTTCATTCAGTGCAAGCTGCTGAATAGTAAAATGCAGTCAAGATCTTGTTCTAGCAGGGGGGAAAAAAGGGAGCCCAGCTGAAGTTGCCAGGGAATTACCGAAATTAGCATATCCTGGTTGTTTTGGGAAAGGAGTTTTTCAGCCAGTCCCTCTGACTACTAGGGCTTGGAAGCGGGTGAAGTCCTTGAGCAGCCCTGTGTAGGAGGCCCTGCAATTTACCGGGTAGCTTTCTGAAGGCAGGGTTTGTAGAAGCAGCAGCAAGCTGGACCAAACCGTGCTGGAGCTGGTTCAGAAGGATGAAGGAATCTGTGGAGTTGCCCTGAGAGTATTCAGCTGAGATACTACACCGGGGGGGGGGAGAAGTGGTGGCCATGTCAGAAGACAGGAGAGGAAGCTGTTGGGGAAGGTCTGTGTTCGGAATAACACAGGACTTAAGAGGCTTGGAAGTAATATTTTGCATTTGTGAAGGTTAGTAATTTACAGTCTGTGCATGGAAGAGAATGACTCAATTTGCTAATTTTAATGTGCAATTAGGAGTGTTAGAGTGATACTAGCAAAGTCTTGCTATTGCTACCGCTAGGCTATCAGAATAAAGCTGTAGACCTATTCATGTGCATCCACGTACACGGAAAACACAAAGACAAACAAGGCTGCACACGTGCATGGTAAAGCACTGCAAAGTATAACACCCTGCCCTCCCTCCCCGCCCCCCCAGCAACCTTGATTAACACCCCCTCCCACCCCCCAAAAAATAATAATTAAAAAAAACCCAAAGCAAAATAACCCTACAACCTTTTTCTTTTAGTACCAATGAAATCTAATGGTATGGTTTTTCTCCTTCAAACAGGGAGAATGTTAATTCCCGGAATGCACTTTATACAAATTAAAGTCCTTTCCCCCTTCCAAACATAATTTTTAACTAAGGAATCAATCTCTCTCCTAGCAAACCAAGGTGAACAAATATATATATAAAATAATTAAATTGCTTTTTTCTTATTATAAGAGTTTGTTTGGTTTGTAAAACCAAGCTGGAATATTTATGCCCTTCCTCTTAGGGAAGGTCAGCAGATACATACTCAATTACCTATTTGTGTGCGTTAAATCAAACGACTCTATATTCAATATTTTGTTTTTTAATTTTGCCTGAGCAGGAAGCTGGAAATCCAAATTAATGACTCTTCCCCAGTGACATAAATTCTGCAAAGTATTTGTAGCTTGCTAGCCTTGTTAAAGTGCTCTGACATGATTGATAACTGTTGTCCTCTCCGACAGCGAAGCCTGCACAGCAGTGGCAAGTAGACCAGCAAGCATGCAGAGAACTTGCACGAGGTTCAAAATCCGAGATGTTTTCATTAATTCTGCTTCCAGGTTGCAAGGAATGGTTTCTAAATAGGCTGCTACCTTGCTTGTCTTCTCACTAACAGCTGCTGTTAGACATGATAATGTACCAAAGTCACTGCTGCTGAGCAAGGCCAAGTGAGGCTTGTTTGGGTGGGCGGTCTGGGGGCAGCGAAGTCCCTTCTGCTGGGGTGGGGGGGGTGGGGGGGGAGGCAGGGCAGCTGTGCCGGGACTGCCTTGTGCATGCCCTGTGCTGGTTGGAGGGGGGGGGGGGGGTAGTTTAACTTGCAAAGGGTCTACGCGGGAGTGATCTACCGGCTGCCCCACTTCTCCCTCTTTCCGTGTTTACCTGTGCACCGACTGGTTGGGTGCTGAACCCCTGCAAGGGCAGATTTCTTCCAGAGAACAGTAAAGTTGCCATAACAAGATCCAGGCAATAAACATTTCAAACTAGTTTACACCATCTTTTTGGTGTTCGGTTTGGTGTTCTCAAGCAGTGATTGACCCTGTGCTGCAGAAAATGTCTCCCACCAAGACAGCCTTTACTCCAGGGGTCTGGGCATCTGATGGACCAGTGCAGGCAAGATGAGGTACAAGCACATTGGGAAAGGCTTCTGTTAATTTTGGGGGTTTCTTTTAATTTCATGCTCTTTTTCCCTTTATGTGATGCAGGGGTGGAGAATGGATTTATCTTCTATGGGCTAACATCTGTGAGGCTGGTGGAGTTGCTAAGGGGTAGCTTGCCAACTCACATAATTAGGATCTTTCCTGCAATACAGTAATGCAGTCCCTACAGGAGCTTAATTTGAGCTATAGGTATTAACTACAGTAAGTCCTTAGGAAGGTATAGCTGTAAACAGATTAAACATCAGATAATAATTGCATTGATCTAGCAATCTATGTGAAAATTGGAAAGAAAAATAGTTTAAAGTGTTTGGTCTTGAAATAATGAATATGCAATATTTTAAAGAAATTGCTGTTGCCAGAGCTTTGAAATATGAGTCTGAATCAAGGTTAAAATTGACAAATGACCTTTACAAAGTAAATGAGTAGCACCAGTCACCTGTGGATGCTGATGTGGCTAGGATCCCAGCAGAGGCACCTGTGTTGCAGGATGGACACCTCTCTCTGAGTGTATTGTCACTGCTAGTTTTTATTTTCTCTTTAGGCAGAAGCAGAACAGAAACGTAACTGAAAGAGCCATGCACATTGCTCTTTCCATAATCCTTGTGCTATGAACTATTTTTTCCCCATAGGCTATTAGTGTCTTTGAATAAGTACCTAGTTCCTTTCAATAAACACTGTGCATCTGAAGTTAAAGTGGCTACTACTAACTAAAGTGACAGCTACTCAACTGCTAGCAACAAAAAGAAGCTTGTTAAACCTGAAGATGTCACATCATTTCCGTAGCTGCATTTCTGAGCTCTAGGAGACTCGAGTGCCATATTTTCCAGGCAGAAACAGGTAGTCAACTAGGGTGTTTATTCATTGAAGGTCAGGCTTTTGTATTATGAAACTTCTAGCAGATGTGATAAGCAGTAAATTGCAGATCCATCACCTTTTCTTTTCTATCTTTTTTCTTTTTTTTTCTTCTTTTTTTTTTTTTTCCTCCCAGTGAGCCTGTGTGTGAAATCAGCAGAATACTGCCTGCATTTGATTTATGGCCCACTTTTGACCAACTCTTATCAGGTTCCCACAAGCCCTTTTCTGATGCAGCTCATGTCTGAATGACAATAGACAACCAGTGCCATTATGCTCCAAAATCCCTCTCTGCATTCTAGACACCTAAGATTACATCTGGGCTATTGATTTATTACTCCCCCCCGCCTTTTTTTTTTTTTTTTCCCCCACAGGGACCAGTTTGTTCAGCCTGAACAAGATAGACTATTATTAAACTGAGCAAACTACTCCATGTGAACTTGGTAAAGAAATAATCGTTTGCAACCACCTTTCTAACCACCCAGGTTCATAAAGAAACGTAGGTGTTGAAATATTAAGACTGTTTATATATGGGTCCCACCATTCGTGTTTGTTCAGATTATATATAATTTATATACACGAAATGAGACCCAACAGGCATTCTGTTGTGTTGGACATTATAGGCATATTGCCTAAAGCACCGCAGTATTACCACCCGATGTACAAACCCCGAATTATTACAAATCTGCGTTATAGAAATACCTACTGTAACGCCAACTGTATCTGTGGCAGGGAGGTTTTATGACACCTTTTAGAGCCTCAGCAAAATTTATATGTTCTACCAATAGATTTTTTCTTTTCCTTTTTTGGGAGGGAGAGGAAGCTATAAATTTTACAGTATGTTGGATTTTTATATCTCCTAAAAATGTACTGTGTAGGATTCACATTTAATATCCCTCAACTATAGTCATCTGTGTATTTAAGTCACTAAGTGAAAAGGTACAGACAGGGCTTCTAGTTAAAAATGGGTGGTTTTTTTTCCTCTCCCTTTCCCCTCCCTGCACACACCCCCACCCCCACCCCACCCCCAAGCACACACCTCACCCTCACATTGTCTTTTGGTTAAAATAACATTACAGAAGTTGATTCAGTGATTCAGGGTTCCCTCATGGAACACCTCTGGCCTGATTTCGGGGAAACTCCGAGCACCGTCACCCCAGACCAACAAGGTCTGCAGGTGCTCTCAGAAAAGCCAAGGGTATAGCATGCACCAGATGCCACAGACACAGACGGAGGCTTTCAGAGCTCTGCCCCTCCCGCCGTTGGCCATGGGGACAAATCTGCTTAACTCTCAACTGATCCTCCCATGGTTTATGTCCTACCTCAAAGGATTTATTTTATTCCACCTACTATTCAATTCATTGTGGACAAGCGTCTTATCATCACTTGAGTCCTGTTTGTTTCAGTGACACATGTGGGCAGAAAGTATCACACACAGGCTGTAATTTCAGTATTTCCTTTTACTGCCTTAGCGTACTGCTGGTAATTTTTTTTTTCCCCCAGACATTCCTTTGTTCTCCTGTGGAGCAAAACTCTCTATCAGCAAAGAGCCAGATAGTGCCAGCGTCAAGTGGGGAAAAAGGTAATTTTTATCGTTTATTACTAGGTGTCTATTTTCTAAGTTTTTTTTTTTCTCATACTTAAGAATAAAAGTCCTCACAGGAAAAAAAACAACTTTTTTTCACTGAGATTTTATAATTATTCTGTGATTCCATCTGTGGGCTTCTGTTTCTGTCCATTCAGGGCTTGATCTTGCCAGATTCTGTGTCTGTTCTAATAAAACACCTATGGATGTGCTCCAACAGCGTTTGGAAGCTCAGACATCCCATAAATGCCTTTGAAATACTGTAGTATTTCTGTTTAAAGAGGGTTAGTTGACAAGGTGTCTGAGCAATACCTACCACTGAGGCCTTTTAGAAAGTGAACGGGATTTTTCCTGTGAAAACCGTGCCTTTTCCATTAGAATCTAGTTGGGCATCCAGATATTGGGATGAGAAAAGGAACTGTGTGATGCTGAGTCCGACTAACACGAGACCCTGTTCGGTATGGAAGAAATAAGTTACACAAAAATACATAAATCAGAGTTTCAGGGACCCACAGATTGCATTGTTATAGGTAATGGGGAACGCTCCGGCTCCGTGAGGATGCTGGGGAGTTACAGTGGTTTCTGGTTAGAGTACAGAGAATAATTAATGGTCCATGGAAAAGGATGAAATGTTTTTTCCTCAGAATGGAGCAAGTAAGAAGGGATGTGAAGGCAGCACAAAACAAGTGGAGAGTCAAGCGAACTGAAATATGGCAGGCTGAAAAACCCAAAAGGGAACACTTTTTCCCGTAATGTGTAACTCAGCTGGGAAATTCTATGCTTCTGTTCAACTGAGAACAAATCAAATTTTAGAGAGAGATAACCAAATTTATAGCAGTAGTCCATGCTACAGCAGGAAGAGCAACGTCAAGGTCATTAGAAAAGCTCTGCATCCAGCCGTCAGTCGCTGGGTGTTGGGGGGTTGAGAGGGACAAATAGCCCATAACTGCAGGCAGCAGAGTTGCACTTTGAAGCCTGGTTCTGGCCTCAGGAGACTTGCTGGAATGGACTGCTGCCCTTATCTAGTATTGCAGTTCCATTGCTTTTGTTATTCAGTTCAGTGTTTTAGAAAAGTTTGGGGTGACCGGGGTGTTGATGTCCTGTGCAGAATGGTTTTCCTTGTCTCCCTGTGTCCTGGTTCACTGTTGGGCAGAGGAAAAGGGAATCGCAGCAGTGCAAACAAGCCAAAAATGTTGCAAGTCTTGACTCAGCTGACAGTCACTTTTGTGACAGTCGCTTGCTGTTTGGAGTCAGCTCTGCAGCGTCTTTCCAGCCTGTGTTACAACTGCTGTTTCATTTGCATCTTGGTGTCACCAGAAGCAGCAGGGGTAGAAACCTGCTCCGGGTAAGCCAGCTCTAGAGTTTTTCTGGCTCTTCCTCTGCCGTGGAAACTCCTCCCTTCCCTTAATGCAGTTGACTTGAAATTGTGATTTATTTGTCTAAAGGCATTTCCTGGTTTCACTTTGTTTTGGAGCAGAAACCCACTTTCTTCCTTTTAGCTTCTGGTGTCTTCTACCCTGGAATACAGATGCTGGCCTGCGCAAGTGTTGGCTTGCATAATGCTGCTTCAGATAAAGGTCATAAATGGTCTTATTTGGAAATTAATTCAAATAAGAAAGAGGACGAGCCAAAACCAAGCCTCTACTGGGCATGTTAATAATGTCATTTGTTTACAGAGTGTAAGATCACTGCTAGAGGACATCCTGAATCATCGGCTGTTGCCCTTAGTGGATGCCCTTGGTTGTCCCTGCTGTGGGGGAAGCGAGTCCAAAGGTCAGAGATCTGCTGGACCAACACTGCCTGAAGATAGCTATTCATCTTCTGGAAACCCCGGCTGATATTTCAAAAGATCAATGTTAGGATTTTGATGCTTAAAAAAAATAATAAATAGATGGGATTCACTTCATTCCATGGACTAGTTCCAGTACAATTATTGGCACTGCAACCAGGAGGAATTAGTGCTGCAGTTCTTGAACACTAACCAGGAAAAAGGAGGCAGTTTTCATGTCAGAGGAGTGGTGTGGCACCAGATCAGAACTGGTGTTTGGGGGCTGTGACCGTGGGGTGCGTGATGGGAAAGTCTGGCGGCACGTGTTTCTGTTGTGCTTATTTCTTACACAGGTACAATCTGTGTGGGTGGGGGTTTGATGTGGTTTTTTTGAGCAGCCTTCAATTCAGTATCTGCAGATATATTCCCCACAGAAGACATATTTGTTTTAATGCTCCTCTCAAACACACACAAAAAGGTGTGAGAAGGCATTCAAAATATAATCATTAAGAAAGGGCTGTACAGGCAGGCAGGGCTCGAGTAGCTCCACGCAGAACGTATGCCTGGGTTTCACCAGGTAGCAGGTAAAATAGCAAACAGATAGGCAGCCGTATTGTCAGCCACGCTGAAAAGTGCTCTGATGCCCTTGCCGAAGCATTTTCTCATCAAGAACAGCAAAATCAGATGTTTCTATCAGAAACATGAATAGCACAAACACATGGCTCCTGGCTCTTCCCTTCACTAAGTAGCAGCAGCAATTAATTAGCTTTTGGAACATGTTGCATCTATAGAGGGAATTCTGAACTCTCGCTTTTTTTTGGAAGGCTTAACAGTATTTCTGGATAGTCAGCAGCACCAACGATGCACATTTGATGTGTGGAAGAAGCTGACATTCTGGCTTTGGCAACAGGTACACAAAGGGTGTCTTCCCACAAGTTCAGTTGCACTTCTGGCTTAAGAGAGCACGTTTTGCTTATTGCAGGGAATAAAGAGCAGGGGATATTCATACACTCTGCAAAGGTCTCCTGGGTGTAGCTATGGGTAGTAGGTAGTATTTATGCTCCATTTTGTATGCTTGTCAACAGCTCTTTGTGTCAGACAATTTTTATTTTTTTTTTAATGCAGGTCGTCCTCAGGAAAGTAATGAAAAGGAGTGAACATTGTCTCAGCTGCCATAAAGTGTTACGTTCTCTTTAGTATAAATCATCATCTTGAAGTTCATTAACCTTAATACAGTTTAGTCTTTATGTGTCATCAGTTGAGCCCAAGCCTTCCAGATGAGTCATTGGCTATACGCTGGATTTGTGGGGACAAGCTCGTTTTTGCATATAGTGGACGTTATGCGTAGGCCCCTCTCCCGTGCTCTGCTCATTGGGGTGAAATCGCGTTTGTTGAGCTGAGAAGATGCCATGAGAAAAGCAGGCTGGTGGCAGCCTAAAAGAGGGGGAGGAACCGACTCCAGAGGACAAGTCTGTGGTGGCACGATAGCAAGGGTGCCAGTGGGGCAGTGTACCGGCCCCGGTTCACTTTTTGCTTCTGCACCAGTGCACAGATCAGGAATTGCCCTGTTGGGGCAAAGGGAAGCGTGTAGCTGAGGAACGTCCCAAAGGTAGCGCGCAGCCAGCCTGGGCTGTTCACAGAGCGATGCAATGTGTGCGCTGGTGACACTGAGCAAGGGGGGAGCCCCACGGGATGGCAGCAGAGCTCAGCTGGTGGCCCCAGCAGCCACCTTAGCACCCCAGCTGCTCTGCCCGTGTCCCCGTGCTGCCCAAGGGTCGCATCCTGGGTTGCTTTTAAGGAGGGGTAAAGCAGGATGATAGCCACTGACCTTGTGGATTTTTACAGGCAACTCATCCAGTGCCGAGGGGCTGGCATGGCACAGAAGGTGCTTGTTGGAGGGTTTGACAAATGGGCGGTGGAGACTGGCACTGTGCGTGGAGCGGAGGCAGGGGTCGGTGTAGTGTGTATGAGATGAAAGATGAGGACAGGGCTAGGTCAGGAAGAACGCCGTGTCTGGGGCCGTTGTCTTTTCCACTGTCCAAATTCCACATAATCAGTTTTTCCGTCTTCTCTGGCAAATCAAAGGTGTTTATAATTCACACTTTTAAGCACTGCTGTCTATTTCTGCTACTTTGTGGATTAAAAAAAAAACCCAACACCTGAACACATACAGACAGAGATATAATAGAAGGAAATAAAAATCTCTCCATAGCTTCAGGTCATCACTCTCTTGGCTGCGTGAAGCTCACCTATTGACAGAAATCATCTACTTCCAGCTGATCTTACTTCTCAGCCAAGGTCTGAAAGTCTGTCACCTCCCGTCATGATCTGTCATACAAACATCACATACAGTGTTAACCTAGCGGTTAGAAAGATTTGTTGCAAGTCAGTTGGATCTTTCTTTTTCTTTGTTGGTTTTTTTTTGTGTGTGGGTTTTTTTTAACCCACTTAATACAATGGGGGGTGAATTGTCTTATAGGTTAAGGGCAGAGGCTTGATCTTAATTTATCCCAGTAATCTGCCCAGACTGCGCACAGGAATCCTGCAGACTGCATGAAAAGTGCTTGAGTCAGGCCCTTCTCTGCTCAAGACTCAATAAGGGCATGAGTTGATCTAAACACATATATCTTCTTCTGTGCCGGGGGGATAGGGGGAGGAGGAAAAAAAAATAAAAAAAAAAAATCAATGCTGTCTCTGGTTGAATTTCTAGTTCTGTTTCACAAGGCTGTTGCTTGGCTCATCTCCTTACCTCCAGACGTTGCAGAATAGCCCTGCTGCAATCCCTTTGCATTAGACCATCTGAATTTTTCTCAGAGAAAATGAGCTTGGCCTTTTCCTTCAGCTTCTACTTCTCCTCTATCTTGACCTTTTTTTTTCTTTTCTTTTCTTTTTTTTCTTTTTTTTGGGCCTTTTTCTGCCCTCCTTTTTGCCTTCTCTAGGCTGTCACAAACTGTGCCTCTTGGTGCCCTGTTCTGGCTGCCCCAGTGCCTTCCTCTCCAGGCTCTGAGTGGGCAATGCAGATGAATTTTCCAAAGCCTGAGACCTGCGGTGTCCTGTTCTTGGCCCCAGACAAATAATGACTTGTACAGGTTTTGCTCATTTGTATGGGGTCTTTAAAAGAAGGAAGAGGAAGATTGCCTGCTAAAAATCATCGTCATTTGTGCAAACCACCCATTGTTATTTGTATATGTAAGATTTTTAAAGGCTTCTTGGCAGAATTGAAAGAAATGACCTTTGGGTTTTTAAATAATCTTTATGGTCCCTGTACTGTCTTACAGCCTTAATTCAGAAGTTACTTATATCATTACAATTGGTGTTGAACTTCAACATCTTTGCTTAACATAGTTTAAACTAGTAAACTTTTAAACATACTTTATACATAGTATAAAACCTCTTTAAAACAAATTCTTAGCGTTTTTCCTTTGTTTTCTGAAAACTCTTGACTCTCACAAAACAGTGCTGACTAAAGCACTAAAAATCCTTTGAAATGTATTATAATGATAAGATATCCCTGTGCTCAAGGTCTGGAGAGAGTATGTAGTAGGGTTATAGTTTTGAAAACCCCAAGTAATTTGCCTAAATCAAAGCTCCTAATCTTTGCACCACATCATCTATTGTATGGAAGAATCAATCAATCAGCTGTAATTGACCCCTCTCTATTAACTAGTTTTGTCTCCAGTTCTTGGCTAGGCGACGGGCCCATGAGGACACGGGTCCTATCCTCAGCTACATCACTGGGAACAAGACTGGGGCCAAAGTAATGTTTGAAAAGTTTTCTTTTATTTGTAGAACAAATGTTTTCACCCAACTGTAGCAGAGTCAAACAGTGTGAAGGAAACATTACAATACCCCTGTCTATTTATCTGTGTTTTTATAAGGTCACCCATCACCATGGTATCTAAGTGTCTTTCTTCTTTCCTTTAGGGGTCCTGGTCAGGAGTTGAAAATAAGGAAAAGAGAGGAAGAAAACCACAAAGAAAGAGGCATATGAAAAGTAAAAAATATGGAGCTGGAGGTGAACCTAAACACTCAGAGGTAATTTGCCTTGAGGAGCAAGAGCCCTTGAGACCTATGTGTAGACTTTAGAAAAAAGAATCTGTGAACAATAGTAAAGGCTATGAACGTGCTATCCTCTGACAGGTATGTAAACCTAAAGATTAAAATAACAGCTTCAAAAATCCTTCTGTCAGAGTCAGTTTGCTTTAGCTAGTCAGGGTTTCAGGGGAAGTATCACAAAGACAATTTATATCAAGTGGAGATAGCAAAGGAGGATTCTGTGTGAAATTTCTAATCAGTTTGGTTCTTGAAACATACTTTCTCTAGCTTGACAAAGTTTACATTAAAATAGCATTATATAAAATTAGATAACTAAGGCTAAGAACTAGTGGATTTTTAAAATATTTTTTCTGCATATGCTGAATCATCTCAAAGCTAAATTTCATACTTAAGGAAGATGAAGAAAGAGTCAGGAAGGGCACAAAATTGAAGTTCCCTTTTGTTTGTCTTTGTGTCACTTATTGTTGCGATTCGAAAATATTTTCACCAACAGTTCTGGCAATCCCAATGCTCTTTTACTTCACAAAGTAATTGGGAAGAATTAATAGGCTTTTAAAGTTTTGTCTCAGTGTAGCAATACATTTCCACTCTGTCATGTGGTGGGGTTTTGTACTTTTTTGTACCTGACGTACACCCACGGTGGGACCGAGGAGAGGGCGGCAGGTGTTTCAATCGTGTGTCTGTTACCCGGTCTCCCTCTGTGCGTGCTGCCCTGAAAATCGTGTTGTGAGAAACAACCTTGCGCTCTAGCGGTGCCGGTCTGCAGTCCTGGTGCTGCTTTTGGAGAAGAGGTGGAGGGAGTGGGGGCAGCCAGGCGTCCTCACCTCCATCCCTGGCATGGGAGCCCTACCTGCTTCCAGTGTGCAAACCGTAGCATTATATGTCTGAAGGGGATGGTGATAATAGAGTTAAGTGTGTCTTGCTCTGGTTTATTTTCCCAGTTTGATTAAATATGAGTGCCTCAGAATATCAACTATTTGTATGCAAATCACATCCCTTCAACAAACACAAGCCACTAACCAAACTCCTTTTGCATACTGTAAAGAAGAGAATTCTTGACCGCAGAAAGCAGGCGTGATGTACATGAAAGGGGTGAAATTACTCAGCATGTGCTCATTGAGACTTCTTTAAACAGCAGCTTCCTCCTCCCAGAGATCTTCCTTGAGGTTTGCAGATGACCACACGTAATGATGTGGTTTCTTGTCACTAGTAATAGCTTTGCGAGGCAGAAATATGTGGTGCAAAATCATATTGCTCAGTAAGTGGCGATTAACTGACCTAGTTACCCCGAAAGCTAATTGCTAGCTTGTGTATAATATTGCCATGCCTTCCAGCAACGCAATAGACTTCAAGAAGTGTTTAGCCAAAATTTTAGCTGCTGTCAGGCTGTGTTCAGGTATAAGGCCCACCGAAGTCAAGGGCTGGCTTACACTGTGAAGCAAAGTATGACTGAACAGTCAGATTCTCAAGTTTATCTCGTGAACTTTCACATTTACTTTGGCAAATCCCATGCCGCCGTATGTGGCCACTGGTTCAACAAGCTACTTAGATCTGTGACCACCTTACAAAGATGTGAGTCGTTGCACTGACTTCAATGCAGTAACTCGCATCCTTCCCCAGGTGCTCCACTAGGCTGCTGAGCAAGCCCCTCTGCGGCTTCATGTGTTTGTTAAAGACAAATGGGTTGTGATGATGGATTGTATTTTGGCTGCCTGCTTGGAAAGTTTGGCCCCAAATAATGACCCCAAATATTGGGATTTTTGTGTGGTTCTCTCCTATTTTATTCCACCAAGGATGTCATATGTAAATAGATTAATTCAGGATGAAGAACCTTTCCAGAAATACTCCCCCCACCCCTCCAGACTCTCAAATAGGAGCAATAAAATTCTTTCTTTAATTGTTTTGTCCTAACGTCAGTTTGTAGGTACACCTTCTGTGCAGTGAACTTCATCACAACTCCAAAGAAGTGTTCACAGTTGTTCCTCAGACCTGTTACTTGTGCACATAGATCCGAGAATCATAAAAATCAGAGATGGGAAAGTTCTTCTGCGTTAGATCATCTCATCCCTGCCCTTGCCGGTGCAGATTTTTTTCCCCTGTACAGTATATTCTCTAGCGCTTTGTCCGGTCTAGGTTTAAGTAGATTAAATATGGTCCTTCCTCGCTGCCCTGTCAGAAGCTGTTGGAGAGGCTTGCAGGTAATTGACACTGGCACCCTTTGCAGGTGCATTGTGGACCATTTGTGTCCAAACACGGTGCTTTCCTCCAGCTGTCAGGAGTATCGAGTGGCCATAATTCTTTCTGACCCAGGATACAGCCTGTGCCGAACACTTACAACTAAGATGGAACAGAAGAAATGAAAATGTGGTTTTGGTTTCTTTTTGGCAGACAGTGTACATAGGGTTAATTCTTTTGAGCAGCCCAGAGGTGAAATAGTAAGGTGAAGGCCTCCAGAATATTTTGTTGATGAAAACTAGTGGTATTGAGATATGATGTTCTTGTCTGCACATGAAGCTTTTTCCTAGATAGTTATATTTTATAGGTTTCAATTAATAACTACTTTTGAAATACCAACTGTCTGCTCTCGTGACACGGGAAGTGGGTTTAGCCAAATGGTGAGTGCTTTTGAACGCTACTGATGATATACACATTTAAGTGAAGTAATAATAATGTTTGGAGTTTCCTTTTTCTTTCAAGGAACCCACCAAGTGTTTCACTCAGTCCCTGCTTAAACTGTAGTTGCGCTGGGGTTGGCACGTGCCTGCCGCTCCATGGTGTGACAAAATATAGGGCAGGTTTGACGGGATGTCAGCAGGAAGCCACTGGGCCCCTTGTATTCAGACTCTTAATTCTTGAACTGTTCCGTTTTCCTCAAAAGGTGTTGGTTCACCGTTGTGAACAGAAAACAAATGAGTGTTAGCTAATCTCTTGGTTTAGAGGGTTTCTTTCTCCTTTCGTTGTCACCAGAATCCCGACTTGTAATTCTACCAGCCACGGACATATAAAGCCATGAATCTCCAAGTACAATTCTCCATCCAGATCACTGTCATTACTCATTTCTATGGCTTTACAGGTAGGGGAATACTGTCCCTTGGTGTAGCCTCTTTACTTACTACTTTTACTGAACTCTTATTAAAGGTTCTTGACGCAAGGATTATTCATAGCACTCTCACTGCTTGCCATTACTGCCTCCGAGTTCATGAATCCCAAACTGAGACCACATTTTGTAGTCCAGAGTTCCTTGGACACGTAGCGCCACATTAAAGTGTCGTTTTAAGCAATTAATATTGTATTTATAGACACTTACAAATATTTATTATAAACGAGGCTTTAACCAGCAGGTCATGAGAAAAGAATCTGTTACATTTGCATTAAAACATGTTGAAAAGTTTAATTATAAGCGAAAATATTCGGCTGAACTATAAAAAAACGTGTCGCAGTGCCCAGCTTTGGCCAGTTCATGTCAGGCTGCCATGTTCAGCCGAGAAGGTGGATTTCCTTGTGTTCCACACTTAATCCAAGAAACCAAACTCTGTGATTTAGGGAACAGCTAAATACTGAATGTTTTTGTGTTGGGCAATACTCCTGTTCCAGACCATGGGTCAAATGCTGCCTTTGAAATCCCCCGTGTGGCTCATGGGGCTGAGGAGGAGTTTTGCTGGATTTGAAAGATGAGGTTTTGTGCCTGCTGGAAAGCCCGCCGCTGAAAATGGGATTCGTCCTCCCGACTCCAACTGGGGGCTTTATTCCTAGCCCTGAAGGGACCCTCGTTTTGCTGACCCGGTACATCAGAGGTCTGACTCCACTGGAGTTATCTTCTGTTTGGTAGGGTTCCCCCCTTCCTTCCTTGTGACACACCGCTTCAGGTAGGGTTTCCCCCCTTTTCTGTAAAGCCTTCCTAGGAAGGCATGGAGGTGCAGCCTTCCCGGGCTGTGCCCCCGAAACTTCATGCCCTTTAGGAGAAGGGTGTGTTTGGCTAAGATCCACCCCTTCGTAATACAGTGCTGAAAACAGGGCAGTTTTAAGTATAAATAATCATATGAAATAGT